>NW_017805462.1:715139-781469 GCF_001891065.2 Hippocampus comes | reverse complement strand
GGGGGGGTTGGAGTAACACATGCCCCCCAGCCTCTTCCCCGCCAGGCAAGGTGGCATCTCTCCCATCCACACCCTGCGCACACTGCGCATGCGCGTCGCTGCAAACAAAGGACCGCTATACAGACACACATGAAGTTGGCGCGTGTGCGTGCGTGTTGCTCCCACCGACTGAACGACGTCGAACACGGCAAAGATGGATGCCGATTCCATTATTCATAATTACATTTTTTTTTCTCGTATAATTGGGGAATGTGGGCAACAGCTGCGCTCGCAATCATTCGCCCATTCCCCACTCCCTGATCACTAAAAAGGCATTTTGAGCGGCACTATTTAGGTCGACTCTGTATATATTGACATTGATATATTTGAATATGATTGCAGCATATTCCTCCCACAAGCGCGAGCGAGCGCGTGTCCGCCCCAGCCCCTTCACCAGCACGCGGCACACGCCCCTTTTTTTTTCCACGCTCGTTCACGTTCCCTTGTCGCCGGGAAAGATGGAAAATTAAAAATGAGAATAAATTCCACCAATAAAATCAATTGGGCGCGCAAAGTGTTTGATGTATTAAAATGTCCTATTTCGCCCCCTCCCACGGGATATCCCTGACGTCCACGCCGCCGTGCGTCTCGGCCCCGCATCTTTTGTCCGCCGGTCACGCGGCGCGTGTGACTCACAAAAGACAAAATGCACAAAAGAAGATTTCGACAATGATGATGATGATAACGAGCGTCATTTTGAGGGAGAATGAAGAAAGCAGGCTGTTACCTTGCAGGCGGAACTTGTGTGCGGGGCTGCTGGCTGCTCTTCAGTCTGCTGCGTGCGTGCTTGTGCGTGACGCGCTCGGCTCGGCTCTGTTGCGCGCGTGCGAGGCTGCGCGCACGCACTCGCCCCTTGCGTGCGGTCGCGCGCCGCAGGTCCTCAGACGCGCCCGGATAGCGTCCGTGTGCATCTGTTGAATTGGATCCGAGAGCGAGCGAAAACAAAACGACATAACAATTATTTATCATGACTTGTAATCGTTTAGAACTATCCTACAGAACCGTATTGCTGCCACGCATATAAAAAAAGTTCGTAACCAAATTGTAACATGTTATGGTTCACATTTTTAATCCAGAATCAGAATAAGAAGAATCGTTTTAATGTGATGAATTGCATATGAAACATCATCAGTTTCATCCTTTTTAAATCAATGACGACCCCTTTTTGATTGATTTTTGTGTATTCTAAGTCAAGGCTACTTGCTACCTAACGATCTGCTCTTCTATAAAACGACTGGTTATGATATAGTAGCAGTAATAGTCATAAATAATAATAACGTAAAAATGCCACGTTTTTAAAAAGACTTAAGATTTAAAAACAAAGACGCTTAAATTTGCTTGTCTTGTTAAAACGTGAAATTTATGACGTAAAGCGTGAAACTGTTTCACGTGAAATGTATCCCACCGAAATGTGAAACTTATTCCTTCTAACGACTCCGATGTTAAAACGCAGCAAATGGTGACAGTAAAACATGAAATGGACCACATTAAAACATTACAACATCGTTTGACGTTATAATGTTATCCTAAACTGTTTTATTCTTTTGTGGTGACAACAACCTTCCGTACTAAACACGAACTTTATTGCGTCAACACGTGAAATTGATCATGTAACAAGTTCATGATACTAAGCTTTATGGTCTGCCGTGGCAGCAACACGCTTCCGTGATAAAATGACATTTATTTTTCTTATCAATAATAATAAAAACCTCTAACCGTCTAATTAGGTCAAGTGTTGCCTTCCAGGACATCCCAAAATTATATGATATATTTCCTTCCCATTATCTCCTTAATTAGGTGACGTAATATCTGCTTATGTATGTATTTCAATGTCCAGGTAACATGCTGCAAAATGGCTCCTTAAATACGAAGTGCTTGCTTACAGTTTGGAGGTCTGTTTGAAGTTCACTTCATAAATTATAACCGGCGTACTGTCAACGCCTTTTAGTTGCACTAGCGCGCCCCCTGTTGTTCGCTACGCTCACACACGGAAATCAGAAAGAAATCTTATTCGGGGGATCATGTAGTGTGTTGGATTGTACGCCAGATGGCAGCATTGACAATTTTTTTCCGCCTCCAATTCAAGTTTGAATAGGTTTTTAGAACACGTTTGCTAGTTTGTGTTTTTTTTCCAACAATGCTATGTTTTACTTTAGTTTTTATTCGTTTTTGTTTTTTAGATTTAATTCATGCAGTATTTTTAAGTGCAAGGTTTTTTTAAAGGTCACATTAAATGTTGGGTATCACAGTTCGATGCAATTCTCAAACCACTGTTCAAACTTCTTCTTTTTTTTAAACTCATGTTCATTTTATTTCGCTTATGAAAATGTTTCATCAATTTTAATTGTTTTGTTTGTTTTGTGAATTTAAATAATCTCTGTCCCGAGTTGGAATAGCAAAAATCAAGCAAGTCAAGTCGGGACTTGGGTAAAGCAGGTCATAAATCAAATCATAGCTTCTCTCTCATATTTTTCCACATGAGCTACTTTGCACTCAATTCAGTTCCTCTGTCTCGTGGCAGTTAGTGAAACATCAACGCCTCCAACTGCCATTGTCCTTCCGCTCGCTGCAAGGAAAGCGATGTGACTTGATGGTGGCCAGATGCTGTGAAATTTATTGCCGCCATGTAGTGGTGGAGTTTAGAAGCGCACTAGTATCTGCAGACAAAAAATAAAACAGATCAAGGGGCGGCTGAAATCTCTAAAAACTCACAAGTCGAGGCTCTCGTCGGTCATGGCACCAATGTAGCCTAAACACTATCGCTCAACTTGTATTTTTTAGCTGTGCTAAAGTGTTCACCAACATATTTTTTTTTCAATAGCTGCGAACCGGTCTCCTATTGTTGAAGTCTTAATCAAGCCGAGTCTCATGAATACCAAGTCAATTTTTGGCAGAGCAAACCTCAAGTCCTAAAATGGAGTCCAACTTGAGTGCCCCACCTCTGCTCAATATTCCACCAGGTGGGACTCAACTGGACAACACGCGCACAAGCACACTTCACTTGACTTTGCACCGTTATCATCTTCCATCGTTAGAAGTCCAAACAGGAAATGTTTGTCTTCTACTTCCTGTTTTTCCTTCACGGGAAGTTTAGCGATGCTGATGACCGATCAAACAATAACAACGGGAGGAGAAAAAGAGAGAGGAAGAGAAAAAAAATATGTTTCAGAGATGGTGAAGACGGACGAGTGGCTGTCAGTGGATGAATGGGGTTCTATTCAACAATTAACAATTCTTTCCATTTTAAAATCACTGTTAAAAAGAGTTAAAATCTTGACACTGTCTAATATGGTGAACTCTACTTAATCTTTTAATGTTAATGTGCTGTGTTGCCCAAATTATTGCCACTCACACTAAAACATGAGTTTATCTCATTTTTTCAAACTGCACCGTGCGCCACCAAGATTCACTACTGAATCCTATGAGTGAACAATTTGTCTTCTATCTATTGAACAGTATATGTCTTCTTCTGAGATTCCTCAAAAATGCATCTTATTTTCCAAATCCTGAATACAATAACATAAATTGTGAAAAGGCCAACATACAAGTGGCGACAAGCACTGCTAGCACAAAGCTAACAATATCTGGCTGACGCCACTTTCCGAGCTAGCAAGCAAACTCAACTCTTAATATGTTATTATGTTTTGTAAATAATAAACGAAACGTTTACTTTCGCTTGCGGACGTGACTTAGCTTGTTTTGAACACCGTTAGAAAAATCTCTTAAACCACAGTAAATGGACTCGTCGCACTTGCAAAGAGTCACGTGATATTAGTGAGCGGAAGTACACGTTTTAAATATTGTTTTGGGGGCTCCACAATTTTTTTTCAACAGAATTTTTGTTGTACATCATTTTGACTCACGCAACGGTTTGGGATATCGTGTATTAATTAAAAAAAAAAAAAGATTCGAAAAATTGACTTTCGTGCGAAGACGTCACCTGATTTGATATCTCGCGATTGCATCTGTTTAAAACGTGGAATGGTCACGGGCGCCACATGTTGACAGCAGGAGGCGTCCGAGGGGCGCGTGGCTGTGGCAGAAGGGGGTGAGGAGGAGGGGGAGGTGAGGACGGGGGCGGGACTTGATGCTCATTGTCTACAGAGAGTGAGAAGACCAAACTTTGGGAAGTTCGGAGCAGCCTCGCGGCGACTTGTGTGCTGCTGCCTGGCCTGCCGGCGGGGACGAGCGTGTGCACCCTGGCCGTACGAAGTAGCGGGCGCGCGGCGGGCGGGAACGCGCACAGGACCGAAGGACGGTGAAGTTTGGAAGAAGAAGTAGAAGAAGGATCAACGGAAAGCGTTCCAAACGTTTGCAGACGGATTGTATTTGCACGTGCGGTGGAGCGACGTGGAATGAGTGGAGCCGCGCGTGAGCGGGATTGAGCGCGCGACCTGGCCCCTGGGATAAAGATAAACAGCAGGAGACAGACATGGAGAACTTCTTCCAAGAGGTAACCAACCAAAAGCAGCGCCTGATGTCTTGGCTCCTTGTCATTTTTTCATCCGCCACTCTTTGCAGTCCGTAGTACCCTGGACTGGTCGCCAGTCAACCTCAGGGCATAAAGTGACCAACAATGGATTGGGACAAGGAAAAAGTAGCTTTCTGTAGAAATGTCAAAAATCTGACGTTTATACAAGAACATTCACATTTTAACGTTAAATGTTCGAAATCTGCAAAACAAAGCAATGGAATCTCGATTCAGAAGTTTAGTATTTACGAAGGTGATTATGGGAAAACAAAGTGGCTTTATTGAGGCTGAAACTACGATAAATAAAACGATTATTTGTTGATTTAAAAAACGTGTATGTGTTCAACTCCTGAGAGTCTAAACCACCATCATAGCTTCGTGTTCTTTCATGCCTGCACGTTGACCAATTTATTTTAGAACACTCCTTTCTTTTTGGGAAGTAAAAATGTAAAGCCCTAAACTGTTACGGGATTGTCCGTATTTTGTTCCGTAAATCTCTCAGTGCGACCTTGTTAGGGCTGCAACGTGCGATGCGAAAAAAAAAAGAATGGCTTATGTTGCCCAAACAAGTTGAAAAGGAGCAAAAAAAATACCTGGTAGATAATTGCGATGTATGTTTGACAATACTTTTTTTTTTAAATAATCTTTATTGAACAAGTCAGAATGCAATTCTCAGTAAACAGAAAACAAAACGAACATGTTATTAATACATACATAATATGTATGTTTGACAATACGCCACTTTTGCTGGTGGTGGCGCTGACGTAATGCGTTGCTGGGGAAACTACATGGCAGACAAGTCCAAAATTAGCTGAATGCTAACGACTTGACCTGATCCCTGCTAGTTTGAAGAGATTCATATCAGCTACGACATACAAAGGCAGCCACACAAAGTGAAGCTTCATTGGCAGATTATGATGCCCATTAAAAACAATTGTGTGCTAATGACAACAATATCCATCATTAAAAAAAACACAGTCACACTGCACTTTGTTGCTATATTCTCAGTGTCATAATACTTTTTGGAATATGCTAAATGGCATTTGAAGGTATAGGACTCATCAAGTCGATTTTAATATTCCGTTAGCATGTCAATGGGGTTTTGCACTGATTTTAGCATTAGTGCTGGCAATGTTTTTAAAATGAAGCGTGCCTTGTATTTAATTCTACAAATACAAAGTTTGTAATTGTTTTCGTTGTGCGTTAAGTTGGTTGGCAAACTCCAATTGGGGTGTCATTGAACAGTTTCAAGCACGCTCATGGACGGCAGACGAACATACAGCCCTACGATGATGATGATGATGTGGAGTTATTGTGAATGAGGAAGGATGTTAGTAAAAGTGGCGTAGGAAGTGTCAAGTGGTGAGAGCGGCCGGATGGAATCTCTGGCCTTTCCTCTCCTCCTCCTAGACGGTCAATTTGGCTTGAGTTATTAATAGAAGTGCAAGTTCACATGACTTTCTTCTACTTTGAAGTCTACTTTACTCCGCTTGTGTTGCTCTTTTGTCCGCATCGGCACTCAACTTTTTTAGTTGAGCTGTAGCACGACAAGCGCATCTGCTGGACGTAAGACGACAATATGATTGGCTGGCTGTTGGATCCTGCGACAAAATTTGTTGACATCTGAAAGACGAGAGACTACCATACCTTTTTACGCTATTGTTTTATCCTAGTATTTTTAGAATCGGGTGTTCTACCAGTGACACCATTGTCTAATCGAGTCATTGGCTAAAAGTTAATTTTGCATTATTCAACACAATAACTTTGCATGCGAGCGGTAGATTTATTCGTACAGGCACAAAGAGAACAAAACAAAACTCACAGGCAAATATTCTCTCCGCTCGCAAGCAACTTACCATTCCGATGCATGGGCTCCACTAGAGCTGAGTGCTGCCTGCGATGTTGTCGCACAGTTTCATGCTTATTTACAGCAATAAATTGTATCATTTTAAAATGTTTGGATAATTGAAAAAAAAATTAACACTGAAAACGCACCTTTGTAGCGTATGAGTAGACCTTCAATTGACGTAATAAATACAATCAAAATGTAGTGCAACAATTAGGAGAGATTTTTTTTTTCCTTGTCTCAATTATTTCCATTTTTTTCAAAATATTCGAATAAAGGTATCCAGACTTGATACTTGTTTAATGGCTATAAGTCGTCAGTGGTTCAAATCAAGTAAACAAAGATTTTTTTCTAAACAATGTCAGCTTGAAGTTTGTCTGAGTGAAGGGTGGCGCTATTGCAAATGTGATATCCGTCCTGGAAAGTTTAACAGTTTTCAAATTGTGTCGTGTCGTCAGACCGCCAAACCGGGAACCGGGCCATGCCTAATTACAACTTCCCTGTAAAATGACCACCCCCTCCCCACCCTTAAAAAAGTGTTTCATCTGTGATGAAACGGGGGAGAGAGGTGTACTGTGACATAGTGGGGCTTCATTGTAGATGTAAGGATTTACTACAGAAGTGGGCTAAAGATTAAGGTTAAGCTCCAGAGGACGACTTGAGAGAATACGTGCTATCCTAATAAGTGGACCAGTCGAAGTTCTCTTGTCTTGTCTTGCGCAAATATCAGCCTTGATCTTCTTGTTAAATATTTATTTTGTACGGCAAGACTGCAGGCGTGACGATTTTGACAAAGCGATCCAACCGGTTTTTGTCCTGAGGTGTAACGGTTCCATCTGAACAAAACTTGAAAACCTTTTCTCGTTTCTTGCCCGGTGGCTCTTTAATATCTCATGTGACCGCGACGAGGTACCGAGCAAACTTTGGTCTCGTTTCCCTCGCTGGCGTCACGAGAACGAGAGAGACAGAGAGAGGGAGAGGGGGGGGAAAAAATGTTGGAGAAAAATAGTCGAGTGCCGTCTCAAATATCAGCCGCCTGCTTCGCTAATCGGCGTGGAAACAAAGAAACCAGGGAGCGAAAGAAAGCAGACTGAACAGAGGGAACGGCAGTTTTCACAAGCACTTTGACTCGCGTTGTTTCATGCAAAACCCAACTAAATGTTTTAGAACTCGTTTTCGGCTTTGGAACTAGTTTTGTACTATTTTCAGAACTGGACTAAATAAAGAAGCTAGGCGGGAAGAAAAGCAAGGCTTAGGCAGGAAATGGGGACTTTCAAAAGAGAGGAATGTTCATGTTTATCAAAGCATTTTCTAAATACTAGAATAGGACTCGGATTTGTTGACGCTGACATACCTTGAACGACTGGGAATAGTTACCGGGCTGGACTACAGATTTACGAGTAGCATCCGAAGTGGATTTTAGAGGTTCAAGACTCAAAAGGATGCTTGAGACTCATTACAGAACTGGACTAAAGGGTTAAAACTAGCTTCAATACTGAAGTAAAGGTTCATGACTTGCTTTAGAACTGAATTAAAGAATGACAACTCGATTCAGTACTGGAGTAAAGGTTTATGACTCACTGTAGACGTAGATTAATGGGCAAGAATTAGCTTCAGGATTGGAGTAAATTTTAAGACCTGCTTTAGAACTGGTCTAAAATGTGAAGCTTTAGTACCGTAGTAAAGGTTTATGGCTCATTTTAGAATTGGACTAATTCATTTAGACCTACTTCAGAACTGAACGAAAAGGTTTTGGATTCATTTCAGAATTGAATTTAAGGGTTTATGACTTGATCTGAGAATTGAACTGAAGGTTTATCATTCGCTTCCACAGAAGGTTCATGACTTGTTTCAGAGCTGGACCAAATGTTAACTGAAGTAAACATGTCGTACTTGCTTCAGAACAGAACTAGAGGTTGAAGATTTTTTTTCAGAGCAGGACTAAAGGTTTCTGACTCGTAGAGATGGACTTGTTTTCGGACTGAACCAAGGTTTTATGACTCACTTCAGAATTGAACTCAAGTTTTATGACTTGCCTCAGAACTGAACGAATGATGTAGGACTTGTTTGAGAGCTGAATGAAAGGTTTTTGACTCGTTTCAGAACTGAACTCAGGGTTTAGGACTTGTTTTCGAATTGAAATTTTAATAGTCGCTTCTAAAATGAAGTCAAGTTCCACAACTTGTTTCAGAGTTGAATTAAAGATTTATGAACATTTCAGAACCATACTAAAGGTTTCGGATTTGTTTCAGAGCTCCTTCAGTGTTAGGACCCGTTTCGGTCTTGAACTTAAAAGTTGAGTACTAGCGTAAGTATTGAGCTAAAAGTTTATGACTGAACTGGCTGTATTTGAACTAAAGACTCGGGACTCGCTTCAGGACTGCACTGATGTTTCGGACCAACTTCTGAAAAAGTCTAAATTGAGACCAGATGGTATCTTAAATTACTTAGTCAGCCTCTGTCAAATCCGAGGAGGGAAGCGGAAGTGTGACGGTTTGTCTCTCATTGTCCTCAAACATCTCATCACGCCAACTCTTTTCATCTTTAATGTCAAGACAATGTGCTCGGGAGCTCCCGGCCATACGAACTGTGCTGTGCCCAAATGCAGAATTGCATATACTGTAGAATACACCATAAACATTTGACAGAATTATTTGTTCTTCTCGAGTGAAAAAGCAGCTGCACACACACCACACTTGAAACCACTTGGAAGATATGCACGTGTGTGTGTGTGTGTGTGTGTGTGTGCGTGTGCGTGCGTGCATGTGTGTGCACTGACTCATTCACGGCTGGTTGGACGTTTCCAGGTTGTGTTTATATTTGAACATTTCAAACTGTGTGGAGGGGGAGGGGCGTGTTCAGCGTCACCTGAGGACCAATCAGATGGCAGGCTGGCCTCAGGTGTGTGTGTGTGTGTGTGTGTGTGTGTGTGTGCGTGCGCGCGTGCGAGCGTGGGCGGGCATCCACTTCACAGCTTACCGATCTTCCCACCCAAAAAAAAAACATTTCGGTTGTATTGTTGGCATGAGCGCTTAAACAGGGTGTGGATGAGAGTTCAGAATTGGAGCAAAGATCAGGAACAAGATATAAAACTTGGTGTCAAAGATTCTGTATTACCATCAGAAGTACATTTCAGTCTTGAACTTGCTTTGTTACTTGAGAGGAGTTTTTGAACTGGACTTGGGACTGGATTTGCGATGATTTTCTGAATTGGACTTCAAACTGGAAAGACTTGATGCGAACTTCTGGACTGGGCTTAAGACGAACCTTGGACTCAACTTGTGACATGTTTCTGAAGAAACGAAATAAAAGCAGCAATGTTTTAACAACATAGACTAGAGGGGACACCGATCTCTAGTGGAGTTATGGTGTAAAGTTTATTTCATCCTCAGAGCTGACAGTGTGGGTGATTTTACAGTCCGATTGCATCAAGGCAGCTCAGAATAATATGAGACAGCTGTGTGCTACATGAGAAATAATTCACACTTTTCATCCCATCATCCAACTAAACATCAGAAAATACTCCATGGCATATTTATGTTTTAATTCCTACATGTGGCGGCTCGGTAGTCCAGTGGTTAGCACGTCGACTTCACAGTGCAGAGGTGCCGGGTTCGAATCCAGCTCCGGCCTCCCTGTGTGGAGTTTGCATGTTCTCCCCGGGCCTGCGTGGGTTTTCTCCGGGTACTCCGGTTTCCTCCCACATTCCAAAAACATGCATGGTAGGCTGATTGAACACTCTAAATTGTCCCTAGGTGTGAATGTGGGCGTGGATGGTTGTTCGTCTCTGTGTGCCCTGCGATTGGCTGGCAGCCAATTCAGGGTGTCCCCCGCCTACTGCCCGAAGACGGCTGGGATAGGCTCCAGCACCCCCCGCGACCCTAGTGAGGATCAAGCGGTTCGGAAAATGAATGAATTCCTACATGTGCCTTAATCTACTTTGAATATTTGATTATACACACAACAAGCAAATGAATTGACGCTAGCCATGACGTTAGCTCAACCAAAATAACTTTAGCCTGAAGTTAGCCCATTTGTGCTAAGAGTTACGTGGAAAACTTGAAGCTTACACTGAAATTGATCACAATCCAATTGTCGAGTAACATCGACTTACCTGCGAAAAATAACCTCAACGTGATGAGCCTTCAGATGCCGCCTTCAGATTCGTACTATTCTTTCCACCTAGCTTGTGGCCACATTTACCGTTACCGCTGTCTACAATCCATTGTGTTGTTCTTTCTGCTGGGTTGTACAGAAAGTATGTCCATATAGCTTTTATTTGTTTTCCGACCACCAAGCCCCTTTGTTGACACTGCCGCCATGGTCCATCAATGGGAAGAATGTCCGTGTGTGTGATTATACACATGCACAATAGGAAGAGACGTCAAACAACACTAGACCAGAAAGATCTGAGCTGAGGCCAATTTGGAATGTTTGCAGCTCCCCACTTGTTGCTCCAGTGCACCAATCAGGTGACGTTTACAACATCCTGTCTGCTCCCACCTTTGCTGGTCATTTTTTGTTTTTTTTTGAAGTTCATTTTTGGTTGTGATTGGCGGCTTCCGGCAAAGCAGTCAATCTGGCCGCCGGCTGGGGTCTCCTCCGAGGCACTTTTGCAGCTGCGGCTGCGGCCGGTGAGAAAACATCGATGGGTCACCGTTGTGGCTATTTGACAATTTTATTTTCATTTCCTGCTCCGTCTGCAGGTGGGAATTCGTTCCCAAAACACACGTTGAATTTTTGACACTTGACATTGAAATTGAGCTGAAGGTCGTGTAATGAGATCATTGTCAAATGTTCGGACCTCCGCCAAGGTGGAGACAAGCTCAAGCGGAAAACCAGACAACCTGCTTCGCAAAACAATTTGCTGTTATACAATTTGCACACAACTCAACTAAAAATTTGGTGTCACTGTGTGTGTGTGTGTGTGTGTGTGTGTGTGTGTGTGTGTGTGTGTGTGTGTGTGTGTGTGTGAGTGAGTGAACCTTTGAGTGAGTGTTTGTGTGTCTGTGTGTGCGTATGCACAAGTGTGTGTTTATGTGCCCGTTGGTTTGTGAGTGTGTTGTGTATGTGAGTGGTGATGAGTGGATGAGAGTGTTTGTTGCTGAAGAAGTTTGTGTGTGTGTGTGTGTGTGTGTGTGTGTGTGTGTGTGTGTGTGTGTGTGTGTGTGTTTGCAGACGTTGAGGGGGCATTCTGAGAGACCTATCAGATTGGACGCTAGCCCAATAGCCACTTCCTGCAAGACGAGACAAAACAGCAACTGAGCCCAAAGCAAAACAAACAATTTTCCATTAGCGCTAATTAGCTGCCTGTGTGTGTGTGTGTGTGTGTGTGTGTGTGTGTGTGTGTGTGTGTGTGTGTGTGTGTGTGTGTGTGTGCTGCTTTGCAAGTGTACACAAAGTTGCTGACTAATGAGCTGCCTATAATGCGATTGATTGCGCCCCCCCCCCCCACACTTCCCAACAGTCGGGAGCCAAAAAGGAAGGCGGCTTCTTTCTCCGCCTTGTTCTATTTTCACAACTTACAATTCCACGAAGAGCAACTTCTTATCAAATCAAATATTCATGTCGGGTCTTTAACTGCGGTAACATCACTCCATTAACGTTTTGATTCAACATGGAGGCCAGGAGCAAGCAGTCAAAGTTGAAAAAAAAAAAGATTACACTACAACCATTTTTATCACCTTAAACAAAGGTTCAAATTGAACACATATTTACAAGTTTCATTTACAAGTTTCATCATCGGACGTTAGCTTAGCAAGTTTGCTTCTGTTTTAGCTGTCCAAATACTTGCAAACATCCATGTTCCCAACAGTTGATTTAATGAACTCGGGATGTTCCTATCCAATTGTTTTTTGTTTTGGGTTTTTTTTTGGTTTTTTTGCACCCAAGTCTTGATTCAAGAGTCACGCAAGGACTTCACCTGACACCAGCTCAAGAAATCTTGACTTGGAAAATTTTGGTGAAATTGTGTGAAGTTGGTGAATGTTGAAAAATCGTTCCATAGCTATGATGAATGGGTTGGATATGGGGAGTTAAAATTGAACCAAGCACACAACAACAAATGAAGCGCCTTTCACACTGCCCAAGAAAACCTCATTTTATCGAGTAACGTCAAGCAAATACCCAAATTACAACTCTTATGTACCGAACATGTGATACAGGTTATTAATTTCGTATTTTACCTCCACCACGGAGGCTACATTTTATCACAGGGTGATTGGCGTTTGCGTTGTACTGTAGTTTGTTCCCAGCATGCCAATTGTGTTCAACAAGACTGTTACGTGTGTCTTTCCTGTGGAGAGCAATTCGGATTCAGAGCTAATTTCCTCTTTCCCAAAAAGTCCAATGTGCGCAGCTGGTCTGCACATGGCGGAACCGGCCCGACTGCCAGGCCTCAACTCACACACTACCACACACACACGCACGCGGTTATGCACTTGTATCAACAGAATTGAAAGCGAGGCGTAGAAAGTAGGTCAGTTGTTCGTTTAAAAGCTCGTTAGCGCAGCAAAGTTGGTCAAGTCAGCTTAGGTCGCAGTCAGGTTGGCACTGTTGTTTGCATTCAGGGTTTCTTTTTCATTTGGAGTTACAACACAGTAGCTGATGCTAAACTAAACCAAGCATATACTGTAAAAGGCATATGCATGGACCGTGTCATGTTAAAAAAAAAATCAAATAATATCATCTTTAGTCACACATTAGTGTTCTTGAAGCGATAGCAAGTAGCTACGTATGCTGAGCTGAGAGCGTAAAAGGAACGTGTGTATTAGGATCTGGTTAAATGTCTCTTCACATGCGACTAATGTCATGTTTGTTCACCCAATCGTGTTTGCAAAGTAATGACAAGTAGCTGTTGATGCTAAGCTAACAACGTTAAATGACGCTTCAACTTACTGCAGTCATCTTTTCTCAAATTATGTTGTTTACGAAGGGATGCCAAGTAGCTACATATGCTAAGATGAGCTGAGTGTGTTTACAAGCTTGTCTAGTTAAATGTCCCTTCACGTACGGCTCATGTCATGTTTGTTCTCACAATGACAAATAGCAGCAGATGCTAAGCTAACAGTTTTAATGAATGCATGCTTGTTTTGTTACCTGAACGTTTTGTTGTTACGTGAATTAAAGTCATCTTTGCTTACACAGTTGTATTTACGAAGAGGTGACAAGTCGCAGCTGATTTTTAGCAAAGCTAGCAGCAAAAAAGGAACACGCATGGAGGATTGGGTCTCATTCAATGTGACTTCGCACTTAGCTAATGTCCTCTTTGCTCATACAAAATTGTTTGTAAAGAGATGCCAAGGAGCCGCTAATGCTGAGCTAAAAATGTAACAGGAACATGCTTGTACAAGTATTTTGTTTCGTAAGTGTCTCCTTACATGGAGGTAAAGTCATCTTTACACGCAATTGTGTTTATAGAGCGATGACAAGTGGTGGCTGATGCTAAGCTAAGCTAACATTGTAGACAAGGGTGTGAATGAAGTGCTCAGTGGAAGAAAACAACTCTGGTTGAGCTCAAATGAAAAAGTGAAAATTCCTGAAAGGCTAATGATCCTCTTTTGAGGCACCTCCCACACACCCAACACCCCTAATACCCAACCCCGCAACCCTGTTCTCCCTCCAAAACATTCCAGTGTGCGATTGGCCGACAAAACGTTTTTGTTGGATATTATGGTTGTTTGCGAGTTGGAATAAAAGGACAACAAGGAAGTGGCCTGCCCATCAAGGTTAAAGTGAGTTTTTGGGATACGGGTTGTGGTTTGAGAGATTCGGGTTACAATCAGGATAAAATGAGGTTAGGGTTTAGGTTTTTAGGTTTGAGGTCACGTATGACATTGATCCCACATGGCTGCTCCCTGAATAACTGTTAGGAAGTGTTTCATTTTCATGATGGCAGGCACAATGTCAGGGGTTCCACTCTGGTATCCAACATGGCTACCGTGGGGATAAAAATAAGATGCTCTGGAAGTGGCCCAGCAGGCCAGAAAAGTGAATTTAACATGAAAGTTTCTTTTGATGGCGTTCACTTTTCTTATCTGCTCAGGATTTGTCTGTTTGCCTTCCAACCTCCCAATTTCCCGCCTTTGTTGTTTCACGCGGTCGTCCTGAAACAGAACAAGCAGCCAAAGAAAACGCAGGCCAATAGGCAATGGCTTTCTTCTTTGTCAATGTGCACGTATGACTCTAACTACAAAAGACAAGTAAACGTACTGACGTGCTAGGAAAAAAAAAAAAAAAGGGCAAAGTTGGAATCAATGCAAAATTGATTCATAGAAAAAAGTTTACTTGCATCTCTAATTTAAAATACTTTGTGCAGATTTGTTGAACGGCGTATTGGACAGCTGAACGGAGGATGAAAGTAATCATCCCTAATCATATGACCTCCTGATGAAGGCTGTGTTTGTTTGGTTAGTGCAGCGCCTCTGCAAGGCAAAACTCGTGAGCTAGCGTGCAACCGGCTGTCATCACACGTTTGTCCGAAAATGTCATCTGTTTTTGTTTGACGATGACCGAGCCAACGTTTGCTCAGCTGCATTTCTGATGTTTAAAATGGGGACCCTCAAACGTGTCAGTCAGATAATAATAATCATATTAATTGTAATAATATGGTCATATTTGCATAGCATACCATCTGGAATCTTGGGTTGTGTTGGAGTCCCTCCCCATCGTTGATCCAGTGGCCTCCATCGCCCCTTCCTAACCAGGGTTCTCTTAATTTTGCCACCAAAAAAAAAAAAAAAGGATCAGTGACTACGGAACTCTCTGACTCCGGTGGATGTTTCTATTTGTCAGCCGAAATGCAAACCGTTACCGCTACCGCCAAACACGTGAACCCGCAGATAGATGTGGAAGAGGGTCCTCACCCAGCTTGTCTACAAAATACAAGCATCAACGTAACTGAACTGACAAACAGATGATGGCCATGTCGCATCCATTCGGATCCCGCATCAGCACAGCTTTCAAGTTGAAGATAAAGATGAGGGGTAAAAGCTTGGCTTTCCACATCAGTTAGGAGAGGGAGAGTTTAGGCACCTGACAATGCAACACACTTTGGATATGTGTTCTACCAGAGCATGCATGGTGGCAGTTCGTGTAAAATGTCGCCAAATAACGAGCGGCATGTTCAAAAAGCCACTGATGTTCAGTCTGAACCATGCGACGAGTCCGCGGTGCTAATGACATATTTTTCAGTTGTATATCGTAAGGAATCAAACAACGGTGAATGATTCCTAATACTCTCGCTGAGTCTGCAATCATTTCCTCATTCCCTACTCTCCAATCACAACAAAGGGATTTTCACTTGATATTTTAAGGGCCTAGCGAGGTCCACTAAGTCCTGATCCACTGTGTTCAGGTCATGTGGTTGCCATGGCGACATCCTGCACCTGGCCTTTGTGTCCCTGGTTGGTTGGGCGCGAGTGTGTCATCAGGTCTAATGAAGGTTGTGGAGCTACTTCCTTTTTTGGGGCAGGCAGTTGCTGGCTAGCTTGCACAGCCATTTCCCAGTATGCAGCCACACTCACTATGTGTTGTTCTGGATGGCCTGCTTCAGTAATGTCACCCAGTTCCGCCGCAATGTAGAGGTCACTGCAGAGAGAGTGAACACTGCCCTCTTTGTCTGGGAGTGATCAAAAGACCCAGCAAACACGCACGCGCGCACACAATACACAACACACGCTCGAACCCACTGGCATGTACACACACACACACACACACACACACACACACACACACACACACACACACACACACACACAACACAGGTCAGCGGGGCAGGAGCTTGGGAAAGTGTCGCCCTTCAGGTTGCCTGCGAGGCTCCTGCGAAAAATTTTTTCTCTTGCCTCGGCAACAGTGTGGTGATCACCTGATCAGCAACCTGAACTCTGAACCCTTCTTTGTTAATAATTGACTTGCCCAGCAACTATTTAGATTGTGAACACCTGACCTTGATTCATTCTAAAAGAGGTGCTCAAATTAATACGGGTAAGAAGACCTCTCTGTATATTGGTCCAACGTTTGGTCTGTCCCCTGTCGACCCTTCCGTCGGTCCTTCTGTTAGTCCTTCTGTTGGTTGGACTGTCTTTGTTTAAAAGGGAAGTCAAGTCCAAAATGTTCTTTCCTATAATATTTTCTGCTGCCCGACTAGACCAAAGCTGATATTCTGGTGAATATTGCTCCTGTGAAATATGAGTGAAGGTAAAAATTCCACCCGTTTTCATCCACCTCAGGGGGCGGCCATATTGGCACTTGCTGTTGACTTAAAATTACATCACAGTGGTGGGCGGGCGCAGGTAAGAACCAATCACGGATCAGCTGTCTTCTGAGTTTTATCATGTGACATTTGCATGCTGAGCCCTGATTGGTCATTATCTGAGCCCTGAGCAATTGCGATGTCATTTTCAGTGGACTGCAAGTGACAAAATGGCTGCCTCCTGAGATGGATCAAAACTGGTGCATTTTGCTGCATAATTCATGTTCCACAAATGTATTAAGAATCGGAATGTCGTGTTTCGATAAAGGCGCAAAGAACAAACTTTGTATGATTGGAGAGATAATCTTTGAGTTGACTTACTCGTTAATAAAACAACTACGTATGGACTCAAGTTTGAAATGTGACGTGTTTTTTGAGGGGGGCATTTTTCAGTGGGTTTTTTTTCTTTTTCTTTTTTTTGCTGGCGCCCCCTGCAGGAGGTTGGGAGGACGAGACGGCCCGCCGAGCAGCTGGGCACATCTCCCTCCCGTCTTCCTGCCCACAAGTGCACTTTTGTTGGCTTGCGCCGTCGCCGCCAACAGGAAGCGCTTTGTCGTCCACTTGTCGTTTGTTGTCTGCCGCTGTGTGAAAAACTTGCAACTTGATTTCCGGCCATGCCGGCGACCACTGTGCTCGCCTGCAGCAATGCAACAACGCCACCAAACAGCCCTTTTTTTTGTTTGTTTGTTTTTGTTTTGGTTGTGAACAGCAGTTCTCTTTGTCTTGGAATGTGTATGGCAAAATATCATAACACGTGCGGTCTCAATTCCCAGACTTGCCCAATTGCTCGGTTTGATGATTAACATTTTATGACCATGTTTAATCACCCAGTCACGCTCGTGTGTGTGCGTGTGCACTGAAACTGTGGGCGGGCTGTGTGTGCATGTATGCGCGTGCACTTCCCATCCCAGGTGTGTGTGTGCAAGCAGCAGCCTCTTTTCAAAATAAGAGTAATAAGAGCAGGTGGACATCTTGAGAAAGTTCAGCAAGCAATCAGACGACTAGAGTTCACAGCAGGCTTGAATGACACGCGAAAGGAAAGCAAAGGATTGTGGGGGATCCTGATTTGAACCTGCTGTTTGGACTGAAAACAAACACACACACACAGTACACAAAAAGTTGTGCCCACACAGGTTCTCTGCCTTGATCATCTTCTTGTTCTCGTTTGAGTTCTCTGACCTTGTTTGTAGTTCAACGGAAAGGTGCGCACGCACGCACGCACGCACGCACACACACACACACACACACACACGCAAAAGTAGCAATTAATGCACACTTAATGCGTAAACATACATTCCCCTTTTCTCACTTTGTCACACGAACACACAATTGAGGCACAGTTTATGCACACACACATTCTACCCTTCTGCCTCTCTGTCTCACTCACACACACACACACACACACACACACACACACACACACGCATTCTAACACAAACTGCAATTAAAGCACACTTGATGCACGTGCACGCACACACCAGAGTATCATGAAAGCACACTCTATCGCTCTCTCTCTCTCTCTCTCTCTCTCTCTTAAACATCTCTCTCTCTCTCTCTCTCTCTCTCTCTCTCTTAAACAACAAAAACAACCCCGGTGAGAATTGAACACACACACGCACACACACACACACACACACACACACACCTTCTCAAACACGTCACACAGTAAATCAAGCCATAACCCTTCGCAGTCTGTGAGCAACACCCTGATAGGAGCTGAGACATGTCTCCATCTCCACCTCAACCCTGATGATGATGATGATGATGATGATGATGAAGACATCCGTCCAGAATTTTCTACTCGATGAACATCTCACAAGCTGTTGCTGCTGCTTCTTCTTTCTTTTTTCTTGTATGCTTCAAATGAACGATGACAAGGGCACCGCCAACTCTTTGTGGTCACTTTATATTTAGATTGAACAGTCAGCGTGCAATTGGCTGGGCCAGAAAAAACTGTGTGTGTGTGTGTGTGTGTGTGTGTGTGCGTGTGCGTGTGTGCGTGTGTGTGGCTTTGGTTATTCCAACAGTGTGGCAAGTTCAACCGAGGCGAATTTTCCAGTCCAAGAAAAGAAAAATGCTGACTCACTCAGAAACGTGACGAAGTCGCAGCTCGGGCGTTAACGAGCTTTGAGGCGCTGAGCAACTTGCTTTAGCATGCTAATGCTAATTACACACATGCTCGCCACGAAACCTCAAAGTGGAGCCAACGAGGAGTTTGGAAGAAAATTCTTCACTCCTGTTTGTGTGTGGGTGTGTGCATGTTTGTGTACGTGTGTTGCTGGGAAAAGATTCGAAGTTGGTGGCCTGATTTTGTTTCGGCTTTACAAGACAGGCTTGAACTCTAACCGCATTTTTCCCGGATTTGTAAAAAGCATATTTTGTCTATTTTGCCTATAGATAAATCAAATGACGGTGATATTCTTCAAAAAGGGTTTTTACACAAAATGTAAATTTAAATACAATATATGCTTGCTTTGGCGGCACGGTCGGCGACTGGTTAGCACGTCCGCCACACAGTGCAGAGGTGCAGGGTTTGATTCCAGGCCCCAGCCTTCCTGTGTGGAGTTTGCATGTTCTCCCCGTGCTTGCGTGGGTTTTCGCTTCACACAAAGAATGGCGTGTTCAAGAATAAAGTCTTCAATGTGCCTGTCAGGCATCGAAAGCAAAACTGTTCAATGAATCAATCAAATGGATGAATGTCCACGAAATGTTTTTGGAGCATTTGACCTCCAGAGAAGCTGGTGAAGGCTGGGGGAGGTTGGCTGCGTGTGGGAGGGGTTGGGAATACTGCATGTTGGTTGCCGGGGGGTGTCGGGGTGGGTTTGCAGGCGTGAGTGGGAGCAGATTAAGAGGCAAGAAAGCACAATAAGAAAGTGTGTCGCTGCTGGAGGGGACGGGGGGACTCAAGGGGGGGCACACGCCACAGACAAAGAAGAAGGACGTGTAGAAAGTGTGCCAACGGGAAGGCCGGAGGACCCCCCCCCTTCCCCCACTTGTGCTGCCATGATGCAGCGTTTCCCAGGAATGCACGACGCATCCCGTGCGCGCACAAGCTCGTTGCCCAATCATGCGAACGGCTCGGTGGCCTCATGTGCTAGTTCCACAAACTACACCCTTGGGTGTTCCCACGAGTGGGCGCCATGTCTGCTTTTCCTCGCTAGCTTTGTTATATTTTTGTATGGTTTTAAAAGTGTTCTGTTTAGTCCAAATATTTTTGTGCATTATTCATATAATATTTTTTCCAAACATTGTTTTATTTATTTATTTATTTTGTCGATGGATGTGTAAATGTTTTCATTTATTTTTTGTATTTTTCCCAATATTTGTGAATTTTTGTTTAGTTTTTTTTTTAATTAATTTGTGCTTTATAGAGGATTTCTTCCTAATATCGGCATATTTCTTTTGTCCAATATACAAATCAGGATGTATTGTATTGTATCGGGGTGAATGCTTAAAGGAATGCGAATGGAAGTAAACGAGAAGTAAGGCCAACCTTTAAGACCAAAACAACATAAAATTGTTTATTAGAATACACATTCATGTGTTGGTTGTGTTTGCTAAAAAATACATAAAGGAATAATTGCCTATTCAATCGCAATCGCAATATTTGAGAACAAAAAATGGTTCAGATGTAACACATTTTGGGGAATGTGTGAGGTTTCTATTTTCAGTTCTCACGTGACATAAATGGTTGACAAGACAAAATGGTTTATTTGTTGTCCTGCAGGGCGACCGCGTTTGGCTGCGCGAAGACGACCAGAATCTTCCTGCCTCTGTTTCCTCCTGCTCGGGCGGCGTGGTGGTCTTCACCAGCGACTATGGACAGGTCAGCAACACTCCGAATGAATGCTCAGGAAAGTCCAAACTCAGAAAACAATTCATTGCTGGCTTTTGGCTTTATCACGCCATTCAGAAAAAGGCACGCGAGGCGCCACCTCATTGTCATGGCGAAGTGAGAATGCTCACGCTACCATTTTTTTTTTAACCAGGGTAATGCGGATTTATTTATTTATTTATTTTAGTTATTAGTTAGTTTTTATTTTGTTTTGGCATTTGTTTTTTAACTTTTTAATTCATTTCATTTTTAGAGTGGTTTTGTGACTGTTTTGACGTAAAACAAACCCTAAAAGCTCAATTATGATGATTGATAAGATTTAATGGACATTTTCATTATTATTAGTTAGTTTTACCAACGTACGATGAAGCTTCAGTTTCTGGCCATTGCCATTGTGCAAACTGGACAGGTCACCTGTCAATCATGGCCAACAGTGGATTTGTCACGAGTCAGTTGAACTTGGAGACAAATGATAGAATGGTCGCCAGCCAGTGTCAGGGCATGTAGAGACAAACAACAGACTGGTCATCAGTCTGTTGTTTGTTGGCAGGACACATAATGAAACAATGGATTGGTCGCCAACTTGTTGTCCAATGAAGCTCTAATGCTTGCATATTTTTCACGAGTGCTGCTTATTTCAGTTGATTGTGGTTTGTCAGAACCCATTAGAAAATTAGCATAACAATGAAACATGACTTCTTTTAAGTGACAATGTTGATTGGCCTACTTTTAAACCTACTTGAGTTTTTTCTCTCTTTAAGATGACTTCAAATAAAAAGTCAGTCAGTAAAACAGTGTTGGTCTTTGTTTGTGTTAGCCAAAAGTGCTGACGTTGCCGCGGTCCCGTTTCAAGCTAATGACGTGGAAGTTAACGTTGGCCCTAAGACAATAAAGCCGAGGGGCCCCCTGAGCTAAGCCTAGCGACAGATGCTAATGGGAGTAAATCTGCGTGAAACAAAGAGGCTGGACAACAAGAGGCTTTGGTCGGGGATTACGCCGTAACTCGCATCGACTGGCGTGAACACCGCGGTTGTTTTTACCTCAAAGGGAAAGTCGAGTCACGTTTACACCAGGGCAATTAAAGGAAAGGCAGCGGAAGCTCATGCTAAGACATAGGCTCTCTATCGTTTCAGAAAATAAATCTGAAAACAAAATACTTCTCATTTTTTTACAAGCTGTCCACAACCCGCTTTTAGTCCCCAAGCACTTGTTGAGAACCTGAGGTAGATAATAGGAACATGTGTGATTTCATAGTCTCCCAGGTGGAAACAGCTGACTTAACTGTAACTGTTGACAGAGAGATAAATGCAAGAAAAGGCTGCGATTTCAGACTGTCCCTGAAAGCAACCCCTGACATTGATAAACCGACAGATGATGGGGAAGCCCGGTGGTCCTTGAAGGCAACACCAAATGTTGATGAAGAGACAGAGACAGTAAATCGGTGTGGCGATGACAGGGAAAACTGTGATTTCAGGCTGTCCCTGAAGGCAAGTTTTATACACAAACGGACAGACTCATAAATAGATGATATGAAAAAAAAGGGATTTAAATATGTCCCTGAAGGAATCCTTGGATAGATAGACAGATAATGAGAAAGACTGATTTCAGTCTGTCCTTGAAGGCAACACTGGATATTGCACATAAGATGGATAAGACAGGCTGAAGATATGAAAGATTTCGGGCTGTCCCTGAAGGCAACACCAGACATGGCTAAGTAGATGACCCCAACAAAGGTTGAATTATTTTACATTTTTTTCTCTCCTACGAGAACCGAAAAGTTTCCCCCTCCAGTGGCACTCAAATGGGAATGTGAGCAATGTGTGTGCGTGCGTGCGTCTGTGTGCGACTGAGTGATGGCCTCCCGGGACAGTGGGGTCTTTCTTCATGAGGGGAGTCACCTCAAACTGTTTAGTCACAGTGGGTCATCCAACTGTGTGTGCCTGTGTGTGAGAGAGATGATTGAGGAGTCTTGTATCGGCTAAAATAGTGCTTTGCCGCCATCTTGTGACATCTTGCCAGCGACAAGCTACGTCAAAGTGACTTGAGGAGTTGGATCTTGACTAAATTAGTGCTTTGGTGCCACCTTAATGTCAGGGAACTATGTCAAAGTGAATTGAGGAGTTGGAATGTTGGAATGAAGTGAGGAGTTTGGGTTTGATCAGTGATTTGCCACTATCTGGTGGCATCTGAATGTCAAAGTGAGTTGCTTCACCACCATCTTATGGCATCTTGGTCTCAACAAACTCATCTGTTGAAGCGAGTGACAAAATCAGTGCTTTTCTGGCATTTTAAAGCCAAGGGACTATGTTTGAGTGAGTTGAGGAGTTTCATTCATTCATTTATTTGTTTCATTTTTTTTAGTTAGTTTATTCTCCTCAATTTGAAGCACATTCAGTTCCCTTTCAATAGTTTGGTGAAGTTGTCTTCCTTGCAAATGAGCAGTTTGGGCCTCAACATTGACCCCTGGGGGACACCATCTCTGTGTGAAAGAGGCTCCTGTTACTCCTCTTGTTGTGCGATGAGATGATGAGGATCCTTTTCAAATTGTTTTGACGGTGAGCTCGTGATGTTTTCATGTTTTGGCTACCATGGGTGTGAAAGGTCTCCTTCATTCCGTCTATCGTGAATAAAACACTTCAACAAAGTTGTGTTCCAGCAGCGGATAGAAGGTCTGATGAAGGTTGTTAGTTGTTACCCAGCAGGTGTTGAAGATATGTCAAGACATAAGTAACATAAAAAAAATGCATGTTCAACAAAGAAATATCGTGAGTTTGCGCTCTGAAGCGAAAGAAAAGAAAAAGTCCGAGTGCCAGCTGCTGTTTTTTTTTTTTTTTTTTTTTTTTCCAGAGCAGTTTGTAGGCGGGGCTACCTGTCCTCCGTATGTCAAGAAACTTGATACTTTGTTTTGTGTCACATGATTTACACATCATTCTGTTCTCTCCCCAAACACACTTTTGTCCAATTCTTCTGGTCGGGCTGGCCTTAAAATAAAATCTGAGATTTATTATTATTATTATTTTTTTTTTAGTATTAATTTATTTATTTATTTTAAACAAAAGTCAGAGTTTTGATTTGAATGGAGTTTTTCTTTGTCGATAGGAGAGTTGAAACAAATGCCTTTTATTGTTACTGCACACATGAGATTGAAAGCAGGTTCTTCTTCAGGTCAGACATGGTAGATTTATCCAAAATAAAATAAGAACAGAATCATAGTTGAACTAAGTAGCAAATGACAGTGACATCAAGATTCAAAACAAATTTTGCTTTTTTGAATTTGCTGATTTCTACTGTTGTCAAACAAGCTTTTTTTTTTTTAAATAATATGAAAATCTACGCTTCTTTTTGTCCTGATAAGTCAAAACAAATCAAATCAATCACAAAAAAACACTGATCCCATCTTCTATTTCTTATTCTTCACCGGGTGATCTCCTGGGGTGATACATCCATCTACATTTGTTTACTTATTAAACACGAAATCCTGAAGAAAAAAAAAGCCTGACTGCGGCATTCCATGTGAAACATTTGACCTCAGTGGCTGACGACCTTTCACCTCTTCATGGTGCGAATTTCACACTTTTCCAAGTGAACAACCCGAAAGAAGCTTTAGGCTGCTTGATGTCAAAAACTTGAAGACTTTCTTGTGTTTCAGGTGTACACGTATAAGCAGAACGCACTGACTCATGACAAGGTCCGGGCCATGCGCGGCGGTGGCAGCGCCGCGTCGGGCATTGAGGACATGGCGGCACTGGAGGATCTGCACGATGGCGCCATCATGCACAACCTGTTCCTGCGATACCGCCAAAGACGCATCTACGTGAGTTTGCATGCCAAAACGCTTGCGACATTCGTGTCGGATGCCTTTCCACATCTTCACGTTTCTCCCGGAAATATCGAATTCTTGATGATGTTCCAGATGCAATCCCCGAGTGTGGCACGTTGGCTCCCTCTAGTGTTACGTGAAAAAAATGACTTCAGTTCAATTGTATTGAACTTTTTCTAAGACAGTGGGGCAATTTTTAGACTTGTTTGAAAAAATTTTTAGGTGCTATTTTCATTTGTCTTTGATGTGCAATCCATTTGATCAGAATCTTCAGTCGTTTTAATTTTCCTTTAATATTCAAACTATAATGTTTCAGTGGCTTACAATCATATGAAATATACTTTTATTCCTTGTATTTGATGAACATATAGGACTACTGTGCGATCGTATTTCAGTATCGGTTATGATGGCGGTGTGGGCGACAACTAAAGCATTTTTTTTGCAGCTGTATTCTGTGACAAAAGTTTGAGAACCGTTTGGCCAAGCCTCCACCCAACCCCCGTTTTCATGGTAATGAAAGGCAGACTCGTCATTGTTGTTATTAAGACACTCGGGAACTTTGTCAAATTGTGGAGGAAAAAAAAAAGGAAAAAGCCTAAAATGTCAATAATCCAATGAGCCAATAATCCATTCGTCACCAGGACCAAAACAGCTACTGTGTTACTTGCAGTGTGTTCATTAAACGCGTGTTCCTTAATACACGCAAAAACGTCCACGATATGTGTGTGTGTGTGTGTGTGTGTGTGTGTGTGTGTGTGTGTGTGTGTGTGTGTGTGTGTGTGTGTGTGTGTGTGTGTGTGTTGTCTGGAATGACTGGAATCCATACATGAGGCTCCCCAGTCGGGAGCACAGCTGGCTACAATCACAGAACGCACACACACACACACACACACACGCACACACACACAGGCACAGGCACACAAATGTCAACACACTCGTCTGATCCCCCCTCCCCCCATACTAATCTGTTTGTGGTTCAGTCAGGCTTTTTTTTTTTTCAAGCCAGCATCCTTCCAGAACATTCCTTGTCTTTTGGTTAACATCTTTGAAAAGCAAGTTGTGGATGTGCGAGTGGAAAACATGTTGCTTAAACACATCATTTTGAATTCATTGCCCTTCAATATATGTGGCTCATAGATGTAAAACATGCTCCAGACCTCAGCAGCAAGTGAAAGGTTTTTTTTACCCCCCCAGCAAGTTTTTTTTACCCCCCAAATTCTTGAATAAGCAGGGAAAAAGTGGCAATAAATATTTTTCTCGTTGAATAAGGGTTGACTCCCGAAAAAAAATACAATAAAACCTATTGAAAAAAAATTGGAAACTCATGTATGTAGGGTAAAGGTTTCTCAAATCCAAGGTGTTTTTTTTAAACATTTATATCACTGAAACTTTTTTATACACAATTTTAAAACAGCACAGACACGTTGAAACATGCAAGAAAGGATAAGCAAAGGTATCGAACAAATAGCATCAAAAATGGAAAAAAGTGGGGAGGTAAGAATGAAGGAAGAAAAGAAGGAAATACGGAAGGAAGGTCAGAGAAATGAAGGCAAGATGGAAGGACTGTGGAAAGGAGAAAAGGGACAAATGAAGGAAGGAGAGAGAGAAGGAAAAGAAGTAATGAAAGAATTCAGTTTCAACACCCTGCTGTTGTTTGGACTTTTATTTTGGCATTTCCTGCCCCCATCTGGTGGTTCAGAGGTCATCGCCATCCTGACAGCAAATTTGTGTGTCAAAGTTCAAACACGGCCGCTGCCTCCCCGTTAAGAAAACACTTTGATGTACTGCCTACCATTCACGTCTTTCGTCAGACTGAACCCATTTCATTGGCATGCCTGATTGGCTGCTGCTGAACATGTGACACTCAGCAGATCTTTTCAAGATGGCAATTCACAACATCATCTTTATTTAATGCTTGTGCTAGTTAACGTTTGGGCCTGTGTGTAGGGATCTCCTTTTTTCTCACATAAAAACAATAAATTTAAAAAAAAGAAGCAGTTGTTTTCCCCACAAATCTTTTTTTCCATGTCCATGAGGAGATATTTTGCCTCCAAGCTATCACAGTGTCCCATTAAGAGGTGGAGGAAAAAAATATGAATATAATTTTTGTCTGAATAACAAAGACAGCGGGCGGCGGCGGCGGCGGCAGCCAAATCCAATAACAGTGCCGGTAACACGCTAACTGAACAAGCGCCTCCAGTTGGTGGCGTCCCACCTACATTTCCTGCCGTCACTCAGGCGACTGCCGCTCTGTTCTTTCTCCAAATTCTTTCACATCTGCTCCTCGTTTTCCTCGCATTATCCCACGCTCGTCTCGTGTTTGGCAAATATCGGCTCCACTGAGCCAACTGACTGACTGCGCGGTTTCAGTGGAACCCAAATTGAGCTCTGAAGAATTGTAATCCAACTAAATTCTTATTAGCACGTTGCTAACATCATTGTTTGTAGCATTTTAAAGAGGCTATCAGACATGATCTTTATTAGCGTGTTAGCAGTTGTGGCTAATGGTATATTTTAATAAGCATACGCACCAGCGTGACTAGCGATGTTGTTTTTCTGTGTTTATAAGCCTGCTAGCAGTTGTGGCTCTATAATGTTATACTCTAGTGTGTGTGTGTGTGTGTGTGTGTGTGTGTGTGTGTGTGTGTGTGTGTGTCCAAATAAATTGCCTACTCCACTTTTGTTGAGTTACGTTTGCGGAATGCCGCCGCTTGACATCATCATACCGAGAAGACGATGGGCCATTTTTAATCACATTAACCAATAGGGGGGCCTCGTGATGACGGTCACAGCCAATTAGCTCACAGCCAGGGCATTGCCGTGGAAACTGTTACCAGCCGAATGGGAGGAGGGCTGGCAGGTCCTCTAATTGAGTCCAAATGGTTGCAATTGTTTAACTTAAGTGGAGATGTTGCTATATTTTGTGCTTCGAGACATTTTTTTGTTCTTTTTATATTCTTCACTGCAGCAAACAAAACATTCTGGAACAGTCTATGTTGAGGGTTAGTAGTTAATAGAGGATGTTGCCACCTCTGGTGTATTTACTGATTTATTTTTTTCATTTCGGATTTTGTTCTCATAATATTTCAACGTAATTCTTTCTTAATGCTGATTGCGACTTTACGTATTGGCAACAAAATTTGTCTTGGATGCTGTAAGGATGACGAATTCTATTTCTTGGAAAAAAAAAATCCATCTTCATTGTTGCTAACGTTGGCATATGTCATGTGTCTCCCTTAGACATACATTGGGTCAATTCTGGCGGCAGTGAACCCCTACCAGCCGCTGGCCGGCTTGTATGAGCGCAGCGCGGTGGAATTGTACAGTCGCCACCATCTGGGCCAGATGCCGCCGCACATCTTCGCCGTGGCCAACGAGTGTTACCGCGCACTATGGAGGAGGCCGCGCAACCAGTGCGTGCTCATCAGGTGGGAACCACGCACGCGCACGCAGAAGCAGCTTCTTCACACTTGAACATCCTTATTTCGTGATGAGGAAGTAAAACAATCTCGGCCTCAGAAGACTTCAGTTGTATATAATTTTTTTTAAGTTGGAGGAAAACTAGTTCTATGATGTCATCTCGTTGCATCCTGGTGTGTAGAACTATGTTGAAGTAAATTGACTTTCCTTTGTGGCTGAAGTTTTACCTTTTGAACAAAACAGGCAACTCTATCCAATGTCCAAACTCATCTCAGTCATTCAAAAAACATCCAGACTTTCAAAACGTGAGGCACAATAATGTGCACGGTTTGACAAAATTAGCAGGGCAAAATTACACTAGTGCTGGCACCTGAAAAAAAGTTTTTCTTAACGAAGCAAGTTGGCGACAGAATGATTGGAACTCCCACAGGGCTGTGATGTGTTTTAAGTGTGTTGCTTTTGTTGTTGAAATGTCAGCGAGCAGCCTGGCTGAGACCTGCGTTGCGTTACCGCAGCTACCACGCTGCAACTTAATGAGCTGGCTTTTTGCTTCATGTCACACTCGGCAAACATGGCGTCACGACATGTGTGCACACTGGCCTTTTCCTTTCGCAACTTCTCCAAGGAAAGCAAATATTCTGTTGCTGAAGTTTAGTTTCATTTACGTTACTGTTCTTTAGTTTACTTGAATTTTGTTTCATTGACTTCAGTTAAGTTGAGTTTTGAAGTTGAGTTGAGAACGTTGTCTTATTATTCTTATTATTTTATTGTTTTCTTTTTTAACTGTATTGTTTCCTTTAATTTAATTTCATTTATTGTGTTTGAGTTTTTCATTTGAGTAGGATTTTTCATTTTATTTACGTTGTTTGAGTATAGTTTTACTTTAATAGAATTTGGTTGATTTTTTTATTAAGTTATCTTGTTTAAACATGTTTTTATTGATGATTTATTCCTTTCAAAATAGTCACTAGTTAAGACGTAGGCGGCACGGTAGTTTAGACTTGTTCACTTTAGTTTCATATGGCTTTTTTTTACCTGAGTTTAGCTTACTGAGACTAAAGGTTAGCCGTTGTTTATGTTGTTTGTAGTTTGGTTTACTTAGTTTAGCTTAGGTACCTTGATTTTGGTTTGATTTCCATTTGAATTGAGCGAAGTTGTTTAGTTTACTTTGAGTTTTTAAATTGAGTTGATTTGAATTGAGCGAAGTTGGACAGCACAGCTGTGGGACTTTTTCCATTGTGTTTGTCGCCATCTAGTGGACGAAACAATACTGCCTCGTTGATCACATTTTGAGGCAAACAGACAGACAGAAACTTTTATTCATCCTGAAAGGGAAAATTAAATCGTCACAACAGTAATTTTGACTCCTATAATGTGTATGAATGCGAAATGTCCAGTACACCCATACAGTGTGCAACTATTTGCGGGAGTAACTGATGTTTGGGTTCCTCAATGTGTTTTTTTTTTCTTCTTCCTTAGCGGCGAGAGCGGCGCCGGCAAGACTGAAAGCACTAAACTGATTCTGAAGTTCTTGTCGGCCATGAGCCAACATTCACTTGAAGTGTCATCTAAGGAGAGGACCTCGCACGTTGAGGAGGCGCTACTGGAGAGCGGGTCGGTATTATGATTGTTTTCATAATTATGCATTCCATTGATGAATTGTGTATTTAGGTGTAAATTTGACTTTTGTGTTGCTGCCAGTCCCATCATGGAGGCGTTTGGTAACGCACAGACGGTCTACAACAACAACTCGAGCCGTTTCGGGAAGTTCGTTCAGCTGCATTTCAACCAAAAGGGAAACATCCAAGGAGGACGCATCGTCGACTGTATCCTCATTTTACGCGACGCAAGACAGGAAGTGCTCGCTCAGAGAATGCTAATTATCGCTAATGCTAATGACACGTTTATTCAATATACTGTGGACGTTGCTGTCTGTCTGGCGTTTATCTTAATTTGTAAGACATGATCAAGAAAATCACATTTGGTTGTATGACATGAAGGCACGGCACGGTGATCGACTGGTTAGCATATCCGTCTCACAGTGCAGAGGTCCGGGTTTCGATTCCTGCCCCGGACTTCCTGTGTGGAGTTTGCATGTTCTCCCCGTGCCTGTGTGGGTTTTCTCCGGGTACTCCGGTTTCCTCCCACATTCCAAAAACATGCACAGTCGGTTAATGCAAGACTCTAAATCAGGGGTGTCAAACTCCGGTCCTGGAGGGCCGCTGTCCTGCATGTTTTCCAAGTCTCCCTGTTGCAACACACCTGATTCAAATGAACAGGTTCAATGTCAGGCTTGCGCAGAGCTTGCCGATGATCTGATCATTTGAATCAGGTGTGTTGCAACAGGGAAACTTGGAAAACATGCAGGACAATGGCCCTCCAGGACCGGAATTTGACACCCCTGCTCTAAATTGTCCCTCGGTGTGAGTGTGAGTGTGAATGGTTTTATTAGGCAACTTGTTTAGCTGGCTAGCAGCTCATGTTTTTCAGCATTGTTTGTATTTAGATGCAGATTGTAAAACATCCAGCGTGACTTTTTATGAACCTTGACTGAAAGGACTTTTGACATCAGACCTCTTGGAGAAGGTGACGATTCTTTGCTCTGTTATTCAAACCGCTTATCTATTTTTTCATGACTGTAAAAAGTCCAATTGTCAAGCTAATCACGTGTAGAAATGTGAATTTATTTTACGACCGCTCTCATACACTTTTTCTCTGGGAATAAGTCCAAAATTAAGCTTGGATGACTTTTGTCAGTGTCTGAACAAATCATTTGAGGAATTTCATTTGATTTAAAATATTATTTATTGAGTAAGAATAAGTAAACAACCATTTGTCCAAAACAGACATTAATAACCACCAGACTAAAAAAATGTTTAACATAAATGTCAAACTAACCAGAGGAATTTAGCACAGTGATTGTTAAACTTGGAGCACAATGTATGAGTGTGATGTTCTTCTTGTTTTCTGTTCTGCAGAACCGAGTAGTCCGACAGAACGCGGGCGAGAGGAATTATCACATCTTCTATGCTCTACTAGCAGGCGCAAACCAAGAGCAGACAGGTCAATAAACTCACATTTTAACATTCTGTTAACCAAATTGCATCGTTCCCCAAGTCAGCGATGCGCCCTCTAGTGGTACCCCAAAGAATGTCTTAATTCAGCCCTCCAAGCGAATCATGTCAAGTCCCCTTTGTCTTGCAGAGTGTTTGGGTCTGAGCCCGTCTTGCACGTACCACTACCTGACCCGCTCCGGCGGCACCCCTGACAACGCAATCAATGACAAAGGCACTTTTCAAGAGGTTCTGGTGAGCGCTTCTCTTCTGTAGCCACAGCACGATCCAGATGTTCATTGGGCTTTACAGCTGCTGCATCCTTCACATGTTATTATTCATTCATTCATTCATTCATTTATTTATTTTGTGCTGGTGTCAAATTTTGGAAGAAATGTTATTTCTGTCTGCAGTCAGTGAACACATAAAAGAATCTGCATATACACACGCCTCAAAAGTCACCTCAACAACTACAGTGGAATGACCAAAGAAAATGTGCAAATGAATTCATGATGATTTGTTAAATAAAAAAAAAAACTCAAGCAATAATTTCCATCAATAATGGGGAACAGATTAAAAAAAAATGCAAATATGTGGTTCATCATTCACAACTGTCAACAAATCAATGAGTGTCAATCAAGTTGTGCAAGTTTGGTGTCAAGTTTGTGTCATAGGTTACGTCTGAACACTTCTTAGATAGCGTATTTATATCATATTTCATGTTGTATATGCCTGGAATGCGACACGTTGACATGACATGCAAGGTGATTGCGCTTGCGTGTTGTCCAGTATGCCATGCGGACGATGCAGTTCACGGAGGAAAACATTGGCGAGATCCTGCGACTCCTGGCAGGGATCCTGCACGCCGGCAACATCGAGTTCATGACGGCCGGAGGGGCGCAGATTACGTCCAAGTCCGGTGGGTTTTCCGACGCGCTTCTTCCTCCTCCTCCTCGTCTCGCTCAAAAGGTATTGATGCAATTATTGCCCGTTTATGTTTGATTGACAGCTCTGAGTCGGACGGCGGAGCTTCTGGGCCTGAACCCGGATCAACTGGCTGAGGTTCTCACGCATAGGTCCATGATCCTGAGGGGGGAGGAGATCTCCACTCCCCTCACTGTTGAGCAGGTCAGGGCAACAAGATGAACATCCGTGTTTCATTCATACATACACTTCACAAGAAGCTAAATAGATCTGCTGTACATTTATTATCAATCAAATCTCCAAAATAGTTTTGTTTTCCCACCATATTTTGACCAAATGACTAAGTTGGCAAAACGGACTTTTTTTGTCAACTACTTACAAATAAAAACAAACAAATAAAGAAATGAATCGTGGACTGTACGTCTAAGTAAAGCCTTTTTTTCCCCCCTCTCTCTCTTTCCTGCAGGCGGTGGACTCGAGAGACTCCATGGCCATGGCACTTTATTCCCAGTGTTTCAACTGGATCATCCGCAAGCTCAACGATCGCATCAGAGGGAAAGACGACTTCAAGTCCATCAGCATCCTCGACATCTTTGGATTCGAAAACTTTGAGGTATTCATCCATGCATGAATAGATGGATGATTTATTCATCCTGTTTGGGGAAATGAACTAGCTACGGTACATTCTTTGGGTCATTTTGGTACGGTCCTTTTGTGTCCTCTGTTTTGCTTCTGAATGCCGTTGGCTGTTTTGTAAGTGTTTTTTTTTTTTTTTTTGTCAAATGAATATTGTTGACATGTGTTTTTGCATTCATGTTGTGAATGCATGTTTCAGGTCAATCACTTTGAGCAGTTCAACATCAACTATGCGAACGAGAAGCTTCAGGAATATTTCAACAAGCATATTTTCTCCCTGGAGCAATTGGAGTACAACAAGTAAGTACCTAATTTTGTGTGTGTGGGGGTGGGGGTAGCAAATATGTTTATTACAGTGAACGAAAATGAACAAAATAACAAACTTAAATTGGGAAAACCATTTTCTAACAAAATTAAATAGTAACCAAAATCTTTTAACAAAACAAAAATGAACTGAAATGACATCTGTTTAAATAACTCCAAATATTTTTTTTTTTACCCTTGTGAATCAATATTATACATGAGCTTTTGGGATTGATTTTAAATGTATTTGTTTCAGTATCGCTGTACATCCGTAGGTACAGAAGACTGAGTGTGAATTGTTTGAGAATGGTACTTTAATTTATTACACAATATTGAATGGCCTTTTTTTTTTTCACGTGGCACCGAACATTTACGCCAAATATTAAAACAAAACCAAATACTAAAACTAATAAAAACTAAAATAAAATGGAGCACTTCCAAAAGTATAGAAGCTAATAAAAACTGACAAACTTGCTCTTAAAACAAATTAAAACTCACCGAATTTAAAAAAAAAAAAAAAAAAGTCAAAATTAAAAACCTTCTAACACGAATGAAGAATCCCAAACTATTATCCCAAACTATTATAAACCTATTGTAGCAGATAATTAACAAATTGCAAAGATCGTCCTGACCCTTGACCTCCTGCAGGGAAGGTTTGGTGTGGGCTAACATCAACTGGATGGACAACGGCGAGTGTTTGGACTTGATCGAGAAGGTGAGTGCTTTTTGTTTTGGAGACGACGCCACGCATCATGTTGCGAGAGGAGAGGAGGATGCTGATTTTACCCGGGTTTCCACAGAAACTGGGCCTCCTGGCCCTGATGAACGAGGAGAGTCACTTCCCCAAAGCCACGGACGACACGCTGCTGGCGAAACTGCACAGTCAGCACTCGGTAAAAACATGCCTCCCAACACCCAAAAAATAATCTCAAATATGTATTTTCCCTTGAAAATTACATACATTTAAATGTTTCCCCCAAGTTGTTTTCTCACAAATCTAATTTTTTTTATTGAAAAAGTTTATTTTTGTTGAAAAAGTTTTTCTTTTTCTTCAAAATTGCCATTTTGTTTCTTGAAAAGATTATCTCATATATGCCAAATGTCACCAAATGACCATTGCCATGTGACGCATAAGGTGTCAGAAATGTCACATAAAAAAAAAAAACAAAATTCAACTTCATAAAGTGCATTCAAAAGCAACAACACACATATACAGTACCAATAAGATGTCATAAACATGCTGTATTCCATAAAATACATCATATTATTTCATTGGTAAAATGCATATAACAAATGGCATTTCTAAACTACAGCATATATGTCATGAAAAAAAAAAAAAAAATTAAACACCGACAGTATATGTTTCCTAAGTGTGACGTATGGATGGAAAGCGTTTGTTTTGTGTTCCAGAAAAATCCGTTTTACGTGAAGCCCCGCGTTGCCGTTCACTACTTTGGAGTTCGACATTACGCAGGAGAGGTAACGCCTATCTCAGCATCAAGGATTCAAATCATATTCAGTTATCATTGTTAATCAGCGGTCATCACGATGTGACTGACGTGCAGGTGGTGTACGACGTGAGGGGAACGCTGGAGAAGAACCGAGACACTTTCCGAGATGACGTCCTCAACATGCTTCGCGACAGCAGGTGCCCCACACAAACAGCTGCAGCATCATCGTTATTCATTCATTTACTTGTGTCAGCCTTTATTTCACATTATACTTGGAATTCTAGAGCAATAACAGCACGTCGTTTTTCCCGAAACAAAAAAAAAAAAAACTTGGCTCAAAAATACATTCACTTTGAACAAGTTCCATCCCAAAATGCGTTTTTCTCAAAAATATAAAGACATCACCAACAATTGTTTTTTTTTCTCAAGAGTTTTCAACTTGCTGTCCGTCAGGTTGGATTTTGTGTACGACCTTTTTGAACATGTGCTGAGTCGCAACAAGCAAGACACGCTGAAGAGCAGCTGCAAGCACCGAAGACCCACCGTCAGCTCGCACTTTAAGGTCTGGCCCACACACACAAACACACACACACACACACACTTTGCACTACACAGTAACACTGATGCCCCCACCCATTCCATCACATGTTCGGGATTTAACACATTAACCCTTTCAGGGACAGCGGTTACAACAGTGGACAGCTTGTCAGGTTATCAGGTTACAGGGTGCAGGAAACGTTTAATTGAAGTGAGGTTATAAAAAAAAAACAAAACAGTTGGACTCACTTTTTAAAAAGAGTTTTAAAAACAGCCAACGCACTTGAATATGTACGTGTTACACATCTAGACACACACATATGCTGGCGCTGCCACTCGAGTCTTGTGTTGTTTTTCAGGACTCTTTGCACTCTCTGATGGCAACACTCAGCACCTCCAACCCGTTCTTCATACGATGTATCAAGCCAAATACACACAAGGTGAGTGGGACACACAGTGTACTCACCTAATTTGAAGCTTCATAATGATGAGATTGCACGTTTGGGTTGACTTGTGTCCTACTTGGCAGCCAAGATGACCGACTTTATGTTCAGTCTTGGCCGTGCCAATTGTTGTCGTGTATTATACGAGTTTATCTGTAAGCCTTTTATTTTGAAGTTTAGTAGTTGTAAGTAGAGTTTGAAGGGATTTTGTTTTTCAATCAACAGTCGCGCAATATATTAAGGCAGTGGTGCCCAAGCTACAGCCCGGGGTGTCAAACAGCTGGGATAGGCTCCAGCACGCCCGTGATTCTTGTGCGGATAAGCGGATTAGAAAATGGATGGATGGAGAATAGATGGATGGATGGAGGTCAGTCATAGGGTAGGGGGTCGTGGTCAGCAGCTCGACCGGCAAACAGCCGGTCATCTTTTTTTGAGTGCACCCTCCTCCCATCAAACATTAACTTTGAAGTGGCACTTAATCGGAGGGAAACTTAAATAGATGTGCGATAATTAAGTGTTGTGTCATGTTGTGACGCGCGGCCCCAAGTCATCAGTTTAGGTTTATGAGCTGATGTCATGGGGGTCTTACAATGGGAGTGTGATCATGTCAGTCCTTGTGTGTTAGCATTAGCGTTAGCATTTTCCACCAACAAAAACAAAACACAAAGTTGGTGGTAGCGCACATTGTGTGTGGGCGCGCTACCGGGTTAGCACTCGAATGCTAGCACACGAGAGCAGAATAGAGTGAAGCCCTGTTCATCAACAACGCATAGACAACAAAACAGAATTAAACATTGCGGATTTAAGCACCATATTTTTGAAGCAAGTCATACCATTCAGTCATGATAAAAGGCATGGAAAATTGATGTCAATTTTTGGGGGGGGGATGTTCAGACAGTTAAAAAAAAAAAAATTCAAGAGATGGATAGATAAATGGATTCATGGATAGATTAACTATTTAGAAATAGAAACTTCCAGTCTGTCCCTGAAGGCAACACGGGACTTAATAGGCTAGATGCATCGTTTGTATAAAATGTCTTCTTTCAGGTGACAGAGTCCCTTCAAATCAAATGAATGGTTTTGCATTGAGCTCACGCGAGTCACGCCCCCAAGGACACTTTGAATGCACGCACACACAGGCACACGCACACACATCAAGCACTACAAGTGGCAGGCGCAAATGAGCCTCAGCAGGAGACGGGTCGCCACGGCAACCACGGCCCTCCCATCTCCACACAGAGGGAGCGTTTCAAAGCCTTTGTTAGGTCAATGTGTGTGTGTGTGTGTGTGCGCGCCTCTTACGAGGCAGAGTTGTGCGTCTTCGTCGCGAACTTTGCCGTCTTTTTGTCGCCACCGCCGCGGGATTTGGAGTCAAGATGCAATGGTGAGCCGGGGTGCCGTGCATGTGTCTTTGTATGTTTAAGGTGTGCATGTGTGCGTGCGCACGTGCAGCGGAATGAAGCTGTTGCATGAACGATTGCCATTAGCTGATTTTTGGAGTTGATAGCAACACAGAGCATCATGAACGATGTTCAATGGTCATCTACTGCTTGTATTGCGTGTTACGTAGTTGACTGTGATTTGCATCTATACGAGATGTCAGTTGTTTATGAGTAGCGTATAACTTTGGGTAAATTCGATTGAATAAAACAGTATTTACGATGGTCCAAATACTTTCGAAGTTGAGTGTATAGCACGTTGGCAATTGTTATTAATTATCAAAAAGAGTTGTCAATTAATTTCGAGAATTGATTATGCTGTCAACATGTTTGAATTTAAATGACAATTCTGACAACTTTGCACAGTTGTGAGCTAAACAAGGTCTTCAAATGATTCATCTATTTTCAAAACGGTTGTCAGTTAATTCGATAGTTGCTTAGTTAATGATTCATTGTTGAACCTCTAATGTTATCGTCGTTCGTGAACTTACATTTAATTCCACAATTGTTTTTTGCATCACATCATAAATGTGTTCTCTGTCGTCCATCTTGTGATCTTGTTTTTTTTTTTTTAACTTCCCCAAAGTCTCCAGGGAGTAGATGGCCACGCCCCCATTTGTCCTCTTCAGTGGGCCCCTGAACCCCGAGACAGTTTATCCATTGAGTAGTTGACTGACTTCAACAATCCCAACGCGTCATTGATGTCCTTCTCGCACCCTCCATGCCCACCAGATGGAGATGTTTATTCATTGCTGGACATTTGCTGCATACTTTATTCACAATTTGGTGACATTTACAATTGCCTGGAATCCTTCAAAAGCTCCCTCAAAATGAACAATTGAAGAAAAATGTCATCTTGTTCAGTTTTAAATCAAGGAACAGTCAACTTTCTGTGCGTCTGAGCTATGGGTGGACAAATAGCTGTACCCCGTTTTGGTATCGGTCCAATATGGCCTTATTTTAAAGTATTGTGTACTCACGTCATTACTATTATTATTATTATTATTACCGGGGTGAAAAAAATAAAATAAAATGTTGTTTTATTATTTCATTTTAAATTGCCAATTGATAACAAAAAGAATGGATACCAGAGTTTAGGGGAGGGTGGGGACTGATTTTTATGACAACGGGGCTCTTTGTGAGCAATCACTCTTAAAAGCGCTTTTCCAAGTGTTTCGGATCAAACCGGGGAAGACGTGAGGATGTGCGTTTTCCGGACAGCGCCCGTCTTTGTGCGCTTGCCGTATGCAAATGAAATTTATGCTAATGAGCCCATGCTTCTTAAAGGGCTGACATTGAAGCAAAGTTTTGTGATAAAGGGGAAAGGGGGGGCTGCATTACAGTGGGAATCAAAGCAGCCTCTCATTTGGAGACCCCCCTGGCACCCTCCCACGCCCACTGAGGCTGACAGGAGATCCCAGCAAAGTGGCGCCCTCTCTTCTCCACACCATAATGGCGCCGTTGATGGAATGTGATGTGACGCACGTTTTAACGTCCTCCTCCTGACACAACGCCAAAACTACCAATGATGATGATAACTGTTATACATGTTCTCAGTTTGAAGATGTAATAGGAAACAGAGGTGATGAACATACCTGTTAGGCAGAAATTTTGCTAATTTTGCACCACTTCAGAATCCTCTCACCTGCCTGATGTTCCTTGGTTGGATTTTGTTTGCTAATCTTATGTCCAGTAGTTAGCAAATGAGGGCTCGACTATTTTCTCGATGTTCCAGAAGAGTCAGCAAAGCAAAGCTGGGGTGGCTGACTGCCATGTGCATGGCAAGTTATTGACACGACGTCCGACGTGGCAGGCCCTCTATCTCTAATATGTTGTTCTTCGTGGGGGGGGTTCTTGAGAGGTTGCCCTTGAGTGCTTTGTGGATGCTTTTGGCTTAAACTTTGTGAGAAGACTTTGGGGCGGTTCCAACTCCAATTCAAGACTTTCCAAAAGTTTCTCAAGAAGCACAACACGTCCCCTGTATCACATATAACCTGTTTGACCGTGCAGATGCCTGACCGCTTCGACCCGGCGGTGGTTCTCAACCAGCTGAGGTATTCCGGCATGTTGGAGACGGTGAAGATCCGACGCGCTGGCTTTCCCGTCCGCCGACCTTTCCAGGAGTTCTGCTGCCGGTGGGTGGTTTTGGGTTCCTGCGCGTCCCGTCGGTACCGCTCGGACCAGCGACCTACCTACTTTTGCCTGGTACTTCTGCAGATACAAAGTTCTGATGCGAAATGAATTGACATCGAATGACGCCAGGGAGCGCTGCATGGAGCTGCTGAAATGCTATGACGACAGTGCCACTGATTGGCAAATGGGGAAGACCAAGGTAAGCCGCATCGGCTTTTTTATGTGCAGTGAACTACAATTGCTATAACAAATGATGATTTGGATCATTGATTCATCTGTCGATTGTGTTTGATTAATTGGTTAATCATATTGAAAAAAAGCTCATCGAACCATATTTTCATCACAGTGTTTGAAGTTTAAACGCTGTGATGTGAAAGATTGTTTTTGTACTTAGGTGTTCCTCAGGGAAGGCCTGGAGCATCGTCTGGAGAAGCAGCGTGAGGTGGAGGTGCTTCGAGCCGCCATGATTATCCGGGCGCACGTGGCCGGCTACGTGGCCAGGTAGGCCAGCCTGCCTCAACGCCAGACCAAACCACAGGCTTTGAAACACCGTCCTCCGTCAATGCTGCACGTGTCCACTCCACTTCCAGCAGGGCTGTGCAAAATTCACAGTTTCGGACATAACATTTGTTACTACACATAAATTATAAGATATACTGTACTTTCAGTTAGTTTTAAAACCACTGTTGTTTTTATTTTACTTCGTGAATAACAATGGTTTTATTTCCAATTATAGCTTTTGTTACTCTGTTGGTTTTTGACAAATAAAAATAAGCTTGCTTTGCCCTTAATCACAATCTAGAGCAGTGCAGTACTCTTTGGGCGCATGTGTGTGTGCAGGAAGCAGTACCGACGGCTGGTGCGCTGCGCACTGGTCATCCAGAAGAACTACCGTGCCTTCTACTGGCGCAGGAAGTTCCTGCTGCTGCGCTGGGCGGCGCTGACGCTGCAGACGCACCTGCGAGGTCACATGGCCAGGCGCCTGGTGGGGCGCATGCTGGATGAGAGCAGGGCGAAGAGGAGGAGACAGGAGGAAGAGGAGAGGTTGGTTCACACGTGGCAAGTCCGGTTGGCGGCTTCGGCACCTCGAAACACCACCGCAATGGATTTCAAATGAAACCAACACTCCCCTAATAATAATAATTATATATATGTATATATATAAATGTGTATCCCTAGCATATAGGGTTGTCTGATATGGCCTCTAAATATAATCTCAGATTTTTTTTCTTTTTTTTTTAATAAAATTTCAGATTTTTTTCCTTTGATTTTGAAATTAAATTATAATTTGCATTATTCCTCCTTGTATCTTTTTTTCCAATGAGTATTTTCCAGGCAATAATTTGCATATTTTTCCACAAAACCATCCTAATCACTGTTTATGATTATTTCTAGATCAGCTGTGTGAAACCCGTTTTACTTTGGGCAAATATTCCACCGTGTTTAAATGGCAAACTAGCGCCATTCTATCGGCAGCCATGTTGTTAGTGTCAGCAATGAAGACACTATAAAAAAATACTTTTGAAACTGTAAACTGTACAATAAATAAAATCTAAAAATCTATTTTCAAAAAGAGTCCTGACAGATCAGCTGATGTTTGTGTTTGGTTTTCATAGGGAGAGACGGCGGCTGGAGGAGGAACAACTTGCTCAAGAGGTACCAAAATGCAAAAATGTGGCCTGTTTTAACACCTCAAACCCTAAATATTATCAGATTAGTTTAGTTCAACTAGCTCATCAACATAAGATGCAGGACAAGGCCAACTAAGGAGTGAGAGTCCTTTGCAATATTTAGATTTGAAAAATGCAAGTATCTCTGAGTCAAAAAACATCAGAAAATGGCGAATAGCAAAGTAATATTTTGTGCTTTTTATGTAATATCGCCAATTGCCACAATGGAGCACAAATAAACATGGTTGTTAGAAAAGTGGAACTGGTGTCAAGAATTGCTAACTATTGAAAGGCTAACATCTTTTTATGTCAGGGGCTATTTTTAGCCTGGTTTTGAAGGGAAAGTCTTCAAATCACATAGACACACACTACCATCTTTTTTTTGTGAGCCATAATCCGAGTTTGAAATGGTTTGGCATCATGTTTGAATATGAGCTATTATAAACATTTGTGCAGAGGCCTCAATTCTCTTTTGAATTTCCTGCCAATTTTCTAAGCCCCTAGCCGAGGTACAACCCGAATCCAAAACAAAACCTCTCGCCAAAGTAACCATCCTGAGTCAGCCCTATCCCATTATTTTCATTATAATCATCCTGGAGCGCAAATGTTATTCTTTGACACACTGTCGACATCCCACGTTTTCTGCTGGATTTTGTCCTAACAGAATCTTGTGATCTTCAGGCATCAAGGAGGCGCGAGGAGCTGTGTCGAGCTGAAGAACTGGCCGCTCTCCTTCTGGTTCAGCCTCAGCTTGCCCAACACCACCAGTCATCAGAACCCTTGAAGTCAGCAGAGACCTTGGACGAGTCTTCAGGCACGCCGAAGGTGTTCTCTGAGGCCTTGGATGAGTCTTCTGAGACACTGAAGGTGTCTTCGGACCCCATGGGGGTAGAGGAGGAAGATGACGAAGCCATCCGTCCTCAGGAGGCATCTCAGGTGGAGGAGATCCTGCGTCTGGAGCGGGAGATCCAGAGCCTGCAGATGAAGAAGGAGCGTCAGGAGCTTTCCCTGACGGAGGCATCGCTGCTCCGCCTCCAGCTGCTGCGCGACCAGGAGCTGAAGCGCCTGGAGGACGAGGCCTGCAAGGCAGCGCAGCACTTCCTGCAGTCGCTCAACTTCGACGAGATTGACGAGTGCGTCAGAAACATCGAGAGCTCCCTGGGCGTGGATGCCGACGGTGAGAAGGAGAACGGGCGGCGGTCGGGTGGCAGCCAGGAAGAGGAGGATGTGGACGAAGGTTTCGGGGCGGACGACGAGGCCTTCAAGGACTCGCCCAACCCCAGCGAACACGGACACTCGGACGGCCAGCGCACCAGCGGCATCCGAACAAGTGACGACTCCTCTGAGGAGGACCCGTACGCCAACGACGCTGTCATCCCTCCCTTGCCGCCCACCACCATACTCCTGCAGTTGCCACCGCCACTCACCATCGGCCCGTTGGAGCCCCTGTGCGAGCTCATCCCACCGGATGAGGATTCAGACTACGATCGGGACGACTACGATGAGGGTGCCATCGCGTCTAGCGGCAGCCTGGCCTTCTCCTACCCTCGCAGCGACCAGTGGTCTCCCGACTGCCGCGGCTCCTCGGGAACCTACAACAGCTCCGGGGCGTACCGCTTCGGCTCAGAGGGCCCGCAGTCCTCGGTGCGTCCTCGTCACAGATTTCGGTGGTTTGCGCCAAGGACCGCTTTCCAAAATGCATAGCCCTCCACATGCCACCGTCATAACCAATATTTAAATATAGTACATATACAGTACAGTACAGTAAATATACGACATTACATCTTCATTTATATAGCGCTTTCACAACAGCTGTAGCAAAGATCTTTACAGAATATGTAAATCTTAAAATGGAAACCAGTAAACACATTGAAAACAGCAGGTGCCCCCAAATTGAACCCTGCGGAACACCATACGTTTTTTTCAAGAAAAACTTCAAATTATACAAGATATTACGGGGAAAACAATTTGAATGCTTGAAAAAAAAAGGACCAAAATAAAAATTTTAAACCAAAATTTCTGAAAGATTAAAAACTAAAATAGTTCCAAAAGGCTGAAGTGAACGTAATGATTGTTTGGTGTCCCACGAGTGGGAGCCCACATCCCCGTAGCGGTTCTTGTTGGACACTGCTCTACTTGACTACGTTCAGCCTAAGAATGTTTCTGATTCTGTTTGTGTTTTTCCCCTTGTGTCAGTTTGAGGACAGCGAGGATGACTTTGACAGATTGGACACGGACGACGAGCTCTCGTACCGCCGAGACTCTGTCTACAGCTGTGTCACACTGCCCTACTTCCATAGCTTCCTGCACATCAAAGGTACGTCCATGCCTCGTAACGTACGCACATGGGTCTCTCTTTTCGTGACAAGCGCAGTCAGCAGCGTAAATCTGCACCGTGGAGTGTTGGACCAAGTTGTGGTAGTTTCGCTGTTGCGAGTAAAAAATAAATAAATAAAATAAAAAGCCTGTTTGGACACGGCTGACTTCATTTGCCACCAATCAAAGTGGTTCCTCTCATTCCCTTGAAATGCAGCCCATTCACACCTCGCATAGTGACATGTCTGTCAATGCGCTTTGCCGGTTTGGCAATGAATAGGCGGGTTAGCGGGTTCCCTCATTAATTGCAGAATGATCTGCTGCGACCTAAATATGTCAGTGAACCTCATGTACAGCCCACCAAATTTTCAAAGGACACCCCCTCCTTACGCTGGAACACCCACGTTGGCACAGAGCGGTCAGGCAAATTGCCAAACGAGAACAACTAGCCTCGCGCCAGCGACAAAATCAGAATACGCCAGCATTTGTGCACACGCCGTCTACCAAAACAGAGCCCATAACGTCTTGATTGAGACCTCAGTGGCTCAGGCTCTCTGTCGCCCCCCTGCAGGCGGCCTGATGAACACGTGGAAGCGGCGCTGGTGCGTGCTGAAGGACGAGACCTTCCTGTGGTTCCGCGCCAAGCAGGAAGCGCTGAAGCAAGGCTGGCTGCACAAGAAAGGCGGGGGATCCTCCACGCTGTCGCGTCGAAACTGGAAGCGACGCTGGTTCGTCCTCCGGCAGAGCAAACTCATGTATTTTGAAAACGACGGCGAGGACAAACTCAAAGGGGTGCTGGACATGCACGCTGCCAAGTTAGTAAAGCCTCTTCAGTTTCCACCCACACCTGCCCTGCTAAAAAAAAAAAAAAAAAAAAAAAGCATAGACCAGGATGGTCCTGTTGTGTTTTCGTGGTGGTCTTGTTGTTGTGACCAGCAAGAAGAGCAAAAGAGCAGCATCAGCAAATGTAAAACAGAACGGCCAAGATTTTAACTTTGAAGCAGCAACACCAACATACTCTTCTTGCTCTGCTGGTAGGTTATGACACCAGCAAGACTCCAGCTGGTCACCAGCCATCACCGACTCTTGGCTGGGTCGCAGCAATGTGCTGGCTCGCTGGTCAGCTGTGGCTCACTTCCTAGAGCCGGTTGCCCAGTCAATGTAAATTTGGATGTTCCAGTCTTGGTGGTTTTGTTTCATTTTGCTGCTGGTCATGTGCAACATCAACATGAAAACACAGCAAAAACATGTTTTTTTTTTTTTTAATCCCTGCTGTTTTTAAGCAAAGCTGACCTATACGACACTTACTGACTGACCTCATTGTTTCGACACTGGTCAAATGCTTGTTTGGCCAAACCCAGCTAATTTGGTCACTGGGCTTGAACCCAAATTGAGAAGTCAAGTTGTTATTGTTGCAGCGAGGTGATCGACAACGCCAACAAGGAGAACGGCATCAACATCGTCATGCCGGAGAGAACGTACCACCTGGTGGCGGAGACAGCTGAAGACGCCAGGTAAGGGGGCCTTTGGGTCACGTCAATCAGGACGGTTGACGATCATGACAATGACGAAAACTATGTTGATGATGCCGCCTCGATGACTGATGTAACGGTGATGACGACCACAACAACCTTGGTAATAATAACAAAAACGGTGACCTTGATGAGAACTGCGACAACAATGATGACGACATCAATGATGCCGGCAACGATGACAATGACAGTAATTGATGATGATGACGGCAACGATCAGGAGCGGGTGGCCATTGGGAATGTGAGGAAAATGTCAGGATTTTCCCAAACTACTGGTCTATCTCCGAGCCACTCCAAATCCCCCCGTCCCCCCTTGTTCACCATTACGTTTCCGCACACCCCCCCCCCCCCACACACACACACACACACACACACGCACCACTGTTGACAACTATTCCCAGGCTGAATTTTTGTCCAAGTACATCCCTGACAACACCGACAAGAACAACTATGACGATGACAAGGACAATGACGATGACGCCGATAACCATATCTTTACACTGTCCCTGGCACCAGCCAATGGTTCAGCGTGCTGAGTCAGGTCCACGGTTCCACTGAGCAGGAAATCGGTGAGATGCACGACGAGCAGGCCAACCCGCAGAACGCCGTGGTGAGTCGACCGCGGCGGGGAAAAAAAACGCAATCGTCTCCGGTCGTCCTTTCCAACCTTTCTTGGGCCGACAGCGTGATCATCTCCAAATGCTCTGGTCCTTTAGGGTACCCTGGACGTGGGCACGATCGATTCAGCGTGCGCGTCGGACAATCCGGAGAGGTGAGGACCTTTGGAAACTGGCACCGTTTCCAAAGTCAGGCACTCAAACGCCCCTCGCTCACGCAGGCCCAATTCCTTCGTCATCATCACGGCCAACCGAGTGCTGCACTGCAACGCCGACACACCCGAGGAGATGCACCACTGGATCACGCTGCTGCAGCGCTCCAAGGGTGATACCCGAGTAGACGGACAGGAGTTCATCATACGAGGTACCCCATCAAAAAAAGCTGCTATTTGCAAGGGTACCCCCGTTGCAAAAAAAAATCTCACAAGGATTTTTTTTTTTTTTTTTATTCTTGGGAAACAAGTCATTTTTAAAAAATGTGATGTAATTTTGCAGAAAAATGCCTTGCAAAAAAATAAATAAATCCCAGAAAATAATTCAAAACACATTCACATTTTTTTGCAAAAATAATTCATTTAGTAGAATTTCTAATTTAACATGCTTTGACAAAAAAAAAAGGTGTAGTTTTCAAATTCGGGTGCCTAAGTTGTCAATTTCCAATGTTATAATGTGGGACAATATCATTGCGGTCTGTGGGACCGAGAGGTAAAGGATAGCTCTTTACAGCATTTGAACTGTCAATCAAGATCGCAGTTAGCATTACACAACCACCAGTCATCAGATTGCCCAGTGATGTTCTGTGTTATGTGTGCGTCAGGTTGGCTCCACAAGGAGATCACGAGCAGCGGTGTCGGCGTGAGCGGCAAAGCATCTCTGAAGCTGAAGAAGCGCTGGTTCCTCCTGACGCACAATTCTCTGGACTACTACAAGAGTTCAGAGCGCAGCGCCCTCAAGTTGGGCACACTGGTGCTCAACAATTTGTGCTCGGTGGCGCCGCCCGACGACAGAGTCTTCAAAGACACTGGTGGGCCCCTGACTCCGCCTGCGCGGGCGTCACCTCGTTTGCGACCTTCTAACATTTGTGTCGTTCAGGCTACTGGAATGTGATCGTCTATGGCCGCAAGCACTCGTACCGCCTCTACTTCAAACTCCTCAACGAGGCCACCCGCTGGGCCGCGGCTGTCCAGAACGTCATTGATGCCAAGGCGCCCATCGACACGCCCACGCAGCAGCTCATACTGCAAATCAAGGTAGCCGCCAGTGTGTCATGTCTGGCTACGGACATGTTATTCGGCTGTGTTCATGCACTCAGAACGTACACAGTCTCACACAAGGGGCCCAGTCAGGCAATGTCGGCTGGGAACACCTCAGGTTCCCTCCCCCTGGAAGAACCGAATGAAGTGGCTGGGGAGAGGGAAGTCTAAGCTGCTGCCATTGCCACTCCACCCTGGATAAGCGCAAGAAAATACCGTATTGGCCAGAATATAAGACAGTGTTTTTTGCATTGAAATAAGACTGAAAAGGTGGGGGTCGTCTTATATTCGAGGTCTAGACATTATACACATTCACGACGCTAAATGGCGCCAGATACCATTGAAGCGAATGCCAAACTTGACTCCCCAGGCCAAAGCGAACCCCTGTCACGAAGAATAAAAATGAAAATAGCAGTAGCACGAAGAAGAAACATAAAAAATAGCGGTAAGAAAGAAAAGAGAAGAAAATAATAGAAGAGATAACAGAAAATGGAGAAACATAGCGACAATCTGGAGAACACTGGGTCGAAGATTGGCCAGGTTAACCAGCAGCTGAGGAGAAGTCATGATGTAATTTACATTTCAAAAACCAGAAGCCATTCATTTACGAATGTGATTGCACTTTGGTTTACATATTTAAATGTTCAGATATTAAGAGTTGAATGAGGCAAAATAACATGCTTTTTCTCTCAACTATGTTGTTATAATCATTTGTTTCAGATGTACTGTAATTATTTTCTGTATAAAAATTCATTTGGTGTTTCTTTTTTCAAACTTGAGTCTTGAAAAAGAGGGGGTCGTCTTATAATCAGCGCCGTCTTATATTCGGGCCAGTACGGTAGATGAAGTGTGCGCACGATTGCGTGTGTGCAGGAGAACAGCCTGAACACGGAGGTGGTGGAGCAGATCTACAAGAGGAACCCCATCCTGCGATACAGCCAACACCCGCTGCACTCACCACTTCTGCCGCTGCCTTACGGAGACATCCACCTCGCTGCTGGTGTGTCCGTCCGTCTGTCTGTGGCGATCGAAGGGCTACCCGGAACACCGGCATCATCACCTACATGCGCTCACCTTGTGCTTTCTCTCCTTCAGGCCCAAGGACGTGCGGCAGCCTGCAGGAGGAGGCGCTGGCGGCCTTCGCGCGCCTGCGGCAACTGGAAAGCACAGCTGACCCGGCGCCGGGCATCGGGGCGCTCCTGCAAGCGTGCCGGGAGCCGCGTGCCCTCCGCGACGAGCTCTACTGCCAGCTGGTCAAGCAGACGGTGCTCCCGCCCGGGCCCCACGCCCCCGCCAACCTCACTCGCTGGAAAGCGCTGGCATGTGCCACTTGCGCCTTCCTGCCCGGCAGGAGCGTCCTCGCCTACGTCCGCTTGCACCTCAAAAGGTAGTGCAACAATCCACCACATTTTTTTTCTTGTCTCGTTTTTCACTGTCACTTTTTTTCAGATCTTCCTTCCTCATTTTCAACTTTTCTCTCATGTCAGACCTTCATGGTTTGCCTTTTTTCCCCACTTCTTATCCAGTTTTTCCTCCGAAGTGTTTTTTTTTTTTAACCCTTTCACTTTTCTTTGTGCTTTTTTTCCCCATTCTGTAACATCCATTTATTTTCTAATCCGCTTATCCACACAAGGGTCACAGGCGTGCTGGAGCCTATCCCAGCTGTCTTTGGGCAGTAGCCCGTATACACCCTGAATTGGTTGCCAGCCAATCGCCAGGCACACATAAACAACCATCTACAATCACAATCACACCTCAGGACAAGCTAGAGTGTTCCATTAATCTGACATGCCTCTGTCACTTTTTCAGTCGGTGTTCCATTCACCGGTGTTCCCCAGTCCTGGGGCCCCGAAACTAAATGACTAAACGGCAAACGTCTCCCTACCCCTGCAGGACTCGAGAGGCATTCCCGAACACGGAGATTGAGCGCTACGCCACCTTTGCGCTGGATGCGCTGAAGAAGACGCGCGGGCGTGAGAATGTCCCGTCGCTGGAGGAGATCCGGGCCGTGGTGGCGCGGCGGGACATGAGCACCACTGTGCATTGTCATGGCGGAGGCTGCTGCAAGATCGTCATCAACTCGCATACCACTGCCGGCGAGGTGAGTAGAACCTTACAGTCGTTGCTCGATACATTGCTCTACACTTCTTGCAGCACCGTTTTTCCAGAAAAAAAGTCAAGAGTTCCAAGGGAATTTTTTTTAATGCTCATTAATTTTATTTATTTATTTCAAAGGGAAAAAATATTATTCCGTTTTTCAGTGTGGATTTGACGTGTGTGTGTGTGTGTGTGTTTGTGTGTGTGTGTGTCTGTGTGCATGTGAGGTGGTGGAGAAGCTGCTACGCGGTCTGGCCATGGAGGACTGCAGGAACATGTTTGCACTCTTCGAGCACAACGACATCGTGGAGAAAGCCATCGAGAATCGCACAGTGGTCGCCGATGTGCTTGCCAAGTTTGAAAAGTCAGCGCCACCTGCTGGAACGGCACGTTAATTGTTCGATGTTGTTGTTGAGCCGTCGTAAAAATGTGCACTTCTTCTGGGTATGCGTGTGTGTGTGTGTGTGTGTGTGTGTGTGTGTGTGTGTGTGTGTGTGTGTGTGCGTGTGCGTGCGCACTGTAGATTGTCCTCCAGTCCAGATGAGGGCACCACTGGCTGGAAGTTGTACTTCAAACTTTACTGCTTCCTGGATGTGGACAACGTTCCCCAAGACAGTGTGGAGTTTGCCTTCATGTTTGAACAGGTAAGGACCAAATCACACTCGTGTTGCAGCGTAACGAGAATTTTAACCAAAAAATCACGCGTGACCATAATTCCTAAGTATTGGGGGCCTCAAAAAATGCAGGGGAAGTGGGGAGCATTTGAGAGCATAATGGTTGCAGTGTCGAGTACACATGCACAGACACGTCCACATGCACAATTCTCACAATTACGAAGGCTAAAAATGAGACCACAAAGGATGTTTGGTGAGGGGTTGACCAAAACACTGATGCAAAAAGTGTTGCTGCAACACTGACAGATGCATTTGTGTCTTTAGGCTCACGAAGCAGTGATCCGTGGTCAGTATCCAGCTCCCGAGGAAACTCTCCAGTTCCTTTCAGCGTTGCGGCTTCAGTACCTTCTGGGAGACCAAAGCCCCCAGGCCCAAGTGCCGGACACATCGCAGGTGTTCCCCATGGCTCGCCTGCGAGCCCGCGTGCAAAACTCGGCGCGGAGCTTCGCGTCGAGCAGCGAACGCTCGGGGACATCAGAGCGCAAGCGTTCCAGCTTCCTGGAGGGAACGCTGAGGCGCAGCCTGCGCGGCGGCTCGCTCGGCCGACGCCGTTCGGACGCCGAGAACGGGCTGGAAGCCTGGATGAGAGAGGAGGTGGAGGCCGTCCGGACCGGCCTTCTGGACAAGTGGAGCAAGCTACGCGGCGTCACGCGGGAGCAGGCTATGCGCAAGTACATGGCGCTGGTCCGCGACTGGCCCGGTTACGGATCCACGCTCTTCAACGTGGAGGTGAGCAATCGCAATCCAAACCCATCCTTACCTTCTGAATAGAGGAAAGTGGATCCTTCTTTTCTAATACGAGTCCACTTTTAGCTGCTTACCATAACCTCGACATACAGTTGACCCCTGTTATCGCTAGGTGAAAATCCACCAAATGTTTATTTTTTTTCGTAATCACTGAATCCTTTCCGCACCCATTAAAGAGATATAAATGTATTAAAAGACACTTTTCAAAGCATTCCTTCTCGCGTGTTCTGGATTGCTCAAAAATGTTCTTCCTAACCATAAAAAATGTGGTTAGTTATTGTTAACCTAATGCCTAATAATTCAACCATGCCAGATTATAATCAAAGATTGCTATCTTAATGCTCACGCATCATGCAAAACGCCATAGATGGGCAAACAAAAATGAGCACTAGTGTTATGCTAACTTTCACGTAACTGCTACGTGTCAGTGCTTCCACTGGGCATGTTGTGGTACTGCACTGAATGCGTGCAACCATAATTTCAGACTTTCCTCGATACTCTGAAAAAACGAAAGATGGAAAAACCCGATTGGTTTGAAAACGCGCGTTGTAAAGCGTGTTGACAGCGCTCCAATGTTACTTTGTCCTCCAGTGTGGTGACGGCGCGTTCCCATCGGAGCTCTGGCTGGGCGTGAGCCGCGAAGCCGTCTCGGTGTACAAGCGAGGCGAGCCGTGGCCTCTGGAAGTTTTCCCCTACGAGCGCATCCTGTCCTTTGGGGCACCGCTCGCCAACACCTACAAGATCGCCGTGGACGGACGAGAACTCGTCTTTGAGACGCAAATGGTAAGGAGAAAAAGAAAAATCCACCTTTCGCTAGGCGCCACGCCCACCGGTTAATGCGTCCGTTTCATATCAGCGCCAAAAATATTTGCAAGTCCCTTGTAACGAGTTTGCCAGTCAAAAATGTTGACTCCACATCAGTAGTACCAGGCTCCTTGGTAGAAGTAATGAGCAGACAGGTGTCAGTCTGGCATCTTGGTGACTGACTTCTGCCTTTGCCCGTTCCTCTTGTCCAGGTGATGGCCATCGCCAAACTGATGAAGGCGTACGTCAGCATGATGGTGAAGAAGCGCTACAGCAACTGTCAATCGCTCGGCAGCCATTGTGGCGCCTGGTGAGCCCTGAAAACTGGTCCGGATCACATTGCCAGCACCACAGTTCTTCCACAAGATTCCTGGTGCTCAGCCTTGCAGGCTGGTCCAAACACAACTTTCAGCTCCGCCAACCAAAAAGCGGCACAGGATGAGATTTTGAAAATGAGCCTCTGCACCAGTAGGAGGCAGCACTCAGTTTTTCAACTTCAACCTCTGTTCCAAGAAAATATTATTTTCCGTCTTTTTGGAACTTTATGCTTAGCATTACAAGTGAGTTTTCTTAGTGTAAACGACTTTGAAAAGAATGTAAACAAAAAGATGTAAATAAGCTGTTCTTGTCTTAAACATTTCGGGTTTGCTGTTGAATGTTCTGATTGGCTGGCCGAGCAAGGGAAGGCCTCCAAGTGCCTGAAGAAAAAAAACAACAACAAAAAAAAAAACAACCACTGTGGTTCACATGTGGTCCTTTTTAAACTGGGTTACATTCCATTTGAATGGAGTTGCTATGGCAACATCATCAAAGCACTTGCCTCCACCGTGACATGCTAATGCTAGCAGGCGCTAGCTAGCAGGTGTTGTCATTTTAAAGCAGATTTCTCAAACCTTTTAGTTCTGTTTTTTTTTTTTTTTTTTTTTTTTTTTTTTTTAAACAAAGAACCCCTCCAAATCCAAATGGGCATCACAATTGCCATGGTAACAAAAATAAAACATGCAAATGAGCAGGGGGGCTCAGGTCAAAAACATGCAAATAAGCAGATGATCGGGAATTTTAAAAAAAATTAAATACTGTGAGGAAGGAAATACACAAACGCCCAACAGCAAAAATCTTTAGGGATCCACTGTACTCTACTAAATACCAAAGCAAATCACCTATTTTCTTGGTGAAAAAACTTTTTTTAAATAAAGGTGTAAAAACAGAAAAGTAAATTTTAAAAGTCAGAATGCTTACAAGAGCACAGATGCCACTTATTGGTGGCTCAAATTGTAATGAAATATGTCTGCAAATTGCCTCACTTGAGATGTTTGGTCCCACTGAAACAACTTCAAAAGTTCAATGAAAGAATGCACAAAACAAAAGATGGAATTGGTGGCAAATTAGTCTTTGGGCCCCAAAGTTGGGTCTCCTGCGCTCCCCGGTTGGGTCTTGTGGACACTAATTTGAGAAATCCGGCTATCCAAAAATATGTCAACCAAATTTTTGTTGAAATCTGCATTCCTTTTTTGACTTGAAGAGCATGTCGCCGTGGTTGCACACCGTCAATCGTGAGCAAGCGCAAAATTAGCTTTTCTAAAAGTCGAGCCATTTGGAAAGGTTCCGCCAATACGTCAGCGGGCGGCAGGTCCATTCAAAGACACGCACACACACACACACACACACACATATGAGTGCCTTCTTTGCTGTACATGTTTTTGATGTCATGGTGCAATGTTTCTCTAAATCTTCTCGGATGACGGTTGTACATTTTCTTGCTTTTTTTTCTTTTTATGCTCTCATTTTGACAATAAACTTTCTTCTCAAAATGTGTGTCCATCAAATATTACAAACACTAGGAAATAAATCAAATATAATCGACACGTAAACAACATCTACCTCAGTCAGTGGGTTTTTCCTTGCGCATTCTAAAAATATGACCTTGTGACCAGTCCAGTTAAAGAGCCTCATGGTTTTTTGAAGAAACTTCAAACTTAGAGTGACTACACAGGCTTATGTTGTAAAGAGAGTTATTACTTTCAAATGCAAGTAGCTCGTAATGTAAAATATATTACATTTTAGAAGTAACTTAAAAAAACCACTGTCCACGTACCCCCTGCAATATGCTCACGTACCTCTGGCTGGGAAGCATAAAACAACCGACTTCATCCATACTCCATACCAGTAGGTGGCGGCACTGCGGTTAAATGTTATTGGCCGACCGTATTAATTTACGCGAAGGAGACGCTGCTGGAGGAAAATAGGATGATGCTGTTCGCCTCCGATTTTCTATCTTCTCTCTTTTTTTGTTGATTTAATGGTTCCACCGGGCGACGTCGGGTTTAGTATTGTCATGCGATCACTTTCGACCGCTTACGTGCTCATGTCGTGATGATAAATATAAAACTCGAGTAACATTAGACAACCGGCTCGATGGTTTGCTCTCGGTTGCCTGACAGCGGCCAGTAAACAAAACAGGTTAGCCTAGCCGTATGCTAACATCACTCGTCGCCTCAATAGGTGGCTGGAAAAAAAAAAAGATAAATCCAGAAAAGCGCTGGAAAGGCGGCCGAGATGGCGGAGAACGGTCGCCGTGGCTGGGAGGATGACGAACGCGGACCGGGAGCTCTTCATCATGGCTTCGTGCTCATGGAGGCGCTCGTGGAGAAGCTGAAAATATTAAACTGTGACCAGGAGCTGCTGGAAAAACACAACATGAAGCCCCTATCCAGGCACGTCACACCACAACGACATTCTGCTTTCTATTATATTTATGTCGAAATGCAAATGAAGTAAAACAGTGGTTCAAGTACCTACCGACCCCCCCCCCCCAAAAAAAAAACGCACACACAATCGTCTCTCCAGATATCGCTGGAATGAGCAACATTGGAGTACAGGAGCATCGCAAACGTAAATATTTATCCCAAAAAAAGGCGCATATTCTGTTCCTGAGTTTGTAATACGAAAAGTAATACGACGTCATTTTACAAGAATAACGTTCTCCTTCGTGGGCAGAGGGTGTTTCCACTTTTTCAAATCAAAATTGTGACATTTCTTTGCACCATTGGAGTATGATAAGCCACAGTAGGAAACAATATTTTGAAGTCTTTCGTGATGAATGAAATTAATTTAATTAAGTAACTAACAATGAGTTTTTAAAATAAGTAGCCTTCATGGCTTCAATTGGCTGGAAGTGGCCACTATAGAGCAAAAAAAGTTCCCCCTAACCCTGTATTTGTGCTATGTGGTGTTGCAGACATTACTTTGTGTCCAGCCCTTACCTGGCGGCCAATCCGGGCGAGCAGTTTTACGTATTCACCATCATGGCCGCCTGGCTCATCAACAGCGCGGGCAGAAGCTTCACCAGACCTCAGGAGGACGACGAGCCCACCGCCACCAGCGCCAACATCCTGGCCGAGCTCAGGGCCCTCGTAAACATTTTCTGTTTTTATTATCGTTTTGTGAGTGAACCCAACGATATGACGCCTTCCTCAACATGTCTGTTTAGGGTGTGAAGGTGGACTTTCCGCCATCCAAGCTGAAGTCTGGTTCAGGCGAGCACGTGTGCTACGTACTGAACATGCTAGCAGAACACGTACTCAAGAGGCGAGGATTCTCCTTTAAAAGGTACTCCATCACCTTTTTCTTTGCGTTTTACATTCATTCCATGGACATTGTGCTACTCCTCCTGTTGTGTGGATCATGGCCATCTGGGGGCAGTGCAAGCCAGACATACATTTATGCATAAAGACAAGGCAAGATATCTTTGTTTCTATCGCACATTTCAGACGCAGGGCAGGCAACTCAGTGTGCTTCACACAACTAAAAGCACAACATCGAAGATAGAGGTCACCAGCGTAATGTTTTAAAATAGTGAGAAAAAAAAGATGCCCACAGTTCAAAAGGTTGACCTGATTGAGCAAAGCTAATGTGATATTTGAATCCAGCAAAAAAAAAAAAAAAAATCTTGGAGAATCAAATTGTTGTTTACCAGTCCCATCTGCATCGGCCCTGAAAAAGTCCGATTTCTCTTTCTCTCATTTATATTCACTTTGTTACCTAAAACTAAAGCTAAAACAAAATCTAATTCAAATTCTAATGCACCTACTTAAAGACGCATTAATGAATCAATTAATTGACAACAAATCAATTTATCATATCAAATGAATATTATATGACACTGTCATGGGAGAGCCACGCCTTATTTCTGGGGTGGCCCTCGCCACGACAAGCAGGAAGTTCAAAGACAAAAGGACACGGACACCCAAGGGAAAATTCTGACTGCCTGTTGTTCATTTCAGACCAAACTACCCTACCGAAACCACAGAAGAAGAATTAGTGATGGACGACCATGCAGAACTCACGCTCAACGATTCGGATCACATCGCCGTGCGTCGTGTGCTCTTCATCCCTTTAACCTTCTTCCTGATTCCTCTTGGTGTTGATGTGTGAGGTTTGTGTCTCTTCAGGAGGAGGACGATGAAGATGAAGACAACCTGGTGGACTTGGAGGCGCTCACCCTGCAGAGCACGCTTCAAGTGAGCCATCAGCGCCAGGAAGTCGTTTAGCATGATGGCGGAGTAGCTTTGACCCGGGCAACCTGCCTTGTTCCCTCAGGAAGCGGCGGTGGCGGCGGCGGCGTCCAAACCTGATGAGATCATGCGCTCCACGCTAGACGTGGCCGAGTGGAATCTGGAAGTAGAAAGGGTCCTACCCCTCCTCAAAGTCACCATCAGGACCGACAACAAGGTACAGCACCTCGTCATTCAAGACATACGGAACTATTGAACACATTCTCAAAAGTTTTTACGCCTCCTTCCATTTTTCACCCCTGATTTCAAGCCGTTCCAACTTCAAATTGTTTTGCTCAGACAGAACATCTTTGGAACAGTTTGTCCCCAAATGACTGCGTGTTTTCAGTGTTCCACGTTTTCAGTGACTGTATGACCAAATGTGCCACTATCGTTTTTCATCTCTTTGTATTTTTTCAGTGAGTTCTCACAGATTTTCAGCGCAATGTCCGCTCTTCAGCATTCACCTACAATTTTTGCACAAATTGATCACGTTCGTAATTCAAGCCTTTGTTTTTGCCGTCATTTGTGCAGGACTGGAGGGTCCACGTGGACCAGATGCATCAGCACCAGGACGCCATCAAGTCCTCGCTCCATGAGGCGAAGGTGCCTTGACTGTCCTGCACAAGGGCAGGACATACCTTTGAATATTCCCCTTTTGTCAAAATCTCATCAGGTTCTTGTGCCAAATTGATGATGTCACACATCTGGTCCCGCCCCATGCCAAAACAATAGGCACAATTCCGGCTACGCCTCTCCGTCCGTGTTTGGGGTTGCTTTCTGCGTCACCTGCACCCATATTCAGGAAATGTAAAATGTCATTTTTTTTGTTTTTTCAATCCAATTCATTGTAATTGACAAATGCATCAATGATTAACTCATTCACGCATTCATTTTGGTACTTAGGTTTTCTTTTTTCCGAGCTTTTTTTTCCAAGACTGAAAGCCATTTTTTTTTTTTTTTTTAATATGGGTCTGAAAAAGGCTGGTACTGAATGAGTTTTAAAGGACTTTTTTTTTTTTTTTTTTAACGGGTCCTGCAGACTGTGCTCTCAAGATTGCTACTTTTTGGACCTTTGCCACAGCGTAGTTAGATTTTTATTCATGTATTTAAACTTTTTTCTTTTTGTTGCTTTTTTTGTGTACTTCTTATGACGGAGGATAAATCAAGGATCCCATATCTGATCATTGTTGGGGGAGAGATGGCCTTTCTCCTCCTCAGCGTATTCGTCAATTTCGGATGATGATATTTGGATATTAGCAATCCAAATACAGGCTGGAGACGATGAACAGTTTCCTCGAAGCTTTTATTCGCAGAATATTCCGGGCACCAATGAGTTCCAGACAAATGGCCGCAGTGGTCACAAGTGCGAAGGTACAAGGGATTCACAACATATTTATATCATCAGAAGGGCGGTACCGAAACTTATGGTGTGGCATCGGAACTTTCGTTTCTCCTAAACCGTTTCTTAGCTTGTATCAACTGGCGCATTCCGATGGTCTGTGCGTCTCCACAAGGTCTCCATTAAGGAGTACACCAATATTAACTGATGATTGCTTCAAGGACGCAAAGTTTCGCTGCGAGCATGGGAAAATTTTACAGCGTGACTAAATATGGTCAGAAGACAGTTCACCGTACTCAAGAAATGAAATCTGGAAAATGGATGCATGTTGACCTTTGTGATTTTAGCCAGCAGGAGCAGCAGCAGCACTTTTGATTATTTGCGTTGGGTGTTCTCAGGGCTACATTGGCAAGCTAGAGGAGGACATCAGCAGGACATTGGAAAAGGTGTCCAGTCGAGAGAAGTACATGAACAAGCAACTGGAAGGCGTCATCAGCGAACATCGCGCCGCTCAGGCCAAGCTCGGCGAGGTCAGACTCCGCCCCTGCCTCCCATCCTCCTAATTTCTCGACCTTGTTTTTTATCGTCTTCCTCTATTTGTCGTCTGCCAGGTCAGGGAGCTCTACCAACGCGCCAGCGGGGGCGTGGCCCAGAGGACTCGACTCCTGGCTGAGGTCAGTGAACCCGTCATGCTTCCGCACACTGTGTTATATGTCACCTCGGGTGACCGACTGGGACTGGACACACACGCACAGACTAGTCAGGACATGAGGACCACATGACTAAATAACCTGTAATGGCATGTGGGGGGCGTGGGGCAGTGAGGCTCCACTCTGCTCTGCAGAAACCAGAGGACACAGTCCTGCCAAGGCGACCAAGGTGGCTTATTAAGTTATTTTGGTTGTCACTTTTCAGCTGAGTGAAGAGTTGGAGAAGGTGAAACAAGAGATGGAGGAGCGAGGCAGCAGTATGTCGGATGGAGGTGAGAAAAGTTTCCTTCAACGTTTGCTCCCCTCCCCCTTTTTTTTTTTGGTCATGATCTGACGTGGCCACGCGCGTCTGTCCAGCGGCGGTGGTGAAGATCAAGCAGAGCGCCGGCAAGCTGAAGCAGGAGATCGTGCGCATGGACGTGCGTGCCGGCGTGGTGGCGCACATGCTGCTGCACGCCAAACTCAAGCACAAGTCCGACATTAGCTTCCACATGCACGCCTCTCCCGCCGTCTGAGCTCCGCCCACTGTAACGTCTTTCACATTTTCTCAGTTCTGCTGACAATTGACATGAAGTGTTTTCTGATGTGAAAAATAATTTTGGACCACAGTTGACGGGTGAAAGGCGGTGCAGCATGTCCAGCTCAACTGTCACCCACAGGCTAGAAAGAAAGAACGTTGTGGGAGGGAAAACTGCCCCGCAGCTTATTAGCACAGAAATCACAATTGACCGTGTGATTCGTAAATTAAGGGTTGAAAAGAAAACGTGGAAATGTTGTAGTATCTGTATCATATGAAGTATTGTGTTAACTTCAAGTTTTACGTTAGATAATCGTAGACAGTTGGAAAAAGGGCGTATGGTTGTCAAACATAGATAGCAGTTGGGGAGGGGCCTATGGTTGTCAATGTCAAACATAGATAGTAGGAAAACGTTAGTCAATTGTTAACTAATTGCAAGTCAAAGCATAAAGCAAATTACAGGTATGCCCAATCAAATTAGCGAAAAAAAACGCGCATCAGTAAAGATTGATCCACGTGACTACATCCGAAAAACTCGAGTACATTAAGCTACCATGACCACGAGGTTACGGCGACCTCTGAGACCCACATGCAATCACACAGAGGCCCGGTAGGGGCCTGTATTATATTTCAAAAATAAAGATATTGCGATACCATTAGAATCCAGAACCAAGACATGGAGCGACTTATAGATACCATTAAAACCTAAATGATAACGAAAGCCCTAGCCAATCAGAATTACACAACGCATTGTGATACCAATAAAACTGATGAATAACCGAAACGATTGTCCAATGGCATTTGAGGGGTTGGCCCCTCACAACGCTATAAAACCTGTGTTCAATCTCAAGGGATTTCAGAGTTCTCCTGATGTGCACATCTGTACCTCTCCGGGTTTTACCTGAATAAAACTCGTTTGTGACCAGCCTGCACTTCGGCCTCCGGACTAAGTTTGTATTTGGCTTTCGAACGATCTCGGCTTCAAGTTTAAAGAAACATCTGGTGTGTCCCCTGGTCTGCGGCTCAACAGAGAAGCGATTCTTCGTGTGTCGACCCTCCTGATCCTACGGCCGGCACCCGGGAGAGAGGCGGAACGCCTCGGCGCGCCCCTGACCTCCGGGGGGAGGCTTGGATCGGGCTCCGGGTCGACACATCACACCCAGTTCAGGGTGTACCCCACCGACTGCCCGAAGATGGCTGGGATCGGCTTCAGCACCCCCCATGACTCTTGTGATGAAGGAACAAGCGTTGTCTGGAATGTCACCAAAACGACCCCAACAAGAAGCACTTACCGCTTTCAGAACACGAGTGAGTGCTTAGGTTTGAGTAATGTTAGTGATGAAGAGGCCTATTGAGCTTTGGCTGACGTCAAGACATTGCTTTGAAAAACTAGGAACAAGCGTAGTCTGGAGAGTCACCAGAACTACCCCAACAAGAAGCACTTACTTCTTTCAGAACACGTCTGTGCTGATGTTTGGGCAATTTTGCTGACAAATTAGCAAACTGGGCATGGTTGAGGTCAGGACATTGAATTGAAAAAACAATTCATGACATGACAAACTATGAAAAAGACTGTTGATTTAATTTATCTAGGGAACAGCAAGAACGTCTCAATGTTCACATATCAGGGTTATTATGTCTTTCTGTACTTGGTTTTTGAACGATCTCGGCATCAAGCTCAAAGAAACTTCTGGTGTGTCCCCCGGTCTGCGGTTCAACAAAGGAAAGTCAGTTTTTTTCCTCCTTTTTGTGTCGCCCCCCCCTGCTCCCTCGGCCGTCCGCCCGGGACGCCTCGGCGCGCCCCTGGTCTCCGGGAAGGAGGCGTGGGTCCGGGTTCCGGGCCGACACATCAGTACCTCTCCGGGTTTTGGATGAATAAAACTCACTTGTGACCAGCCTTCCACTTGGACTCTTGTGGTGTCTGTTTTATATCTGTTTTATGGATTCATACTTTATAGGAATTTGTATTTTTACGCTTTTTTTGGGGGGGGGGCAAGTCGTGGCCACGCCCCATGACGTCTTCACAACTCTTGTGGCGACGCAAAAGGGCAGCAATTTTTTTTTTGCTAACACTCCGGAGGGAACAGCCCAAGTGTCCGCGTTTCTGGACTTTTCCTGCCTCAACTTTTCGCTCTTTGAAGGACATAAAGAGAAACAGTAGACGAGGAGCCTTTCTCAAGTAAGTTCGTGCGCCCCGGTGTGTGTGTGGGTGCGCGCGTGCGTGCGAGTAAGCGAATATCCTCCCAATTCGTCCTGGGAAGTTGATTCACGACAATTGAGCTCCAAAATCGAGCGTGGTCTTGCTTGTCGTCGATCTCATAAAACAACGTGAGATGGAGAGAGTCGTTCAAAGGCGTGTAAGAGGCGAGGGAGTCGATGCAGGGTTTCCACCGTAGGAAAGTCATGTAGACCCCGCCGCCTTCTTTTAAGTTCTGGATTTAAGCGGACTCAATAGATGCGATGTGGCTTTGGGGAATTCTTGTTGCATTATGTCTCATCCCGCCGACACTCCCCGCAGTATTGTCCGTCCATCTTGCCTGCAAAGAATGGTGGCTCTTGTTTTGATGAGCAGGTCTCTCCCCATTAGGTTCACTGGACCTCCCCACCCTCCCTTTGGTCAGTTCTGGACCCCCCCGAGCCTCCTTTTTGTCAGAACTGACCACAAGATGAGGACTTTTGGCCTGTTTATCCACTGGATTGTAATTGTTTGTGAAAATCAGCGCCCTGCCATTTGCCTATCATCAAATCAAGTTACAAACAGGGTCAAAGAAGGGTCTGCTGTTATATCCGTAGGAGCACTCTCACTGGAGTCGTCATCATCTAAGATGGCCCAAGAGGGGCCAGTTGCTCTATTCCAGGAACTTTGAATAACAATCACTGCCTTCCTCGCCAGTTGCCCTCAAATTGAATCGTGTTGCAGAGATGGCCCTTTTATTTCCAGAAGTTATTATTACAAAGTCAAATGAGGATGCCATTTAAGTTTGGACAAGTTAAATATTCGGCACGCATTGCTGTGAGGTCAGAAAATAGGCACAAAAGATCGAAGACGCTTAGTTTCTTTTCTCACGAGGAGAACGGAACAGACCGTTTCCAGTTCGACCAGGTTTTGAATCGGTCTGTGCCTTGCACTTTGTTTTGATCTCCTTAGGGAGGTCCCTAGCTAAGATCACAATCATGCTAAAGGAAAAAAGTGAAGGGGTTACAAAACTGACATCTTGCTCTGGACTTACGCGATGAGCAGTTTTGCGGTGTCTTCTTCAGTATCAGTTCATCCTTGCGCTTCCTGCAGTTGGTTGCAAGATAAAGACATCTGTCGGGTCGGCGGCAGATCAGCGAGACAACTTCCTTTCTGTAGCATGCAAGCACTTTCTAAAATAGTAACAGTTTATCAAAATACTCAGATAAGCTAATAAATGATAAACTCGAGGTAAATTGATTCATCAGTGCAATTGTATTGCACTGATGAATCAAGACTGTTGGATGTTCATCCATGCAGCCATTAATCAGGTAAATTGATCAATTTACCTCCAGTGGCAGACTGCTGATCAATATTTACATGTTAACTGTTATTTAACCACAATATAGTAACTACGACATTTTAGCTGTATTAATTTACTACAGTGTCTGTTAACAAACTACTTTGTGACACCCAAACAAGCGACACGTTTAACCTTGGCATATGTTTCGACGCGCCAAAACACGTACAGTTTTTTTCCAAGGTCACTTTGATTGAAAAACAGGAACTCGGTTTGATTAGGCATTGGAAAATAGGAACGCCGGGATCCGGCTGGTCTGTAAATCTTTTTTTTTTTTTAAATTACGGTTTAAATACACACATATTGTCATAAAAGGAACATTTCGGATTCTTTGTATCCGCTCATTGTAGTCAAGACTGTTGGATGCTCATCCATGCAGCCATTAATCAGATAACACAGAGCCCTGAAGCTCACAATTCTTTCAACACTGTGTAATCATGATCATATTAAATCGTGGCATCTGATTGATTACTTCGTAGCATTTTTTTTTGGAAAATCTGTTTTCAGAGCTGCAAAACACCAAGGAAGAATTCATTGCTGTGTCATGTGGAAAAGATGCAACTCTGAGAGCCGATACTTTTTTTTTTTTTCCTTTTCTTATCTTTATGTTGCTGCTCGCTCACAGGCCCCACGGCTGTGCTCGCTGGCCACTTTGTTTTGATTTGGGGGAGGGGGAAGGGGCGAAGCAGACGCTCCCCCGTGCGCCGAGGAAGGAGAAGACTCCGCAATGTCTCCGTGACCCCCTTGACTCCTCCGCAATGGTGCTTGGCTCCGCTTGGTGCGGTTGTCGTTGTAGTGTCTGTTTTATATTAGTATTGTACTAACTTCATGGAATTACGTTAGCTAATCGTAGTTAATGGAAAAAAGGGTGTATGGCTATCAATTAGTATTGATATGCAGTGTCTGTTTTATATTAGTATTGTACTAATTTCATGGAATTACGTTAGCTGATCGTAGATAGTAGGGAAAAAGGGTGTAGGGTTGTCAAACAGAGAAACGTATCTGTCAAACAAATGCATAAGCAAGAAGCAAATTGTAGATTGACGATGCTTGTTAGCCAATTACATGTCAAAGAATATGTAGGAAAAGAACTGAATGTATACTGATGATACATAACCAATTTGCAATGGTCTTCATTAGATTAGCAAGCATGCCCCCATTGTATTGGCAAAACGTGTATCGGCAATAATTGTTGCACATGTTCAGTAATTACTTCGGGCTGCCGAGCCGACGAAGACCCAATCAAATCTAAAGACTCGCATGCATTGAGTTGCCATGACTACAAGGACACGGTAATATTTGAAACCCACATGCAATCACACAAAGGCCCGGCAGGGGCCCCCATTATATTTTAAAAATAAAAGCTATTGTGACACCATTATAATTCAGAACCAAGACATGAAGTAACTTATAGATACCATTAAAAACTAGCTGACGAAGAAGGCCACTGCCAATCAGAATCACACAACGCATTATGATACTATTAGAGTTGATAAATGATCGAAGAGACTACCCAATGAAATTAGAGGGGTGGGCCCCTCGTAACGCTATAAAACCTGTGTTTAACCTCGGGAGAGTTCAGAGTTTTCCGATGTGCACATCTGTACCTCTCCGAGTTTTTGATTGAATAAAACTCGTTTGTGACCAGCCTGCACCTCGGCCTCTGGACTAAGTTTGCACTTGGTTTTTGATCGATCCTGGCATCAAGCCCAAAGAAACTTCTGGTGTGTCCCCTGGTTTGCGGCTCAACAAAAGAACGTCTGTTTTTTTCCATGTGTCGGCCCTCCTGATTCCTCGGCCGTCCACCCGGGAACAGGCGGAACGCCTCGGCGCGCCCCTGGTCTCCGGGAGGAGGCGTGGGTCCGGCTCCGGGCCGACACATCATTGTCGCCCCTGTTGCAAAGGAATTTAGTCCGTTTGTCGATCCGAATGGAATAAATGTCCAACACTTGGAAATATTTTCTTCTCTGGCAATCATGCGCCATATCCAGCAGCCTCACCAGCACAAAATCCAGTTTGATTCCGTCTGGTCATAAAGTTTGGAATGTGTGAGGAGACAAAAGACAACTAGTTTCGCCTGACCTTCAGCCTTTCCTACCCGGCTGGGACCAGTGAATAAAAACATCCCAGATAACAGCTCCTTACGCGACAAGAAAAACATGTTCACTGGAGGGGGTCGGGGGGAAACCACTGAATGGGTTTGATAGGAATGAAAGCAGTAAATCACAGTCAGCAGTTCTTTTACAGCTGGTGTGGTATCTTTTTTTATGTTAAGTGGTGTCTGTTTGCACGTAGCAAGCGGAAGATGAGTATGGTTGTCATAGCAAAACAAGTCAGCTGCCCTGAAATGGTCATTGTTAAGATTAGCAAAAATGCCTGTTGTCTGCTCGTCATCGTTAGGTAGCCAAGCATACGGTTACGGTTAAATCTAAAAGCATATGCAATCACACACAAAGGCCCAGTAGGGGCCCCTAGTATATTTTAACAAAATAAAGCCCATTGTGATCCCATTATAACGTAGAACCAAGGTATGAAGCTGGTTATAGATACCATTAAAATCTAGCTGACAAAGAATGTCAGCTCGATTTTTTTGGATGACTGTTTTAATGTCTTTGGTTTCTTTTCATTCCTTTTAATCATTTTTATGTTCTGATGTTCACGAAAGGTGTTAACAGTATGTTCCGTTGCTAAGGCAGTTCAAGTCAAGGTTACCTCATAAGGTTCAACTGGCGGTCATATTGGAAGGTTCAGAGTGAGGTCTATAGTCAAAAGTCTGTCTTGTCTGTGATACATAGTTTTAAACTAAACATGCAACATATAAAATTGATGGCTTCAAGACGCACAAACATTGGAATGCGCTAGCTAAGCTGAGAATCGGTTTAGGAGAAACGAAAGTTATGATATCACACCTTGTGTCTCGGTACCGCCCTTCTGATGGTATAACTGTGATGTTGTAGTATCTGTTTTATATGAAGTATTGAATAGACTTATTGAGTTGCCATGACTACAAGGACACGGTAATATTTGAAACCCACATGCAATCACACAAAGGCCCGGCAGGGGCCCCCATTATATTTTAAAAATAAAAGCTATTGTGACACCATTATAATTCAGAACCAAGACATGAAGTAACTTATAGATACCATTAAAAACTAGCTGACGAAGAAGGCCACTGCCAATCAGAATCACACAACGCATTATGATACTATTAGAGTTGATAAATGATCGAAGAGACTACCCAATGAAATTAGAGGGGTGGGCCCCTCGAAACGCTATAAAACCTGTGTTTAACCTCAGAGAAATTCAGAGTTTTCCGATGTGCACATCTGTACCTCTCCGAGTTTTTGATTGAATAAAACTCGTTTGTGACCAGCCTGCACCTCGGCCTCTGGACTAAGTTTGCACTTGGTTTTTGATCGATCCTGGCATCAAGCCCAAAGAAACTTCTGGTGTGTCCCCTGGTTTGCGGCTCAACAAAAGAACGTCTGTTTTTTTCCATGTGTCGGCCCTCCTGATTCCTCGGCCGTCCACCCGGGAACAGGCGGAACGCCTCGGCGCGCCCCTGGTCTCCGGGAGGAGGCGTGGGTCCGGCTCCGGGCCGACACATCATTGTCGCCCCTGTTGCAAAGGAATTTAGTCCGTTTGTCGATCCGAATGGAATAAATGTCCAACACTTGGAAATATTTTCTTCTCTGGCAATCATGCGCCATATCCAGCAGCCTCACCAGCACAAAATCCAGTTTGATTCCGTCTGGTCATAAAGTTTGGAATGTGTGAGGAGACAAAAGACAACTAGTTTCGCCTGACCTTCAGCCTTTCCTACCCGGCTGGGACCAGTGAATAAAAACATCCCAGATAACAGCTCCTTACGCGACAAGAAAAACATGTTCACTGGAGGGGGTCGGGGGGAAACCACTGAATGGGTTTGATAGGAATGAAAGCAGTAAATCACAGTCAGCAGTTCTTTTACAGCTGGTGTGGTATCTTTTTTTATGTTAAGTGGTGTCTGTTTGCACGTAGCAAGCGGAAGATGAGTATGGTTGTCATAGCAAAACAAGTCAGCTGCCCTGAAATGGTCATTGTTAAGATTAGCAAAAATGCCTGTTGTCTGCTCGTCATCGTTAGGTAGCCAAGCATACGGTTACGGTTAAATCTAAAAGCATATGCAATCACACACAAAGGCCCAGTAGGGGCCCCTAGTATATTTTAACAAAATAAAGCCCATTGTGATCCCATTATAACGTAGAACCAAGGTATGAAGCTGGTTATAGATACCATTAAAATCTAGCTGACAAAGAATGTCAGCTCGATTTTTTTGGATGACTGTTTTAATGTCTTTGGTTTCTTTTCATTCCTTTTAATCATTTTTATGTTCTGATGTTCACGAAAGGTGTTAACAGTATGTTCCGTTGCTAAGGCAGTTCAAGTCAAGGTTACCTCATAAGGTTCAACTGGCGGTCATATTGGAAGGTTCAGAGTGAGGTCTATAGTCAAAAGTCTGTCTTGTCTGTGATACATAGTTTTAAACTAAACATGCAACATATAAAATTGATGGCTTCAAGACGCACAAACATTGGAATGCGCTAGCTAAGCTGAGAATCGGTTTAGGAGAAACGAAAGTTATGATATCACACCTTGTGTCTCGGTACCGCCCTTCTGATGGTATAACTGTGATGTTGTAGTATCTGTTTTATATGAAGTATTGAATAGACTTCGGGTTCAATGTAGGCAAACGTAGCTAGTTGGAGAAAAATGGGCATATGGTTGTCAAACACAGGTAACAGTTGCGTACGTGGGGAAAAGACATATGTTTAACATAGATGGCAGCGGCCGGGGAAAAAGACATAAGTTTGTTAAACATGCAGGACAAGTTTGTTAAACATGCAGGACAGCGGCCGGGGGAAAAGACATAAAGTTTATTAAAGACGGACAGCGGCCGGAAAAAGGACTTATGGGATTAAACAGAGATGGTAGCGGTTGGAAAAAGGACACATGTTAAACGTAGACACGTGGATGGTACTTGTTGAAACCCACATGCAATCACACAGAGGCCCGGTAGGGGCCTCTATTTTATTTTTAAGTATAAAGATATTGTGATACCATTAGAACCCAGAACCAAGACATAGAGCATTTTATAGATACCATTATAAACTAGATGATAGCGAAAGCCCTAGCCAATCAGAATTACACAACGCATTGTGATACCAATAAAACTGATGAATAACCAAAAAGATTGTCCAATAGCATTTGAGGGGTTGGCCTCTCACAACGCTATAAAACCTGTGTTCAATCTCAAGGGATTTCAGAGTTCTCCTGATGTGCACATCTGTACCTCTCCGGGTTTTACATGAATAAAACTC
>NW_017805462.1:705118-715126 GCF_001891065.2 Hippocampus comes | reverse complement strand
CTAGGGCCGGCACCCGGGAGAGAGGCGGAACGCCTCGGCGCGCCCCAGACCTCCAGGGAGAGGCCTGGATCGGGCTCCGGGTCGACACATCAATGTGAATCTCTTCCTGCTTCGCACTCGTGACGCGCAGCCATTGTCTGTAATTCGCGGGTGCCCGGAATATTCTGTTATTAAAAGCTTCGAAGGAACTGTTCATCTATTCCAGCCTCTGTTTGAAGAACCAACATTCTCCTCGTCCGAAATTCAACGAACACGCGGAGGAAAGAAGGCCACTTTCCCCCAACATTACTAAAATGGTCAGAGTATTCACTCAATATAAGACAATGCAGTTGGCAACGCAGTCGTTGCCTTTGCAACCACTGCATGCTACGTTCAGACTCCCTGGCGCCAGCATAGATATTCGAGATAACAATTCCTTTTTGATGTAAATTCGCTTGAAGAGTCCCCTCACAGATAGGTGTAACGAGAAAGCAACAAAAGAAGTTGTAAATCACAATAAGGGACGACGACCTCTCTACAGTTCCCACTTGTAGCTAGCTAGCTAGCTAACGAAACAAACTCACCAGATATGCCAGGCTCCCCGCTTAGCTTCCTCCACGTCATCTTTTTTCTGACTCGGTCCTGGTACATGTTGCGTATCGCAGTTGATGTGTCGGCAGTGTGACGTACTGAGGTGGCCGGCGGAGCATTTTTGTCGTGAACCCATCAAACGTACCACCGTTCACGCAGCCGCCGCGGCTGACCACGCAAACTGCATTGACTGTACAGTCATACCTCGGTTTTCGACCATAATCCGTTCCAGAAGGCTGTTCGAAAAGCGGAACACGAGGAAGCCGAGAGGAATTGAGTGGCGTATTCAGGTTTGCTCACTTTGGTCGAAAACCGGTTTTCAGTCGTAATCCGAGGCGTAAAAATCTCGAATTTTCTGGTCGAAATCCGATTTGGTCGATAACAGCGACGTTCGAAAACTGAGGTTTGACTGTATCTGCAAATGCGCCGGCGGGGAACGCTGAGCATCCATCGGGTCTGCATGTAGCATTACACTGCTGACATGCATGCAGATTGAAGTGTGTATTCTGCCCATGTTTGAACATGCTGTGTACAACTATCCCATGTCAGCATGAGAACACACACACCCTGCCTCCTCTCCTCATGCCTGTAAGTAGTGATTGGGGGGTGGGGGTGCTGTGGACACGGCGGGATCCCTTCACCGTCCTCTTGCTTCTGCTAAGGCAGTTCAAAGTCAAGGTCACCTCATAAGGTTCAATTGGCGGTCATATTGCAAGGTTCAGAGTGAGGTCTATAGTCAAAGTCTGTCTGTCCGCGATATATCGTTTTAAGCTAAACATGCAAAATAGAAAATTGATGGCTTCAGTAGACTTTTGCACCCTTGAATCATCAATCACTTGATTGAATCATCAATCACTTGATGATATCCGTACTTCCTTAGTGGAGACCTTGTGGAGACACACAGACCTTTGGAAAGCACCAGTTGATACAAGCTGGTTAGTTTAGGAGAAACAGAGTTCCGATGCCACGTCATAAGTTTCGGTACCGCCCCTCTGGCGATATAAATGTGTTGTGAATCTCTTACACTTTCGCACTGGCAATCCGCAGCCATTGTCTCTAAACCGCGGGTGCCCGGAATATTCTGCAAATAAAAACTTCGAAGGTACCGTTCATCGGCTCCCGCCTGTATTTCGATAACCAACATCGTCATCGTCGGATAATGAACGAACACGCGGAGGAAGAGTCGGGCCGACTCTCTCCCCCAACAACATCAAAATAAAAGCCCATCTTGTACTTTTTGATTGTGACCTCATAAAGGCCATGAGAGGCCCTGTGATACTTTGAATGGGCAGGAGGCAGCCCGCCTTTGTCTTGATGTGCTAAACGTCTTTCAGAAGTCGCGGGGGGGAAAGGACCATGTAGTGTCTGTTTTATATTAGTACTGTACCAACTCCATGGAATTACGTCAGCTAATCGTAGTCAATGGAGAAAAGCGTGAATGGCTGTCAATTAGCATTGATATGTAGTCTATTTTTTACTAGCATTGTACCATTTCTATGGAACTACGTTAGCTAATCGTAGATAGCAGGAGAAAGGGCGTATGGTTGTCAAACAGAGAAACATGTAGGCCAAAAGCAAGAAGTAAATTGTAGATTGACGACACTTGTTAGCCAATTACATGTCAAAGAATATGTAGGGGAAAGAACTGAATGTATGACGATACTTGCTAACCAATTTGCAATGGTCTTCATTAGATTAGCAAGAATGCATGCTCCATTGTATTAACGGAGACATGCCCCATTGTGTTGGTGAAAAGTGCAAAGGCAATAACTGTTGCACATGTTCAGTAAATTACATCGGGCTGCCAAGCCAACGAAGACCCAATCAAATCTAAAGACTGCATGAATTGAGTTGCCATGACTACAAGGACACGGTAATATTTGAAACACACATGCATTCACACAAAGGCCCGGCAGGGGCCCCCATTATATTTTAAAAATAAAAAGCTATTGTGATACCATTATAATTCAGAACCAAGACATGAAGTAACTTATAGATACCATTAAAAACTAGCTGACGAAGAAGGCCACAGCCAATCGGAATCACACAACGCATTATGATACTATTAGAGTTGATAAATGATCGAGAAACTACCCAATGAAATTAGAGGGGCGGGGCCCTCATAACGCTATAAAACCTGTGTTTAACTTAGGAGAAATTTAGAGTTTTCCGATGTGCATATCTGTACCTCTCCGGGTTTTTGATTGAATAAAACTCGTTTGTGACCAGCCTGCACCTCGGCCTCCGGACTAAGTTTGTACTTGTTTTTTGATCGATCCCGGCATCAAGCTCAAAGAAACTTCTGGTGTGTCCCCCGGTCTGCGGCTCAACAAAGGAACGTCTGTTTTCTTTCTTGTGTCGGCCCTCCTGATCCCTCGGCCGTCCACCCGGGAAGAGGCGGAACGCCCCTAGTCTCCGGAAGGAGGCGTGGGTCCGGCTCCTGGCCGACACATCAACCACAGCAAAAGTGTATCGGAGATTCCTTATTTGTCCAATATTCATCAATGAGGGTCTACCAACCGACATAAATCTGGTATGTTGTAACAATTTATTTGAGGAATAATGATGTCGCAAGGCTTTGTCAGTTAAGACATGCCAGTGAAATAAAGGATCAAAGCTTTTAATAATCCTTGTACTGTATTTGTACGGCTGTTTTTGTTCACGCAATTAGATAAAAGCCAAACAAGGTTTCCCAAAATCTGATTGGAGCTCAAATGAAGAAGCTCACAGACACCGCTGATATGTTAATGATTTCAGTTCTAAATTTGAGTTGTAGCCTCTCTCTATTCATACCTTGATGGGGGGTGTCCCCTGGAGGGGGTCCACAATCGGGTGTCGCTGTTGTTGCCGAGTGCAATTTGTGAAACGATCGTCCTGTATACTCGTATTTGTGAAACGATCGTCCTGTATACTCGGATCAGTCATCTAGTGGTAAAGCAGCTCCTGTTAAGGGCACTCTTTCTCTGGAATGAGGCCATCTTTGCGGGGTGTTTGATCGTTGTTCCAGGCAGACAATTTGGACGTCTCAAACTGCCTCCCCCATTTCAAGATGGCTTTTGTAGTTTGACATAGATGGCTTCTTTTACACCTCTGTCAAACCATTACTCCGGTGTGCTGCTATTGTGCCACGTGTTAGAACCTTTGATGGGCACTCAAAAAATGAAGGCCCACCCACCTCAGAGATAAAAAAAAAAAAAAAAAACCTTTGAGGAAGAAGTGGGAAAGGAATAAAATGAAGGGTTGGAAGTTTCTGGACCTTTTGGTGGGTGCTCGATTGTGTCATCAGAGGCGCAAAATGATTGATCTGAAGAAGATGAAATCATGGAATCTTTCCACACTGATTGTGTCCCCTGTTTGGACCTCTTTCAGGGATGTTCTCTTCATTCGGCTCAGCTGAGGACACGATGCAGACTTGTGTAAATATGGGCGCCCCCTCATGGGAGGCCTCAGCACACACAATGTGGAACCATCCCAGCGCAAAGAACCTATACCAATACCAGAAAAATGGTGGTGCCGTTTGGCCGACGGCAGTTCCTGGTCAAGACGGCAGATACTACCAGAATGTGTCGCGTGTCCCTCAGACCACCTTCTCCGCTGTTCCACAAGGTGGAAACTATGGACATCAGCTTGTCTCCTCAAGAGTTTTTAATGACAAAATAGGCCAGAAATCGTCGATGTGGAGCACAGGAGGCATTGCCCAGAGAGAAACTGTGCCCTTCCAGAACCCAACCTCTCCATCGTGGAGCCCATCAGGAGTGGTCTATGGCCATGGTGTTGTACCTGAGCACCAAATGCATTGGAGTAGATTTTACCAGAAGCCGCCACCACCACATCCACAGAAACGGATCACAATAAGTGGGCAGAGTTTTCCTGGCGTCAACAAAAATCAGACACCTTGGCAACAGCCAGACACCAGGTCCGTATTCCAGAAAGCTTTGCCGTTTCACCCCAGAAACTTCGATCAAGAGGAAACACGATGTCAGATTCTAAAACGTCTCACTCAAACAACAGACGCGGAAACACAGATGCCAGAGAGGACGCCAGATAGGGTGCCAGGGACTACACAAGTTAGGATGCCAGAGAAGACGTCAACAAGGAAGCACGCACAACGCTCTCCGTATTCATCACTTCACACAGTACAGGGTCCTCAATCACCTCGGACCGTCTGCGCCGCAAGTCCGGAAGCGTTGCATGTTGCCGGAGATCCGTTCCAACGAAGCAAGCCTGACAACGGAAGACACTCCCAGCACACGACACCAATGGCAAATATTCCACAGCCACAAAATCCTGACCCACTTGAACTCCTCACAACTGCCACCTCATCACCGAGTTGCTCAGCTCTGCGAACGGTTGCCAACATGCCACCTGTGTCAGAGGGAAGGCCAGGGCTTTTTAACCGGCTTCTGGAAACTGCACGTGATCCCTCTGACCAGAGTTGCACTGGCCAGACGGACACGTGTGCAGATAATATAGCGGGTCGGCCAGCAAGCCCTGTTCGGAACCAACAGGACCACAAATTTCCACAACCTTTCCAGCCAGAAGAGGTTGAGAGCCGAGAAGATAATCAAAGCGAGAGGCCAATCAGTGTTCAACTACAGTCTGTCCCAACACGGAATTGGACTCAAGAAGACTTAGCGGTACTTGTCAAGGAAACCCATCAAGCCCAGGCGAAGTCTCACGAGTCCTCAGTCTGGTTTGATTCTAAAGATATACAAACCACATTCTGGAAAGATCCAAAATTATTTTTGGACAACCTCAGGTCAGGCTGGTACAAGAACGTCATGGCAGAGTCGACTGATTTCTGCAATGAGCACTTGACTCTGAAGACTCCGGTGCTGTCAGAAGCCAAGTGCGACTTGAAACTCAGCGGCCTTCAGGTGTTGCAAGATGGCGAAGTCTACTCTGAACCGGCATACTCCTCATTCTGGCGGAACATCAACCAACAGCTTGATGACATTGATAAGGAGTTTGGCTTGGCGGGTGACTTTCTCCATCACTCACGTTTTCCGGCACCGCTTTCACCCTCTTCGCCCGGGACAGCTGAGGCTCCTTCACCAGAGGCCAAACCCACCTCCCCGGAAGAAGAGCAACGAGAACAGGAAAAAGGAAATCAAAAACTGCAACTGGCTCAAGAGCCCGAGATGGACTCTGCTGTATCTGTGCCTCCCAGTGAAGATCCAGATGACGTCTACTCATTCGTCATTGAAGTTCTGCCCCAAGAGCAGGCCAAAGCCATCTACGAGAGTTGGAATCACGCCGATGAAGCTCCTATAAAGGGGGACCTGAAAGGCTCCACAAAGCCTGAAACAAGTGTCGACGAAGGTGACTCTGAACGAGGAAAGGATCAGTCTAACAGCGAGTTGGAGTCTTTCTGTGAACAGTCGAAAGATAACCTTTCTGGTTTCACTTTTTCCCCAAAACAAGAGATGGTGCAGAATGATCTGGACGATATGGCAAAGGGAATCACGTGGGAAGATCTTGACTTCCTCCTTGGTGCGGATGCTGGCGACGAGTCTGTGGATTCCTATCATTCCCAGGATGCTTCTCCACCAAGAGAACAAAAAAAGGATCAAGAGATGGAAAATTATGCCACACAAGATTTCCAAGCGTCGGAAAAGGTTACCCGACAAGAAGACCAAGAGATGGGAAATGTCTGCCAAAAAGATGGCGCCGAGTTGGTAAAGATCATCCAACAAAATGACCACGAGATGACAAATGTCTGCCAACAAGATGACAGAGAATTGGCAAAGATTGTCCAACAAAATGACCACAAGATGGCAAATGTCTGCCACCAAGATGGCGACGAGTTGGTAAAGATCGTCCAACAAAATGACCACGAGACGGCCAATGTCTGCAAACAAGATGGCGGCGAGTTGGTAAAGATCGTCCAACAAAATGACCGCGAGATGGCAAATGTCTGCCAACAAGATGGCAGAGAATTGGCAAAGGTCTCCCAACAAGAACATGAGCAAGAGACAAAAAAGGTTCCCCAAAAAGATGACAACCAAGAGATAGCAAACGTTTCACAACAAAACCTTGTCCAAAAAAAGACAAATGTCTGCCGGCCAGTCTTAGTTTCACCATCCAAGGTTTCTTCTGAAATGTGGCCAGTCCAGGGTCACCGTGGTCATGTGGAAGTGATCCCCACCAAACGATACCAAGGCGAGAGGACGCTCTGCATTGCCGACAAATGTTTAGCCTCCGCAAAGAAAAAGCGCAAGAGAACCAAGCAGTCCAGCATGAACATTCCCTGCCGGAAGAAGCTGATAACGAAACTTCAACGTAAAGATGTCAGCAAACATGGCAAAGAAACTCTGCCGGAAAACCACGAGACGCCTGTGGAGCTGGTACTCTTTGGCTCAGCCAGACGCAAACCTAATTACACTCCAGCCCATCACGCTCCAGAGGTTCTGAGCTTGTCTCCCAAAGGAACCACTTCGATCAAACAGCGGATCTACGAGGAGTGGTGTCTACCTCCCACCAGAATTGACGGCAAAAGCAATTACAAATCTCAGAGGAAGTCTTACGCGGACCTGGCCAGAAAACAGCCCCCTTTGCCCATCTTGACATTCGGCAAAGACAAATGCAGAATGTCGCTGACGCTGAACAAAAGAAGGTCCAGGCTGGAAAGACCCAAGGATGCCGGGGCACTCAAACAAGCTGATGATGCGATGCTGAGGACCGCCACCAAGTGTCATCTCGGTATGTAGACGGAAAAATGTTAAGTCACCACCAAAACCAGTCAGTACTCGGTGTTGCGGTATGCTGTATTCATGATGCCATATGAGTACAATAAAAGTGTTAAACAACATATTTTGATCCATTTATTTTAGTGACTAAACCTGGAGTACACAGCTGCTGATGTAATGCATAGTTTTCAAACGTTTACCCTTTGTCCGAGATTTTCTCGGACAAAGTTAAAGAAATGACTCAGCACACAGGAAAATTGTCTTCAATATCGGCGGGAGCGGATCTCTGAGAGCGAACGACGGTAGTTGCTCCGATGATCACACACTCGAGCTCCCTTCCCGCCAATTCAGACTTTTATTGTAACATACAAGGAAAACACTGCCCCCGATATTTGCATACCGCACCCCCGGTCCGGCCCCTCGGTAGTGATTGGTTACCTGTTTTTAAACATTGAACCACCAGTACGTTGGCGCCTTTTCTGTCTGGTCTACATCGAATTAACATGTTGCAGACTTTGCGGATGGCCAATGTCGCCCGGGCGCGACGGGTGTTCTCAACTCCTCTTTTGTTGTACAACCGCTGTTCCCGAATTATTCATTCCCCTTTTGTGACCGTTTCGCCCTCTCTCCCCTGTGATCGCCCACCTGCATTGACGTGCTAATTGTGGACTTCAACGGCCCTCCGCCCAGGTGGCCAGCACCTTTGTGCACAGGCATTTGGGGGTGCCGGATACGCACCCAAACGTTTAGATCTGCCCAAATTAAAGGAAACTTTAAACATGATACAATTTTGCTCATAGATTCCTCTAACACTCTTTAAATATACTTTTAAGTATAATAATTTTTGATTATGAATAGCAGGCAAAATATTTTAAAAAATGGGTTCCCATGATTTACGGAACCTGTTGTGGAGGGGATCTGTCCCATTTCCTTATGGCCCTCCTTGGACACAGGTTCTTTTATTTCTCTATAAGGTGGAAGGAAGAAAGACCCAACACCACGTCATCTTTTCTGCAGTTGATCACAACACAATACGAATCGATTCGGGCTTCTGAGAGTTGATTTTGTCAGGAAGCAAAGGAAAAATACAGTCTCACGTTTATATAGGGGGCGGGCAGTCCTTCCCCTTATGTAAAAATCAGAAGCAAAGAAAGGTCAATGCAGTTCGATCTTGGCATAACGACAAAGTCCAGATGTCCCCTGCTGTGCAGAAATCCCGAGAGAAAGAGTTCCTTTCTCAGGGAAACTTGACAGCCTTCAGGGACTTTCCTGAGGAGTGGGACGCAAAAGAAGACACTTGGGGGCTGCTAACCACTCAAGCGGGAATAGGTTAGAAACTTGACACCACATCCTTTGTTTTAAGTGTTGAAACAGAGGTTCAGGAAAGAGACTGGTACCAATAGTACTCATATTAAGGATAGAATTCCTCAACAAACCCCAAATTAGTTTCCGTGGTTTCCTATTGGGTAATCCAAGGGAATGGAGAAACAGTTTCTGTTCATTTCTGAAATCCTCAGGCCTGCATGAACATGCATGGGAACTTAAACCCTTGTTCTGTTCAAACATACTTGTTGACTCTGACCGTATTCGTGACCCTCCCTCCCTGCTTTGATGTGTGTTTTAATTAAGCATGGTTGCCCTGACCTTGTCAAGCCCCCCCCCCCCCAAAATAAGACAAATGACACATGACCTTGAAAATTGAGATATTCCGTGGAGAACGACAGAAATCTGAGTATATTGTTGCAGGCTGAAATTCCAAAGTTTGGGACAATTTGAAGCTGAACAACATCTAAAAATGATGAGCCAATTTTCCAAGTTGATGTCGAGTCATTTGAGAATCACTTTGGATGCGTTCACAACCTTCCTTATCCTCATTAGGCAAACGTCATCGGGTGAGCGAAAGAACACCCTGGGACCACCAACTTCGCTTGGTTGCCATGGGAACATTCGCCGGAACAACAGCAGCCACCTGGGAGACGGGTAACAATTTGCTTTTTTAACATTTTACATTTTTCACCTGCCGTCATACTCGCTATTTATTTGGCACCGGCGATTTGTTTGAAATTATCCGCAGGCTCAAATTGATGCAATCCAGGCAGCAGTTGGGATTCCACCCGTAAAGACAACAAAATACAAGAAGTGCTGATCGTCGTCCTGTTGATGTTTACTGTGACAACTACATTGTAAAGAATATTTGCGGATGTTAGAAGGTTGTTCCCCCCCCACATTGTGAATGAATGCCATGTATATATGTACAGATGTACAGTTTTGTTTGTTTTTTTTTGTTTTACATCAATTTTGGAATTTTTATTTGTGAACTGCACTGGAGCTTGTGTTTCTCCTCCCATTGGTCTGTGACGATGCGTCCACTGTCATGAGCTACCCAACATGTCAGAGTCAAAGAGATGCTCATGGGTGCACCCTGAACTGGTCGCCAGCCGATCACAAACAGACAAACTGGAGAAGCCTGCCAGGAGACAACCCACGCAGGCACGCGAAGAACATGCAAAGTGCACGCAAGAAGGCCGGAGCGTGGGTTTGAACCCACGACCACTGCATTGTGAGATGGATTCCACGCAATATACTCCATTTGTGGAAGACTTTTTTTTTTTCCAAGTGTTGAAAACAGGCTTGTGCCTGTGCACATGCTGACTGCCGTTAACTGACCTTGAAGCCTTAACTGACCTTGAAGCCTTGTGTGTGTGTGTGTGTGTGTGTGTGTGCGGGGGGGGGGGGGGGGTGTGTTTTC
>NW_017805462.1:672575-686907 GCF_001891065.2 Hippocampus comes | reverse complement strand
TTGTAACATACAAGGAAAACACTGCCCCCGATATTTGCATACCGCACCCCCGGTCCGGCCCCTCGGTAGTGATTGGTTACCTGTTTTTAAACATTGAACCACCAGTACGTTGGCGCCTTTTCTGTCTGGTCTACATCGAATTAACATGTTGCAGACTTTGCGGATGGCCAATGTCGCCCGGGCGCGACGGGTGTTCTCAACTCCTCTTTTGTTGTACAACCGCTGTTCCCGAATTATTCATTCCCCTTTTGTGACCGAGTTTCGCCCTCTCCCCTGTGATCGCCCACTTGCATTGACGTGCTAATTGTGGACTTCAACAGCCCTCCACCCAGGTGGCCAGCACCTTTGTGCACAGGCATTTGGGGGTGCCGGATACGCACCCAAACGTTTAGATCTGCCCAAATTAAAGGAAACTTTAAACATGATACAATTTTGCTCATAGATTCCTCTAACACTCTTTAAATATACTTTTAAGTATAATAATTTTTGATTATGAATAGCAGGCAAAATATTTTAAAAAATGGGTTCCCATGATTTACGGAACCTGTTGTGGAGGGGATCTGTCCCATTTCCTTATGGCCCTCCTTGGACACAGGTTCTTTTATTTCTCTATAAGGTGGAAGGAAGAAAGACCCAACACCACGTCATCTTTTCTGCAGTTGATCACAACACAATACGAATCGATTCGGGCTTCTGAGAGTTGATTTTGTCAGGAAGCAAAGGAAAAATACAGTCTCACGTTTATATAGGGGGCGGGCAGTCCTTCCCCTTATGTAAAAATCAGAAGCAAAGAAAGGTCAATGCAGTTCGATCTTGGCATAACGACAAAGTCCAGATGTCCCCTGCTGTGCAGAAATCCCGAGAGAAAGAGTTCCTTTCTCAGGGAAACTTGACAGCCTTCAGGGACTTTCCTGAGGAGTGGGACGCAAAAGAAGACACTTGGGGGCTGCTAACCACTCAAGCGGGAATAGGTTAGAAACTTGACACCACATCCTTTGTTTTAAGTGTTGAAACAGAGGTTCAGGAAAGAGACTGGTACCAATAGTACTCATATTAAGGATAGAATTCCTCAACAAACCCCAAATTAGTTTCCGTGGTTTCCTATTGGGTAATCCAAGGGAATGGAGAAACAGTTTCTGTTCATTTCTGAAATCCTCAGGCCTGCATGAACATGCATGGGAACTTAAACCCTTGTTCTGTTCAAACATACTTGTTGACTCTGACCGTATTCGTGACCCTCCCTCCCTGCTTTGATGTGTGTTTTAAGCATGGTTGCCCTGACCTTGTCAAGGGTGGCAGCCCTACTTGTGTTCCTGGGATTGTAGTCAGGATCCTATTCTCTTACCTATAGTAAGATGAGTGAAATAACGGACTGTGTATTTGCAGTTGTGTAGACATGTATAGAATATATGATTGGAACATTACACTTGAGAATATGGTTAGATATGATTTCCTTCTCAGCTAATATGGCTCATATAGATACATAGAGCAAGTGTTGTCTTCATTATCAGGCTATATATATATTTATATCGGGTGAGCGAAAGAACACCCTGGGACCACCAACTTCGCTTGGTTGCCATGGGAACATTCGCCGGAACAACAGCAGCCACCTGGGAGACGGGTAACAATTTGCTTTTTTAACATTTTACATTTTTCACCTGCCGTCATACTCGCTATTTATTTGGCACCGACGATTTGTTTGAAATTATCCGCAGGCTCAAATTGATGCAATCCAGGCAGCAGTTGGGATTCCACCCGTAAAGACAACAAAATACAAGAAGTGCTGATCGTCGTCCTGTTGATGTTTACTGTGACAACTACATTGTAAAGAATATTTGCGGATGTTAGAAGGTTGTTCCCCCCCCACATTGTGAATGAATGCCATGTATATATGTACAGATGTACAGTTTTGTTTGTTTTTTTTTGTTTTACATCAATTTTGGAATTTTTATTTGTGAACTGCACTGGAGCTTGTGTTTCTCCTCCCATTGGTCTGTGACGATGCGTCCACTGTCATGAGCTACCCAACATGTCAGAGTCAAAGAGATGCTCATGGGTGCACCCTGAACTGGTCGCCAGCCGATCACAAACAGACAAACTGGAGAAGCCTGCCAGGAGACAACCCACGCAGGCACGCGAAGAACATGCAAAGTGCACGCAAGAAGGCCGGAGCGTGGGTTTGAACCCACGACCACTGCATTGTGAGATGGATTCCACGCAATATACTCCATTTGTGGAAGACTTTTTTTTTTTCCAAGTGTTGAAAACAGGCTTGTGCCTGTGCACATGCTGACTGCCGTTAACTGACCTTGAAGCCTTAACTGACCTTGAAGCCTTGTGTGTGTGTGTGTGTGTGTGTGTGTGGGGGGGGGTAGTTGTTTTACGGGCCTGAGCCTGCGTGGGAGGGTGCTTCCTGTTGGAGCCACAACTTTGCTTCTTTGGTTGAGAACAAGTTCACTACAGAAAAGAACATCACAGAAAATCATTTTGCAACATTCAAAAGAGTTAAAAAAATAAAAGAATTTTCATAACCAATTTTCTATTTTAGGCTCTAGTCTGTCTAGTGGTTTTTCTTTTTGACTCCCACATGTGTCGATGTGTTCAATTTCCTGAATTTGTCTTACTGTTCATATACTGTACTACACATGAGTGAGTCGGGGATGGTCAGCAGTGGCTCCATCAACTGCGCAATTTCTCACTTGGAGGTGTAGAGCAGGGGAAGCTGTCAATGTTGGCCCTCCTTGGACGCAGGTTCTTTTATCTCTCTATAAGGTGGAAGAAGACCCAACACCACGTCGTCTTTTCTGAAGTTTATCACAACGCAACATGAATCGATTCGGGCTCCTGTGAGAGTCAGATTTCATCAGGAAGCCCTGAACAAATACAGTCACACGTTTATATAGGCGTACTATGGTAATGAGGGGCGGGCAGTCCTTCCCCTTATGTAAAAATCTGAAAGTTCAATGCAGTTCGATCTTGGCATTTTGAAAAAGTACAGACCACATTCGCTGTGCACAAATTATGAGATTGGAGTTCCTTTCTCAGGGAACTTGACAGCCCTGAGGGGCACAGCAGAGATGGGAGACCAGAAGAAGACACTTGGGGGGCTGTTAATCACTCAAGGGGAAATAGGATCTAAACTTCACACTACATTCTTTGTTTTAAGCACTTAAGCAGATGTTCAGGACAGAGACTCGTATCAATAGTTCTCGTATCAGTAGTTCTCATAGCAAGCCGAAATTACTCAACAATGTTCTACAGTCTTCGTTTCTTTCAGATCCAACAAAAGGAGAGGAATAATTCCTTAACGGGGAAAAATAGCAAAGCACAACATCACTTTCTGTTGGTCGAATTTAACTACTGTAAGAGGAGGATCTGGACAAGTGCCTGTTCTGTTTTTTCACATCCCGGCTCCTGTTTAAGATGTATGACTATTTCCTTTTCATTCAACCAGGTTTAACATGAAAAACAAAAACTACGAGATTAAAACTATTTTCCAAGAGTGACCCAGTGTAGGTACCAGATGTACTGGCTAAGAAGGCAGCAAAGACATTATTTCACCAATGTTAGACGATACAATAAGTCATACACAACAAAGCACATACTTACGCAATATAACATTTAAATCATCTTAAAATATGATTTCTGATCTGACCTGCGCTTTCCCTTTGTGCATGTAAAGCGAATGTGAAACGCGAGTGGATGCTGCCGACGTACACTTCCTAGCCACACCGAAGGGGGGCGGACGAGAGCACGCAGTTCCGCATTGCTGCCGTTCTTCTTCGCACTCACGCAGGCAACTCGCTAGCTAGCGAAGTTGTTCGATTTTGTCCCACCGTATGGTCGGGAGCGAAAATGAATCCGAAACCGTACAAGGACTCCAAACAATTATATTTGAAAAGCCCTGATAAAGGAAGATTTTATTTACCGTTCACAGATTTGATTAAGATGCAGAGCAAGAAGTAAATGTAAACAGTCTTCATCTATAAGTGAAGGTAAGACAAGAAAAGCTTTTTAAAATTCGAGGGGAAATGACGTCATTGTGAAACGATGCAAAATGTAGATTTTTAAAGTCGGCATGTCTGGGTTATTCTCTTGTTGAGCAGTCTTTTTGCAAGATATTTGGCCATTACAATTTAATGTTTTTTTTTTTTTGCACAACAGTAATTTAACGAGTAGAGGAATTGCAATTGCTCATACAGTACTCTCACTCTTGAGCGCTTCGAGCAGTGCAATTTGATGGTTCATTTGACAAAATGGCGAACTTTTAAAATCTATCGAGTCTTGTGTGAACAAATGTGTTTGGAAAAAGCAATTTTTTTCCCCCAAGACAAAAGGCTCATTTTCACATCTGTAAAGAAAAAATATGCATTTGTATTTACTTTGTGGGACTTGCTATAAGTAAATGTTGTGCTTTAAAACTTGTTTGTAATAAAATTAATGGTTGTACTCCATCCATATTAAACCATGTTTGATTCCAGGAACAAATATAGGAAATGCCAAAGAAGACCAAATGAGTAAATCATGTCATTGACTTTTTTTTCTTAGTGTGAGAAACGTTGAAAAAAAAAGCGCCAAAGATTGAAACTACCTTTGATAACGCTGATTTTAAAAATGGACTAGTCAACTTGGGTATGTAAAGGAATCTGAATCAAGCTGCATTTACATTTACTGGTTCCTTTGCATGTTCGTTTTTCTGCAAGGACTACTCAATCAACGAAAAAGTAATTTCACCAAGTTTATTTCCCTGACAGAGGATTCTAATACCTACAGCAGAATTCTGGATCATCATCTATGTCTATTTTTGCTTTAGTGGAGAGTTTGCAGAATGACTCTGAACTATCTGACTACAAGCTCTCTTACACGTTGTGAGTTATGTGTGCACAGGGGATTCGGCCATTGCCCGATCCTTCGCATCCGCTTTCTTTCTTTTTTCCCCCTAAAATGTAAAATAAAGACCAAAACAAGACCCGTTGCCTTCAATATGACTTTTCATGTGGTGCCCCCAACATACTGTTGATATTCGAGATAACGGTTCCTTTTTGATGTTAAACACGTTCCCTGGAAAGTCCTTACAAAGGTGGGTGTGATAAGGAACAATAAAAGCAGGTATGCTACATTCTTGCTTTCAAGAGTTGGAACAGAGCCAACAACAAAGGATGTCGTAAATCACAATCGGGGATGAATTCCTCTCCATGTGACAGGGTGTTGACATCTTCTGGTTGGTGGAGAGTCAATTGACATTATGCTTGCTGGGCAAAAAATGGGTGGATTGCAGCTGGAGGTGTTTTGGTGTCTGTGTTTGAGGTGTCGATTATCACGTGATGATGGTGTCTGCTTTGTGCTTGGTTGTCTCCATCCTTGGGGTCGTTGATTCACCTCACTGACAGCAACATCCCCGACAAGTTTTTCCTGCCTTTCACAGGACGTGTGACAGAGATGTGAGCCAATCTCTTTTTTCGTCAATGATCGCTACAACTTCTATTTTATTCGTGGTCACCCATATTAAAAGACTCCCAAAACCTGCTGTAATTTTACTAAGGGCTTTATTCATTATGAAACACTTAATGCATCAGGCTTGCCAATTGTTTATGTGATGTCCATCTCGGATGAATAAATTCGAATCCACTTTTATTTAATCTGATCTAATCTGATCTCATATTTTAAAATCGTATCCCCATGCCGCAGATTATTTCAGGTTCATGAAAACGAGGAGGAAAAAAGATGTTCAAATTCCATCACTTTAGCCTCCCCCCCTCCCCGCCGCAAAAGACTCAGCAAACATGTGGTTGGGTGCATCGCCATGGAAGGCCACTAGAGGGAAACCTACCACAGACTTTAGAATTCACTAGTTACCACGTTGTACCAATTCAAACTTATTACACACACTCACACGTGCGCGCGCGCGCACACACACACACACACACACACACACACTGCAGAATGACTCTGAACTATCTGACTACAAGCTCTCTTACACGTTGTGAGTTATGTGTGCACAGGGGATTCGGCCATTGCCCGATCCTTCGCATCCGCTTTCTTTCTTTTTTCCCCCTAAAATGTAAAATAAAGACCAAAACAAGACCCGTTGCCTTCAATATGACTTTTCATGTGGTGCCCCCAACATACTGTTGATATTCGAGATAACGGTTCCTTTTTGATGTTAAACACGTTCCCTGGAAAGTCCTTACAAAGGTGGGTGTGATAAGGAACAATAAAAGCAGGTATGCTACATTCTTGCTTTCAAGAGTTGGAACAGAGCCAACAACAAAGGATGTCGTAAATCACAATCGGGGATGAATTCCTCTCCATGTGACAGGGTGTTGACATCTTCTGGTTGGTGGAGAGTCAATTGACATTATGCTTGCTGGGCAAAAAATGGGTGGATTGCAGCTGGAGGTGTTTTGGTGTCTGTGTTTGAGGTGTCGATTATCACGTGATGATGGTGTCTGCTTTGTGCTTGGTTGTCTCCATCCTTGGGGTCGTTGATTCACCTCACTGACAGCAACATCCCCGACAAGTTTTTCCTGCCTTTCACAGGACGTGTGACAGAGATGTGAGCCAATCTCTTTTTTCGTCAATGATCGCTACAACTTCTATTTTATTCGTGGTCACCCATATTAAAAGACTCCCAAAACCTGCTGTAATTTTACTAAGGGCTTTATTCATTATGAAACACTTAATGCATCAGGCTTGCCAATTGTTTATGTGATGTCCATCTCGGATGAATAAATTCGAATCCACTTTTATTTAATCTGATCTAATCTGATCTCATATTTTAAAATCGTATCCCCATGCCGCAGATTATTTCAGGTTCATGAAAACGAGGAGGAAAAAAGATGTTCAAATTCCATCACTTTAGCCTCCCCCCCTCCCCGCCGCAAAAGACTCAGCAAACATGTGGTTGGGTGCATCGCCATGGAAGGCCACTAGAGGGAAACCTACCACAGACTTTAGAATTCACTAGTTACCACGTTGTACCAATTCAAACTTATTACACACACTCACACGTGCGCGCGCACGCACACACACACACACACACACACACACACACACACACACACACACACACACACACACACACACACACTCGTTCGACGTCACCACTACAGGTGTCATCAATTACATGCACAAAACCAACTGTCAATCATGATGTCAAGCCCCTTTTGTCAATATCCCTCCATGTAATGATAACCAGAACTGACATTTTATGTTATAACGTTCAAAGACCACCTAACGTTGCATTTAAATAGGTTAGAATGTGCACAGATCACCAAAAGTGACGTTTTAATAATGTGTAGTTGCATTTTAAATATGTTAATCGCGTAATCCACCAAATGCCATTGTTCTTATTGTTCTCTATCATTCAAATAAAGATTTCCACTTTGGCATGGTAGCGTGTGTAAATGTGCGCCTAAGTAGTAAAACATGAATTGTGTTAAGGGGCCAGCAGGTGTCGCCACTTAATAAAAAAAACAAAATACAATCACTCTGTCCTGGATCAATCACAAAGCTGCTCTCTTCTTCCGTCGTCTGCTTCCTGAAAATGTGGTTTACTTCCTGTTATATTCCTCATCCTATTATGGTGGTTTATTTCCTGTATTGGGAGTCTATTTCCGGTAATGTTCCCGTAACGGTGATCTATTTCATATAACGGATGTCCACTTCTGCTAATTTTTCCATAATTCTGCTCTACTTTTGTGTACAAGGTGTCAAGTATATGTAATTTTACTGTGCTGTGGTCTAGAACCTGTATATAGAGTCCACTTCATGTGAATATCATCTGATTTATATCATCTCTGTAACTGGGCTTCAATTCTGGTAATGGTGGTCTAGTTCCTGTAATGGGGCTCTACTTCTTTTAATGTTCCTGCAATGCTGGTCTACATCCTGTAATGGGAGTCCACGTTCTGTAAATGTTATCTGTTTTATGGATGTTTTTTTTCTGGTAATGGTGGTCTGCTTCCTGTAGTTGTCCCATGATGGTGGTCTACGTCCCGCAGTTGGGGTCCAGTTCCTTTCATCTTCCCATAATGGTGGTCTGTTGCCTTTCATGGTGGTCTGCTTCATGTTATTTACCCGTAAACGCGCTCTACTTCCCGTCATCTTCCCATAATGGTGGTCTCCTTCCCGTAATCTTTCTGTCACGGGTATCTAATTTCCGTAATCTTCTTCTTGCTCGGCTCTCCCGGGGGCATTGGCCTGCTCTACCAGCCCCTCTCTCTTGGTCTCCGCTACAACTTTGGTGGAGGCAGGCTCGGGTTGGGGCTGGGAGGTAGCGGAGACCTCGGCCTCTGCTTCTACTTCAGCATCTGCACCCTCTTGGCCCTCGGCCACGGCTCTTTCCTTCTTGATCTTGATCTTGAAGCTCTCCTTGGTGGGTGCCTTCTTTGCGATATTCTCCTTGAAGCGCTCGCCGCTTTGCTTGATGCGCTCGCCTGCCTGGTGCATCTTCTCGCGGCGCTCGGGTGGCATCACCTTCTCGCCAAGGTTGTGGAACTTGGTGCCTATGTTGTCTTTGGTCTTACTCATGTTTTCCTTCGAGAAGGCCGCCTTCAGGGTCTCTGTGCTTTTCACCATGGACTTCTTGAATCGTGCCGCGCGGGAAGGATCCGCTTCCTCCATGCTCAGGTACTCCTCATCCGAGGAGAGATCAGCGGGGACGTCGTAAGAATCGGGCTCTAGCTCCAGAGCCTCCAGACCCCCCTTGGGGCTCTTGGTGACGGCCACCGACGGGACCTCAGTCTCACCCTGAGAGGAAACCACAACAGCAATAAGGATTGACCCTTCTCGTTCAGCAGATACCCAAACGATGCCGGTGGTGGCTGGACCTTTAATGCTTATGGTATGCTTGAAATGCTAATGCGTAGCATAACATTGCTCGTGACTGTTGCCTTCAACGCTAATGGCTAGCCTGAACATGCCTGCATGCGTGCAGCTCTTTATGCTTTGGCGTCACACGGCGTTTAGTCTGTCGTAGTGTTACGATTATCTTTTATCAGGGCAGTTTCCTGGCCCGATTGGCTGTGCTGTCAAATGGTGACTGCGGTCGACAGCAGGTGGTTGTTAGTGAGGAGCTTGGGGCCAGGCATGGGATGCTCGGGGTCTCAGAATAGGACCCTCTGTCAAAGATTGTAACGCAGCTGTTGGCTAAGCTCCGGTTACGCTCGCTGCTAACAATTTGAGCAAAGCGTAATCAAAGTTTGAAATGCTCCGTTTAAAGATAAGCTCAGTGTCAGTAGAGCGCAAACCTCCACAAGGCGCGACAAATCACTCTTAGAATAAGAACTAAACAATACACTTTCAGACAGTCAACTCAACGTTGTCTTTATATTCATTCATTCTATCACTAAGACGTGAAGAAAAATGTCTGAAGGACAGACGTCGCGGGAGTACCATCTCGTGACTGCATTTTTCAGGAATTTCATGTGTAATTCTTTTTAGGTAGACTGAAGTTTCTCGTGCAGCATAATACTGGAAATTCAAGGTGTCCGTTGTAAGTTCTACTGGTTCTTAGTGTAGTTTTACAAAGTCCGACTGTAAAGTATTATTGAGTTCTATTGGAAAGTCTACTGGAACAAGAGGAAGTGAGGTTTAAAGACAAGGAGGAAGGATAGCAACTGAGGTGTTGGTGAAGAGGGAAGTGAGGTGTAGAAAAGGAGCAAATGGATACGGTGAAAGAAAGAAAGTGGAAAATTAGAAAGAAGACCAGGGTTAGGAGATGGTGATTTAAGAAGAAGCAAGTTGTAGGATAGGAAGTAGAGCAAGTGAGATATGGATGTGGAGAACCGCAGCCCGTGGTATGTCGAATAAGAAGAAGCGTGCTTGTATGACCTGGTAGATGACCACTCGGAACTTGTTCCTGGTGAGCAGCTCGTCCTGGGTGCTCTCGACCTTCTTGACGCGACCGTTCTGCTTCTCCACACGGGCTCGGACATCCTTGACGTTGGCACTGACTTTTCGCGTCTTCTGCAGCAATTTGTCCAAGCAGCCGCTCGTCTCGGCGTGCTCCTTGGCCAATTTCAGGACGTCACCCTGGATGCTGTGGATGTTGTTCTCCAGGTCCAGCTGACGCTCTTCCATTCGCTGCTGACCCGACTGCACGTTGTCGATGATTCCGGCCACGCGCTCCAGTAGAGACAGGATGCTCAGGGCGCTGATGGGCTTACCCTCCTCGTCCTCCAACCCCACGATTTCCAGCTTCTCCTGAGCGCCGTACTTGTGCTGATCCATTTCCTGAAGGGATTCCAGAGGCATTCGGCTTTGGGGATGAAAAATCTGGGTTTGGGGATCAAAAAAGCTGTTGCTTTAGGAGAAAAAAAAAGACTTGAAAAGAGACAGTTCTGGATTAGGAGGAGGAAGAAGAGGTAGGAGGTTCTGGCTTTCGGGTAAAGACTTTGGCTTTGGGGAAGAAGACTCTGCTTGTGGGGCAGTAGTTTCTGTTTTTAGGGAAGACCGTTTTAGATTTCAGGTTGAATACGACAGGCTTGGGTTGAAGAAGGTTCCAGCTTTGGGGATAAAGACCCTGGCTTTGGGAATGAAGATTCCAACTGTGGGTTAGAAGGTTCTGGCTTTCGGGAAGAAGGCTTTGGCTTTGGGCATAAAGTTCACTGGCTCTGGGGTAGAAGGTTCTGTCAAACGGGGAATAATTTTCCGGCGTCAAAAAGATCCGAGCATAGTGACCCACCAGGACAACTGGTGACACGAAAAAGGGGAAACTCCGCCCCAGCCCCACCTCTCATTAAAAAAGGGGAACATGATCCCACCCTGTCAGAAGCATCCAGCAGTGAAATAGGTAACTAAAAATAAAAGTCCTGTAAGGAGACACTCAGACAATTTTGAGAATGAGAAACCTCTAAGCCCAAGTCCTTCCGGGATTGATCTTCTTTTTTTCCGCTATTTGCTCATTCAGAGGCATAAGCAAAGCCCACAGCTGACCGACATTTACGTCAACACTTTCACTTTAAACAAATGCCCTTCCGAAGACCGCCCCGCCACCCAACTCTGTAGACTGTAGACGCCCCCCCAATCCCCCAAAAGAGTACCAAAGATTGACCGGGTAGTTTATTTTGGGAACACTTATAGTTCGAAAGAATCTCTTTGGTGCTTTGACTCGTGGCGAATGTGACAGATCATCCATCAGGAATGACTTCCATGCGATCTGCAAGCCAAGATCACTATTTATCTTCTTTCTTTTTTTTTTTTTTTTTTTTTTAACAAAGAAAAAACCTTGCAAGTCACTACTTTCTGTTTGGTGCACAACACAGTTAGTTAGCAACATGAAATAACTGGCAGAGAACTCACACACACACACACACACACACACACACACACACACACACACACAGAATTTGGTCTAAATTTACAGCGGTAATCCTCCCCCCACCCAAAAGAATTAAATACGTATGTGATGACCCTTCCTCTCATTCCACACACACACGCATGGCCACTCATAGGCACTCGCATGTACGCACAAACACACACTTGTAGACAGACACCTGCACACACAGACAACCGATAGCACACACACACGCACACACACCTGTGCGTGTGAATCATTGAGGATGCTCTAAGTGTGAATGTGACGGATACATGAGAATTTAAGGCAGACAAATTAAATTTTGGCCCAAAAAAACCCCCAAACAAACAAGAAAAAAAAAAACAAAGACAAATGCCAAACCATTTGTGCGATCTTTTGTTGGGAAAAAAACAGTTTTTATTCAAAGTTCACATGCAAGTCAACACATCAACACATTGAAGCCACGTTTAAGATGAACAATCACAACAAGACAAACAAACGTTCACGGAGGGAGGGGGCCGCCGCTGGGTTGGGTGCTGGTGCTGATCATCAAAATGAAATGACAAACGTAAGACAAGTTTTCCGACTCATCACGTCCTTTGTGACCCCGCCCCTTTACCGCCACTACACTGCTAGTTGCTTTGCTAATGAACACAACACAACATCACGACTACAATCGTTTCTTTTTCAACCATAAATTAAAAACTCCTTGTTATGACGCTAACAGATGTTTTGTGATTGTCACGTTGACCCCTATGAAACAAAAAGAAACATGAAAACATTTGTGTTGTTAAATAACCGCAAAAGGGAGATTAAAAAATGTGTTAGCTTGCCAAGCTAAAGGCGCTAATGGCCTGAGGGTAAAGTGTCTGTGTGTGTTTGCGCGTGTTTCTGCATTTGTCTTTGTGTGTCTGTGCACACACACGGGTGGATATGTTTGTGTGTCTGTTTTTGTGTCTTTGTGCGGTCAGTTAGCCTCATTAATACACATGACCAAGCTAACCAAAATAAAGTGAGTTAATAATTGTTTTGGTCGTCAGCTAGCGGTTAGCTCAGACACATGAAGCCTTCGTCACTTGTGGCCAGTTTGCCTTGTTAGCTCAAACATGCTAACGCAAATAAAGGCGGAGAAGAATTGTTATTTCAGCCAGCTGGAAGTTCCCGCTTCGATCATGTCCAGTGTGATTCAAAAAGATACTTTTTTTTATTCGGAATGGGGGGAAAAAAATACTTCCAAAATGTTTGTCATTCACCACCTTTAGCAACCTATGCTAGAATATTAGCCTGCTTCAGTTTGCCATTTGCCCTCGGAGTCACATTCACTTTGCTTTCTTGACATCACACATTTTACCGTTTCTACAACTCAAATGAAAAAAAAAAGGTAAATACTTTTAAGGTGTGTTTAAAAACAAACACTACAGTAATCCCTCGCTGTAACACGGTTTATCTTCCACGTCTTTGCTGGTTCAGGCTTTTTTTGGGGGCAGGGGCTGCATTTTTATTTATTTTTACATTGCGTTATGTTCTGCATCTAAATACTCTGGCCTGAAAAAAGGTTTAATCTTTGGTTTCATTCAAAGCTGACTACTTCACAGATTTCACTTATCACGGATTTTTCTTGGAACGTAACCTCCGCGGGATAAACGAGGGATTACTGTACTCGGAAAAAAAAAAAATCTCACAAAGTCGTCTATGCCAGTGCTTCTCAAACTGGGATCCCTAAACCCAACATTACAGTTGGCTGGCCAGCTGTAATGTGGAGATCTGCAATATAATTTGCTGTCCGGTGGTAACAGAAAAGGAGGCTGGGGTGGTTGGTGTGTGTTCCTATTTTTTTAGGGAGTAAAGGTGTCTTTTCCAGAATAAAAAGTTTAATGCTTGGACTTTTTTTTTTTTTTTAATTCAACCGTTAAAAAAAGATTTTCTCTCTTGCTAAGCTTTGACTTGGTCCTGGAAAAAGAACTTTTTCGTCGTTTGACTATTTTTTTTTCTATCCCAACAAAATATAACAAAAAATTATGAGGGGTCAAAAAGTTTGAGAACGCTTGGTAGAAACATTCGAAGAAAACAAGGCAGCAGACGCTTCCTTTAGCAGCCTTGGAAATAAAGGAAGGCTGATACTTTCTTCCCAGAGCAGCCTTCAAGGTAAAGGAAAAAAAACTAACACTTTCTGTAGTGGCCTTCAAAATAAGAGAGAAAGGTTGACACTTCCTGTTGCAACCTCCAAAATAAATAAGGAAGCCTAACACTTCCTTCCTGTAGCAGCGTTCAAAATAAACGAAAAAAACCTGACTTTGAAGAAGGCAGACACTTTTTGTCGTGGCCTTCATGGAAAAGGAAGCAGGCCGACACTTCAAAATAAAAGTCCAGCTGCACATAAATGCGTATACTAATCATAAATTACACTGGCCGGAATTAAAAGCTGCCGTGTGCGCTTGCTGAAAGGTCAACACAGAAAAGACGATTACGGCGGTTGTCATGCCAACTGAAATCCAACGAAGAACCACACGACGACTACTATGACATCACGAGAATCAGAAACGAGTCATCATCAATGTTAATATGATCATCATTATAAGAACTTGTTGTAATCAAGAGTCGTTCATTTGGTCGTCCACGTTTCCGAAGCTCGAAAATCAGAGCGCGGGATGCGCCAACATTCCTCAGTTGTTCAAGGTGGGGTGAGTAAAGGAAGAAGAAATAAGGCTGCCTACGCTCCTCATCTTCTTCGACATTTGTCCCAGATCCCAATCCAGGAGCTTCGTCCCCAAAATAAATAAGAACAACAACAAAAAAAAGGAAGAAGGGAGGAGGAAAAGGAGGCTATACCATCCGAGAGTTAGTGTCTGCAGAAAAATGTCCCAGGTTGTGTTTGTGTCGTCGGCCACGGTTGTTCTTTGGACATTTCCTGAAGGGACACACACACACACACACACACACACACAAAGATATATATGCAGACACAAATATATACACACATAGAAGCACACACCAGTATGGACGCAAGCAAGCAAACACACACGAACACACATG
>NW_017805462.1:664668-672248 GCF_001891065.2 Hippocampus comes | reverse complement strand
GGAGCACGTTGAAGTCCTGAAGCTCGTTGCAGCGGACGCCTTTGTACCCCGAATCGCACCTGCACAAGTTGATGCGTGTCACGTATCTTAGTCCCACTCAAAATCGGTTTTAAAGTTTCAATATCAAAAATCACCACTAGATGGCAGACATGTCTTAGTTGCGCCTACACTGGGTCTTCGACTACACAAGCACATACATTTTGGTGGCAAGACAGTTTGAACGGATTTTTACGGGTATTTTGATGTTTACTGAAACTGCCATTCTTTTTTGCTAATAGGCTGTAGTTTTTCAGATATTCCATATTTTAGGGGTTTTTTTTGAAGTGATAATAATACGCAAGTTATGACATTGGTGTTTTCTTTCTGCTTCAACGCTTATGAAGCTTTATGTGTCTTTTCAAACATCTGCTTTTACTTTGGAAAACTATGGTCAACATTTTTGCCAATTTTCACGGATGTGAGCAAACCAATGACTGAATAATAGTTTTTATTTGTGCGTTTTCTGCACCGCGGTCCCCGATTAGCGCCATCACCTGCAGACGGGCATGTTGCGGTGGATTTCACAGCGTCCGTGAAGACAGAACCCAGAGTGCGAGTCGCCGCAGCTGTCAGGCATTCCGGCGTAGAATCCGTCTCCGTGCTCCAGTCCTTTGGTTTCTGAGCAATCAAACAAAAACTTGTGATCACAGGAAGTGATGTCAAGGCGACTCTGCGTTTGAGCGACCTTACCGAGGACATTTACTTTGAAAGGGCTGCCGTCATCCTTCCTGCCCACTTTGTCTTTGTCGGCTGGTGACCGAGAAAAAGACGAAAATAACATGTTTGACGTTTGGCAGTGGCGAATTCACCAATTAACTTTTTTGTCAGGGTAGGGGGACATATCCGCCAATATTCGTGGAAGCCCTTGCCAGTACGTCCATCCATCCATTTTCTAACCCGCTTTTCCTCATGAGGGTGGCGGGCATGCCGGAGCCTATCCCAGCTGTCGGCCTTCATGGAAAAGGAAGCAGGCCGACACTTCAAAATAAAAGTCCAGCTGCACATAAATGCGTATACTAATCATAAATTACACTGGCCGGAATTAAAAGCTGCCGTGTGCGCTTGCTGAAAGGTCAACACAGAAAAGACGATTACGGCGGTTGTCATGCCAACTGAAATCCAACGAAGAACCACACGACGACTACTATGACATCACGAGAATCAGAAACGAGTCATCATCAATGTTAATATGATCATCATTATAAGAACTTGTTGTAATCAAGAGTCGTTCATTTGGTCGTCCACGTTTCCGAAGCTCGAAAATCAGAGCGCGGGATGCGCCAACATTCCTCAGTTGTTCAAGGTGGGGTGAGTAAAGGAAGAAGAAATAAGGCTGCCTACGCTCCTCATCTTCTTCAACATTTGTCCCAGATCCCAATCCAGGAGCTTCGTCCCCAAAATAAATAAGAACAACAACAAAAAAAAGGAAGAAGGGAGGAGGAAAAGGAGGCTATACCATCCGAGAGTTAGTGTCTGCAGAAAAATGTCCCAGGTTGTGTTTGTGTCGTCGGCCACGGTTGTTCTTTGGACATTTCCTGAAGGGACACACACACACACACACACACACACACACACACACACACACACACACACAAAGATATATATGCAGACACAAATATATACACACATAGAAGCACACACCAGTATGGACGCAAGCAAGCAAACACACACGAACACACATGCACATGCACACACACAAATGCATTGAGACAAACAGACACACAAAAACAAAGGTGCACACAGTCAAGCATACGCACGCACGCACACACACACACACAAGCGAGCGTGCAGAGCCTGTTTGTTAGGAGGTGTACGAGCGAGGGCGATAGCGGGCGGCGTACCTTGTGATGCACATGACGACGGCCACGATGATGGCGATCTGAACGGCGCCGATGACCGATGCGATCAGGATGTAATGCAGCTTCTGGCCACTGGGGACCACGTAGAGCACGTTGAAGTCCTGAAGCTCGTTGCAGCGGACGCCTTTGTACCCCGAATCGCACCTGCACAAGTTGATGCGTGTCACGTATCTTAGTCCCACTCAAAATCGGTTTTAAAGTTTCAATATCAAAAATCACCACTAGATGGCAGACATGTCTTAGTTGCGCCTACACTGGGTCTTCGACTACACAAGCACATACATTTTGGTGGCAAGACAGTTTGAACGGATTTTTACGGGTATTTTGATGTTTACTGAAACTGCCATTCTTTTTTGCTCATAGGCTGTAGTTTTTCAGATATTCCATATTTTAGGGGTTTTTTTTTGAAGTGATAATAATACGCAAGTTATGACATTGGTGTTTTCTTTCTGCTTCAACGCTTATGAAGCTTTATGTGTCTTTTCAAACATCTGCTTTTACTTTGGAAAACTATGGTCAACATTTTTGCCAATTTTCACGGATGTGAGCAAACCAATGACTGAATAATAGTTTTTATTTGTGCGTTTTCTGCACCGCGGTCCCCGATTAGCGCCATCACCTGCAGACGGGCATGTTGCGGTGGATTTCACAGCGTCCGTGAAGACAGAACCCAGAGTGCGAGTCGCCGCAGCTGTCAGGCATTCCGGCGTAGAATCCGTCTCCGTGCTCCAGTCCTTTGGTTTCTGAGCAATCAAACAAAAACTTGTGATCACAGGAAGTGATGTCAAGGCGACTCTGCGTTTGAGCGACCTTACCGAGGACATTTACTTTGAAAGGGCTGCCGTCATCCTTCCTGCCCACTTTGTCTTTGTCGGCTGGTGACCGAGAAAAAGACGAAAATAACATGTTTGACGTTTGGCAGTGGCGAATTCACCAATTAACTTTTTTGTCAGGGTAGGGGGACATATCCGCCAATATTCGTGGAAGCCCTTGCCAGTACGTCCATCCATCCATTTTCTAACCCGCTTTTCCTCATGAGGGTGGCGGGCATGCCGGAGCCTATCCCAGCTGTCTTCAGGAAGTAGGCGGGGTCTCTCTGAATTGGTTGCCAGCCAATCACAGGGCACACAGAGACACACAACCAACCGCACTCACACTCACACTTTGGGACAATTTAGAGTGTTCCATTAACCTGCCACGCATGTTTTTGGAATGTAGGACGAAGCCGGAATACCCGGAGAAAACCCATGCAGGAACAGGGAAAATATGCAAATTCCATACAAGAACCCTGCACCTCTGCAATGTGACCACCGGGCTGCCACTGCCGATCTTCTAAATGTTAGCAATCTGCCCGGCTCTCCCAAAAAAATAGGAATTTTGAAAATAAATGAATAAATAAATCAGTTAAAGACTGTATATATGTTGAGAAAAAAAATATATAGTCGAATCCGTGTGTGTTCTGAAGCGCAAATATGCAGGAGTCCACTATTCCTTAATTGCTCTTTTTCCATTTTATCACTGCATTCAAACTCAAATTTTGTCTCGCAAGGCAAAGCAAAAAATTGAGCGACCATGTGCAACTCGCAAAACTCATCCGTTGGAGAAACTCACAAGTCAAGCTATTACTCCAACTCTTCCACAAAATTGCCTGATACAAAATGTTGAATTTAATTTTGTCAAGTGGTTGCACAAATTAAAATCATTTGGATCCAGATACATTTTTAAGTAGACTATACACCTGCTTAATTTTTTTAAAAAAATCCAAAATCAGATTGTGTGCAGCAACCTGACAAAATCAAATTCAGTCAATTCAACACCCCTTTTTTTTTCAGCGTCTTTAGCATTTTGCCAAATTGGAATGCCGTCGACATGAGCGTGTCGGCCCACCTCGACATCTGCCGAGGTGTTCCACGTCGATCTGTTCCTGCTTCATGCAGGACGCCTCTCGGACCAAACACGGACTGTTGTATGAGTTGCCGTCTGTGGCGCAAACAGCATTCTCGTTGTGGCCGCTGCAGTCGATGTTGCAGATGCACCTGAAGCCACAAGAGGGGGAACATGGGCGCACCCTGTTCATGGTCTTGGCTTCGTTAGATGGTTTTTGTCCTGCCTCTTGGTTTTTGGAATTGTGAACCCTTGACTCTTTTTTTTTTTTTGTCAGGATATTTTTCTCCACGTATTTCTTGAATAACTCTGGTTGTGTCGGGCGCCTACTTATCAGGCGCCTAGTCTCACAAGGTTCTCAAGTCTTATGGCCTTGCCAAACCTCACGTTCTTAGTCAGGATTCGTGATCTCGTTCGGTCACACAGTCTCTGTACGGTCTTTATAATCTTGGTCAAGCGTCCTGACTTTTGTGTGGATGTTTGTGCTCACCATGTGTCCTCCGCGTCTTCGTCACATTCGGCTCCATATTTGCAAGTGCTGCACTTGCTGTTCTTGATCACATCGGAAGAAGAACCTTCTTCTTCTTCATCATCTGGGTGGGAAAAAAAAACCCAACAACAACAAAGAAGAATTTGGAAAACTGATCACACGGCTGGAGGTGCCTGGCAGTCGACAACAAGTAATACAAAAAGAAAATGGAGAAAAGTCAAAGAATGAGAAAAAGGAGGAGGAAAAAAGTACAAAAAGAGCCTCCGGTGACACCATGAAAATTCAGGATGTTTTGGGATTTTTTTTTTGCTGATATGTTCTCATATCTTACTGCATTATATTTTGGTTTTCATTTTTTCCTGTGTTATTTGAAAAAAATATTTCACTGTACAAAAGAAGATTAAGAACACACCATCTGGATCTCCAGAACCTGAGCCAGGATCTGTGAAGAAAAAGAATAAATTGAACAATTAACTTCTTCTGTTCACAAAAGAGTTTCATTTTTGTGAATGCGATAGGTGGCGCAAAGTCAAGCTTGACCGTCAGAACAAGGTCCGTTGGCCACCCTGGAGATGATCCGCTGCTGCTTGCAGGACGCTTGGCGCCGGAAGCACTCGTTTTGGTACGTGTCCCCGTTGGAGCCGCACACCGGAACGTACTTCTTGTGGCACTGAACCACCACCAAAACAACAACAACAACAAAAACAACAACAACGACGACAGAAAAAGACAACGTCGGCAGCGTCCAAGACAGCAGTAGGTTATAAAAAAAAGGGCCAACCCAGTAGTCTAATTTCTTCTCATTTGCAATTGTCGCTATGATTAATAATAAAAAAAATAAATAATCACGATGATGTCAAATTACATTTGTCGTTTGTTTTATTTATTTGTAATGAATTTGGTTACAATTATCCAAATGTTAAATTAATTTAGTAATATTTCTTATTTACAAATGTATTCATCGTTTATTTAATGAGAGAGCTTAATATAAACTTCAATAAAAGCAATGTAAAACACAAAATTCTTTTCTCATAAAATAATTCATTGCAACTAACTTTTGGTACAAATAATGAATTTAGAATGATTTTAATGTTTATTTGTTTCACGAGTAAATTGCCTAAGCAGTTATTTCATGTGAGATATGAACATAAATTTGTTTTTAAATAATCAAATGCAAAATATACAAAATATTTTTTAATCATTCCAATTTTTACATTTTATTCAAAATACAAGAATTAACCAATTATTACATGATGTAAAACATTCAATGTAAAATATATTTTTTAAAAAAACATTTCACGCAATCAGCCTATTTCACGGGTGAATACAAAATCAATCAATTTTCGAATGCAACAAATGTGACAGGACTGTCGCTACCACACGTCAACCGTCAATCACGTCGCAGCTTCCAATCATCCACCGATGGATGGATTAACCGATGGTGTTGTGATTGGTCACCTCATACCTGGAACTGACAAACACACTTGAGCTGCGAGTGGTCGTCTCTGCACACGCCTCCGAATCGGCACGTGGTCTGGTCGCACGCCAGCAGGTCGCTCTTCTTCTCCAACGCGCCTGAACATTGACAACCACAAAACCAGCATGTTTGCTCCTCTCGTTTGTTTTTGTCATTTGCAAATTAGTTTTTGTAGAAACGACCGCTTATTTTAAGTATTTTTTTTTCCCCCTCTGACATGAACAGTGCCATCACCACACAGCCTCCAAGTGACGTCTGTACAGCCAATATGGTGGCCGTCGCCTTCGTTCCCATGGGGACGGGTTTACGAGCCGTCCTAAAAGTGCCAATCGGCACGGCACGACGGAAAAATCCTCCCAACCACGCGCAGGTCAGTTTTGTGCGCTCAAGAAACAAGAAAAATTGAATATTGATCTCCAGCGCAGTCATCAAGTGGATCTACCGTGTTAATGACCTGATGTATGACAATCGATTTGCGACCAGTCACAACCTGACTCATCAGTGTTGCCAGAGCATCGCTTGACCAGCATTTGCCATTTGTCTGTGCATCTATTTTCTATCGTGTTTAGAATTGCCTCTTGCCTTGACATTTGGATTTTAGTCTGTTTTACTGCCACTTCTCCTCCCAAAACAACTGATTGGTCTGATTGGCAGTCAATGTCAGCTATCATCAAGAAATCAATAAATGGACTTGTCACCAGCCAATGAGAGGGCACATACTCCCTTACAATTGATTGGTCCCCAGTCCAAGTCAGCAAACAAATTAACGAACTATAGACTGGTCACAAGTCAAAGTCAGGGTATCGGTCTTCAGACAGTTGACTGGTGGCTAGTCAATGTCAGGACACATATTGACCAGCATTGGACCAGTCGCCTGCCAATCACAAAGCACATCAAATTCCAAACGGGAATTTGAGACTCAAACTTGGACGCTGACAATTGCAAGGCAGACTTTGCCGCCACTCGTGCACCATGCTGCCATCTGGTCACATTCAGTGAGTTCACTCCTTCAGCTGTTGCTTTTCAAACTCAAATAAGTCAGCGTTGCAATTTTTAAAATTTTGCATTTGCCGTTCGCTGAATTTCTCGCCGTCGGCGGATTTTCTCGCCAACGGAAAGTGATTTTGCATGGAATTTTTAGCATGTACTGTCTGATGTTTGTTGATTTTTTTTTTTTTTTTTAAAGAGATGAATTGATTGTGGGGGTGGGGGTTCGGTCACACAACGCGCGTGCACGCGTCCAGGAGAGTGAAGGAGGCTGCAGGTTGCACGCACGCGGACACGCTTCACTGTGAGGTGAAACCCGCCTTCATCCTCCTCCTCCTCGTCCCAAAGATGAATTATGAATATGAACCGAATGAGTGACGTAGGCTCATCTTACCTGCACACGTTTTTCCTTGACACTCCCCGCCGCCCTGAGGATGGTAGGACGCGCGCACCGCGGGCACGCCGAGCAGCAGCAACAGCAGAGACAACGTGCGCGCGCGCACCAGGCGGCCGAGCATCCCGCCGGCGGGAAAGCTTCCCGCGCCCGTTGCCATCGTGGAGGAGGAAGGGAAAGAGGAAGAAGGACGGAGGAGCAAGATGACGACAGGGCGTTCACGAAGCAGGGAGCATCGTTACCATCGCGCGTCCTCCTCCTCGGCGTACGGGCGCGTGCGTACTGGTGTGCGTAGTTCCTGCGGGAGGCACCGCCTACTTCCGGTACGTCGGGCGCGTGCGCCGAAGGAGAAGAAGACGATGAATAGGAAGCGGCACAACAAAGAGAAAGGGAGCCAGTGCGGCAAAGAGCACGGGGGGGGGGGGGGGGGGCGGGGCTTCCCTGCAAACG
>NW_017805462.1:648948-664134 GCF_001891065.2 Hippocampus comes | reverse complement strand
CACAGGAGGGAGCCGTTGCGCACACCTCGTAATGTCCTCATTTGAACACGTCTGCGACGTCTTTGGTAAATTTCCATTACAGTTTGGGAGGATTGTAAAACATTTATTGCATGTGTGTGGGGGGGGGGGGCAGCAGGTCTTCCTTGCAATCGATTGGTTCACGGTTCCAATCTAGCCTCGGAACTTCCTGGGTGGAGTTAGCATCGTAGCGTAGCATACTTGCTGCACTCAACACAAAATGTCCAAATGCGACAATGCTTGTTTGTCTAGAGGTGACCAGTCCAACGTTTGTCTATTATGTACCCTGACAGTGACGGGCAACCTCTCCCCATTCTCATGTGGAATGTCAGCCCGGGTCCATCGTTTGTCCATACGCTTTGTCCATACGCTTTGTGACATCCAGTGGTGACCAATTTGATTGGCGTCTCTGTTACTCTGGCGTTGACTGGCGACCAGTCCATTGTTTGTCTTGATTGTCCCAACGTTGACTGGCAATCAATCGTTATTGGGTCTATACAGTATATGCCTGACTGATTGGTGACCAATCTTTTTATCTGTGTTTGTGTGCTAACATGGACTGGCGGCCAGTCCTTCATTTCCTCTTCATTATGTGATGGACAGTGCCTGGTGAGCAATCCAGCATTTGCCAATAGGTGCCCAGACATGGATTGGCAACCAATCCACGTTTTAAATCTGCACATTCTCTGACATTCAACCTGGAAATGCTTCAGTCGAATGTTGAAGGAATTCATGATGTTGGTGAGTTTGGGGCTAAATTGCACTGAGGTTTCATTTTGGCGGCTAATCTTCATCCGTCTCACTGGCCACTTGGAAGATTGAAAGAAATCTCAGATTATTTGAAGTGCCATATGTCTGCGTGCATCCCTCTGTTCTTTTTGCTGGCTCGGCACCCAGCAGGACAATTGCACATTCGCACAACACCAACACATGCTTGTCACAAGGTTACATCAGGGTTGTCACATGGTGATGACATACTTGTCACATGTTATAAGATGCTTATTACATGTTATGACGTGATTATAGTTAAATCTTTGACATGGTTGTCTTGTGGTTTGTCATATTGCTAAAACATTTTGTCACGTGGTTACATGATTGTCACATGCTTAGAACATGCGTGTTACATGTCATAACTTGGTTATAACAGGGTTGTTAAATGTTTGTCCTGTTGTTTGTCAAAAGGGTTTAACATGCTTATCACATGCTCAAAAAGTTTTATCACATGGTCACGACACGCTTGTCAGATGGTTCTTGCATTCTTGTTCCATGTATAACTTGTGCATACGTGTAAAATGTTTGTCACATGGTTGTCCTGTGATTTATCATAGAGGTTTACCATGCTTATCACATGATTAAAACAGTTTGCATATCACATGGTTACAGTGTGGTTGTCCCACGGCTCGATTGCCGTGGAGTCCCTAATTGGCCCTACCATCTGCAGCTGCGTGAGCTCCTCCGCCACCCCGCAGAGCCGCAGAGGGATAATCCCCTCCGCCCCGCAGGGGGTGCAGACGGGGGGTCCGACGTCGCTCTCTGATAAGCGACTGGTCGCCGGGGGAAACCAACTTTTTCTCCTTGCATTCTGGTTCTAATGCACAGCCTGATGATAGTGGCTCATGCATCTCATTAACTTAAGGGAATTTTCTTCATGTGCAAGTTTATTTTTTGGCGGGGGGGGGGGCAATCAGATTTCATCTTCTATGTGTTGCCATGTCAATGTAATCTGCACAGGGCCTTCAGAATCCAGGCTGCTGGACCATGGCACAGTCACACTATTAGCAATGACTGAGTCACAAAACATGGGTCTCAAATTCACTCTGGGCCGTTTGTGGAACAGACAATGAGATTTCCCAGCACCCCACTTGACCTCAGAATTGAGTGTCAGTGTAGCCCGCACCTTTTCTGTCTTGTCGTTGCCATGGCCGTTTTGTGTGTGTGTTTATTAATCACTCTTGGGCTAGCACCTCAGACTCATGATAGCTTTCAGCGAAACTTAATTCTGAAGTGACACCAAGTGCACGGAAAAGATTTGTCATGTGTTTTTCAAAATTCGAAGTGTAGAGCAAACCATGACGATATCACTCAGCCATGTGAACTTTCCACGCTCGCCCTGCATCAATCTTGTTGAAAGCAGACAAACAACCACATCAAACAAATTCAAGGTCGAAAGACTGTGTGCTTCCCAGGCCCAAAAAAGTCTGCCGCTGATCGGGCTGGCGCTACCTTTAAGGATCAAGGAGCTCCTCACCTGGAGAGGGAGCACACCAAACAGAAATTGCTTTTATCATAAATGAGAAGAAGTTCGTGTCATAAAAGGATAACAGAAATTAGTTCCTACTTAAGCTGCCGAACGGGTCACATGAAGGGAAAAGGAGAAGGGTCACTGTTCGCAAAACCACAACGAGACGTCGTTATTGGATGAGAAAAAAAGAACGGCTTTTCGGAACAAGATCAGAATAATCAGGTTGAGAAAGCCCGACAGGGCGGACAGACTGCAGACTACAATAAAGACCACAAAGAGGATTTGCTTCCAATCCACTTAAGGAGAATCTTTCTTCCTTTAGCAGCTTTTTATTGTTCCCATGGACACAGGACCCGCCACATAACTCGTGATGTTGAAATGATTTGCGCTGACGTGACTTCGAGCGCCCTCAAGAGCCGGAACATTCCGATAGCATTCCCAGAAGATATCCACTCCCGCTGAACATTCTTGTTATGAGAACATTGCACCTGAAAACTCCTGCTGGCAGAGGGTCAGTGAACCACTGAAGCCTGCCAGAGGTTCACAGGTGTAACCGTGACAACCAAGGCCAAACATGTGTTCGTGATGGGAAGTATTGTCCTTTCAGATGTGGAAGCGGGATTAGATATCATAAAACATGGAAAATTACACCTTGTGAATTGAAAATAGAGTCGCTGATGGTGTCGTGCACTCGCCTGACTTGTGAGCGGACAGCGTGGGATAGGTGCTCACTCAGTGACGGTGTGAATGGTTGTTTGTCTCTATATGTGCCCTGCGACTGACTGACTGCCGACCAGGTCAGAGTGTAGTCCGTCTTTCCCCCGAAGTTAGCTAGGATAGGCTCCAGCACCCCCTGCGACCCTGTTCAGGATGAGCAGTGTTGAAAAATTGATGGATGGATGGAATTCAAACAAAGCGAACTACTGCACGTAGTTTTAAGAACGGACATTCAAGTCGCCTGACTTCAGTCCGTGACCTTAGGACTCAAAATGCACTACAGTGACACTCTGTGGTCACGTTTGGAAACGACAAGTCAATAATGTTCAGTCAGAAATATTTAAATTGTCAAGCGCCTAAATGTTGAAATGTTTTTGTCACTTTCAGAATGCATGTACAGTATTGGAAATGTTTAAATATCTTGCGAGTGTTTTTATTTACGTTGGTTTTTTTTTCAACAGGTTGTGTTTGCCCTTGACGCTCAGATAACTTGTCAAACATTCTCCCAGCTGGGATGTGGCGAGAAAGCTCCAGCTGTGAGTGTTGCCACCTTGATCGTCATCATCACCATCTTCGTCGTCAACTCATATAGTTTTTTTGTAGATCGTTTGTTGGGTGATGATGCTGTTATCGAATTTAGGGTAGTTTGTTGTGCATGGGGATTTTTTTTTTTTTTTTAATGAAAACATGTCCCTGCTGATATGCGCTGCTTACGCTCATGACACTGCTGCAAACACAGAGGAGCTAGTTAACAGAAATTTATATTTTTAGGCTTTACATGATAAGGATTTTGGAGCCGATCAGAATGTTTAAAAATGTTTTGAAAGATTTGGATGGAAAACCCCTTGAGGGGCGACAGTTCACATCCCAGCTCCAACTGTCTGCTGTTCAAGTGTCCTCCGGCAAGACGCTGAAATCCAAGTTTCCTCAATGAGAAACTGTACTCGATTGGCTTAGTTGGTTTTTCAAAGAGAAGCCAATGACTTGAAAAACAACTGCAGAAAGTGAAGTGGACGTGCCAGTTCGTCATTCACACCCAAATATCAAAGAGACTGCGGGACGATTGGCTTGATTGCCTTCATTGACATGGCCGCCAGCCAATCACAAGACGCGTCTTTGTGGTTCGCCACGCCCCCTTGCCTGTCCACACGGCCTCTCAACTTGAACTGTCTCTTTGATTTCCCGCAGACCTCGAAGCCAACACCAAACCTACTCAGCATCCCTTTTGGAACGAGCAACACCGCGCCGGAGGAAAACGACGGACAACAAGAAGGTAAAATTGGCTTTCAAGGCGTGTATCGGACCCTTTTCGTTGTTGGCGCCACCGCGGGAATGATGATGGCGGCGGCGGCGGCGTCGTTTCCGGGTTGAACGCCTTTTGTGCACACGGCACCGAGCTGGCCGACTTGGTGCCGAGCGCACAAAGCAACGTGCTTGTGTTTATGTGCCACGGCCGCACTTTGACGTCAACGTGACCTGATTTTCATGCCTCCGACGGATTCGGTACATAATTTGACGGTCGCGCGGAGGCCCCGGCACCTCGGCCGGCTCGCCAGCCTCCCTTTCGGCCAGCCGGCTGTGACGTCCCGAAGCCTCCTCGGTGAAAGTTGACGCTGATCCGCCGCTAGCCCAATGCTAACGCAACCAGCTATATTTAGTGTTACACGTGCTAAAACCCGCAAACGTGGGTGTAAATATATCGTATATTGGAATACATTAGACCTTAAATGTCCTCTTCCCGAAAAGGAGGAGCCGCCACTCTTCGCCGCTCCCCGAGCATGACGGCATCAGACTCCATACAGAAATCTGCTCATATTACAAGGCAATACGTTTAATAATACATTTTAAATTGAAAGTGAGTTAATTGAGCGCTGTTATTCTGTTGGACAGTCACGGGTAATGCCCCGTTTTATTGTTCTTGTATTCGATGTGATGTATTAATCACTGTGATTATTTGTATACTGTTTGGACTCACAGACTTTCCGTACTTTGTTATACCGTCTACTGCGCATGCTTGAGAATGGACACGTAAAAGCGACTTTATAAAGGTAGTAAACAGTAAAGTGTAGTGAGGTCAAATGGATTACTTTTCTCAAAGACCGGACGATTTCAAAGCGTAGAATGAATCGTAGTCTGGGTATGTGGAGCGCATGGAGCCGTTGTTCGAAGCGCATAAAAGAAGAAAGTTGCTTATGGACGTCTACGAAATTTAGTGCAACGCGCCAAACTCGGATAGAGGATTTATTCGGAAATTGTGACCACGCTGAGGGAGGGAGTCCTATGACCCGAAGCCTTTGGTGACAGCTGAGCGTTCCAGGTACCGTAAGAGTGCACAGAAAAGCATCCAGACTTGGTGATTTCGGCGACCGGTTGTTCGAAGCTCCACGTGACGGTTTGTCAGCGGGGTCGCTTCTGAGGCTTGCCAACGCAAGTTACTCTCAGAAGATAGACTGAAGTTTGCAAGAGCTGTAACGCTTGCGCTCAATATGGAGACTGCCCACCGGGATGCGAAACAGTTGAGGAAAGGTGAATAATATGTCACCCCACCTGTACACGAGGCAAAGGAGAAGACGCTCACCTTCGCAAGAAAATGGATGCCACCGATGGAAAGGCACAAATCAATAATGCGAATAACTGCTACTAGAAGAATTTAAATGACACCGATGTGACAAAGTTGGTCATCATATTCAGAAAGCATGTCGGGCTGGGCCACCTGCACGTGACAATAAGGCCGGACGATAAACAGTGAGAGAAAATACGATAAAATGACTGGCTATTTGCGAACTAATGAAAAAGAATTATATGTTCCCGAGTTCCATGTGTATAGTGCTAATGTGGGCCGTTTTTGATGTGAACGGACGAAAGTTTCCAATGGGAATGGACACGGGCAAAAGTCAGCGATCGCTCTGAAAACGCGTACGAACGGTCATTCTTTCGTGTACCACTAGAGGGAAGTAGCGTAGCACGAAAGGGCTACTTAGGTGAGCCAATTCCCGTAAAAGGGCAGTTTATGGCTCAAGTAAAGTATGAAAAGCAGGCTTTGATGTTTTCAAAGATGAGTTAGGGACATTAAAGCACATCAAAGAGGCGTGCCAACACGACTGGGTTTCCTTCAGACGGCCATCTCTGAGATGGTGAAGAGGAGACAGTATCAGCAGAAGTAGAAACGTGACCGTCAGGGCTGACGAAAGACAGTTGAATTTGGATGACCCAGTCTATCTACGCAACACGGCAAGAGAGCCCCCAAATAAATCCTCAGGGTAGTGACACAACAGACTGAAACCGCTGCAGGCGCCATGGAGACCAACTGCACCCTGTTGGATATGTATCCGACTCCCGGTTCATAATAGAAAACATGAAATGCGTGTATGAGCTTTATTGATTACACCAAATGTAATCAGAAGGTATAATTTCATTTGTTTTTTTAATGCCGCAGCGATGTGGCAGGAGGCGAGCCGGGTCATCGTGGTCCTGACGGTCGTCCTGGCGACAGCGGCGGAGCTGTCGGACGGCGATGTCTCGGTCGTGCCTGAATGCGGTGGCAGCAGTGGCCGCATCCCATCGGCGGTGGTCGACGCACAGCTGGCCGAGCGGAATCAGAAGAGACACCTGAAGGCGCTCTTCGACAGGTGGGCACCTCCCACCTTGTGAATGGGGTCACACCTTTGTTGTTGTAAACATGCGAAAAGCAGCGCTCAAGAGTTGAACGTAATGACAAGCGAACAAACTTGCTGATGGTGGTGAAAGGAAGAAGCAAATAGGTTATTGGTGTCGGGTCGGTACACTAACACTGAACATGTATTCGAAAGTTTTTTTTTTGTTTTTTTTAAGTACTATTTCAAATTTTAAAAGCGTGACAAATTGCCACACAACATTTCTTGTGCATTAAAAAAAAAGCATCACATTTTTTGCCATTAAACTTTCAATTTTTGTATTTTTTTAATTAAGAAAGTAGTGTCATACTTTGCAACATGCATTTTTTAAAACAATTATAAAACAAATTTAGATGTATTTTATTTTTTCCCTAAACCTTGACTGAACAAGGAAATACCCCATTGAAATTATTAAGCTCTTTTTCCTGAAAGAACTGACCAAATGCCAGCAGCAAACACAAAATATTCAACACAGATTTTTTTTTTTTTTTTTTTACGTAAAAATAGAATGTATTCCCCCCCTCCCCCCATTTCTTTTTTTTCTTTTAGGTATGGTGAAAACGGGACCATCTCCCTGGCGGGCTTGAACCGGCTGCTGCAAAGCGTGGGCTTGGACCGCATCAGGAGCGTGGCGGCGCAGCACCACCACCACCACCACGATCATCATCATCATCATCACCACGACGACGAGGAATCACATGAGGTCCACTCCGAGACCCCCATCGAGAGGCAACGGCGAAGCGTGGACGACCACGCCGCGGCCGACGCCGCCAGCACGCTGCTCGGCGATGCCGGATTGGTCAGCGACGGTCTGATGAGCCTTGCGGGAAATCACACGCAGGATGAAAACCATCACCATGACGACCACGACCATGACCATGAGCATCTTGAGGTGCGTCGAACACAGGGCAGACGCGACAGTTTCATCTCATTTTATTTATTCATTTTAATTGTGTGTCATCAGTGTCAGAACGCGTCCAGCCTCTTATCATCGCACGGCATGAGGCAGGAGGGCGAGGTGAGCCCGAACGACTTGGTCTTACTTTGCCCGGCGCTCCTGCACCAGATTGACGCCGGCGCCTGCATCCTCCACCAAGGCGACGGTGAGCTTTTGGGCGTCGCTTGCTTTTGGGCGCGTCTTCAATTGAACAATCACCACTTGTACATGACCAACATTTACATGTCGAGAGACCCCGATTTCTACATAGGAGGTCAAGTATGAAAACAATCATGACATTGTGGAATGTTGCCAACACATAGTTGTTATTCGTGATCAAGTTACAGGGTGCATGAAAGGGGTTGAATATGAACTCGACGTAATTTGGACAGAAATTGCGTCATCCAGTCGTTTGAAATGTTTGTCTCCTCTTTAGACCATCACGACCACGATCACCATGACGACGACCACGGCGAGAGCAGCAAAAGCATCACAACAGGTGACTTGGGGACTCACTTGAAAGCCAACATTTTGAAATCTGGAGATTGATTTGCGGCTTCCCCCCACGGCAGCGTGGTTGGGCGGCTTCCTGTCCATCACGGTCATCAGCCTGCTGTCGCTTCTGGGCGTGGTGCTCATGCCGCTCATGAACAAAGTCTTCTTCAAGTTCCTGCTCAGCTTCCTGGTTGCGCTGGCCGTGGGCACACTCAGCGGCGACGCCTTTCTGCACCTCATCCCCCATGTGAGTGACTGGCTCCTTTTTTTTTTTCCCCTCCGTGTGTGTCAGGAATCATTTACTTGCATTCACTGCGTTCAGAATCTACCAGGATGTTGCAAAGATGATGTTGCGATGATTGTCATTGAACCTCCTTTGGGCGGGATTTTGAAAATGACAACAAAAAAAAGAAGAATGACAGAAGGGAATTACAATTGCTGGAGAAATGCTTTGACTTACATTATCTGTAGCATAATAAACAATTGACAACAATATTCTCGTGATCCCCCCCGAAAAAAAAGGGCACTTTATGGACACGCTGGAAATTGCAGCGTCGACTGGACCTATTTTTGTTATCGCGTGTGCACTCTAAACCGAGTGTCACCGGTTGCCAACATTTTTTGGCTTGTGTAACCCTGAACCTTTTTTGGATACCCCTTCACTCCTACTTACCGATGAGTCTCCAAAAGTAGAATGGAACACAACCGATTTAGAAGTGGAAATCATTTGATTGAGTTTCCTTAACCCTTTCGTGTAACCTGACAACATGAGAAGCTGTCCACTGTCGTAACCGCTTTCCCCTAAAGGGTTAATTTAAACATTTAATTCTTATGCATTGTAATTTTTTGTCATTTTCAAATGACGCATACACGTACGGCTGTAGCCTTGAAAATTAAAAAAGAATGAGAAAAATCATCCAAATAAAGAAAAAAATAGACTGGATCTTTTTTTTTTTTTCTCATTTGAAATATCACTTGAAAATCAAGTGCGAAAATGAAAGCAGTCACAGCATGTTGTGTAATTTCAGTGTGATAGGATTTTTATTCCCATATTGCCCAGGAATTATTCACTCATTCCGTACCGCCTAATCACTAAATGGCCATTTTTATGGAGTGGACTCCTTTTAACTCATTCAGTACCAGCCAATTCTGGACCAAGTCTGAAAAGACGCTTAAAAACGCCTTTGGGAGTGAATGAGTTAAGTGACCCTACAGCTGAAACGATCTCTCCAAGACAGATTGTTATCTAGTGAACCACATAGTTGACTCAAGGTCTGAAATGATTAATCGGATATTTCCGCCATACTCACGATACATTCCAAAATGGCCGCCTCGTTATGTATTGGATAAAGAGTGAATCCTAACACAGTTGTTGTTTCTGGTTTGCTTCCTGCGCAGTCTCAGGCCGGACACCAACATTCCGAGCATGACGCGCACGACGGGGAGGACCTGGACGGCATGTGGAAGGGTCTGACGGCTCTGGGCGGCGTCTACTTCATGTTTCTCATCGAGCACTTCTTGACGCTGGGAAAAATGTATAAGGAAAGGAAGAAGAAGGTGAGACAGGACGTCGGCGATCGTCACGGCTGCCCCTTTCACACGGCGCGCTCGGACAGAGCGAAGGCCTGTTTCTGTCTTCAGCGTGAAAGGGGCTGATATGAGCTTTGTTGTGTGCAGGAGAAGAAGAACAAGGCAAACCTGGAAAAGCCCCTGGCCCTGAAGGCAAGCGAGGGTGAGTTCATGAGATAAATCAAGTGAAAATGATTTGATGAAAGGGATCAATCGACCAGCTGGCAGGAAGCGGTTTTGAGCCTCTGCTTTTGTCCTCCGGCAGACGTGGAACACAACGGCGCCGGGTTGTTTGCCGAGCGCCCCAACGAGGATGGCGTGGCCGAGGAGGAGCAGGTCATGCTGAAGAAGTCGTCGACGGAGGTGGAGGTGGCTCGGGGCTACTCGGCGGAGGACTGCGAGAACAAATGCCACTCGCACTTCCACGACACGGTGGGCCAGGCGGACAGCCTGCACCATCACCACCACGACTACCACCACATCCTCCATCACCACCACTCCCAGAACCACCACCCGCACAGCCACACGCACTCGTACCCGCAGCACCACTTCCAGCAAGCCGGTGTGGCCACGCTGGCCTGGATGGTCATCATGGGCGACGGCCTGCACAACTTCAGTGACGGCCTGGCCATCGGTGAGTCACCACTCCCGTTTTCTTCCTCACAATCAGGGCGCTCGTGATGATCATATTGCAATTGATATCGTTGGCATTGATTAGCATTCAAAGCTAACATGGTGGGGTGCTAATTTCAGAATCTCATGTCGATCTTCCGGGGGATTGATTGATTGATTGTTTGATTGTCAGGCGCCGCTTTCAGCGAGGGTTTGTCCAGCGGCCTGAGCACATCTGTGGCCGTTTTCTGCCACGAGCTTCCTCACGAGTTAGGTAAGTGCCACCTGGTGGTGGGGGAGGGGGGTGCAAGTCCCAGCTGGGAAGCGTGAGTGCCACCTGGTGGGGGGGTCACGCAAGTACAATGCGGGGTGGTATGCGTGGACTGACACCTGTGGTGCTTTGCGTCAGGCGACTTTGCGGTGCTGCTGAAGGCGGGCATGACGGTGCGGCAGGCCGTCCTCTACAACATGCTGTCGGCCACAACGGCCTACCTGGGCATGGTGACGGGCATCCTGATCGGCCACTACGCCGACAACATCTGCATGTGGATCTTCGCCCTCACCGCCGGCCTCTTCATGTATGTGGCGCTCGTGGACATGGTGAGTGCATTGTCCCTCAAACGATTGACAGCTGTCACGTACATGTGACACTTCTCACCATCGGCTGGCCTCTTCACAGGCACTGTGTGCGTGCGTGTCACTAGCAGCCGCCGAGCTACGCAACAAGTGCACTTTTTTTTGTAAATTTAAAGTGTGTGCGCGTTTGCGTGTGTATGTCACGAGCAGCCGCCTGACCTTCAGAATATCTGCGTCATACCTTTGAGTATTTTAAAAAGCTCGTGTGCATGTGTGTCACTAGCAGCCGCTGACCTACGGAAACTCTGCTTATTGTTTTCAAAAGTGTGTGCGTGCGTGCGTGCCATTTCGTTTCTGAACACACCTCTGACTGTTTATCCATAAAGGCACGAACAACTTTAATTTCTGCTTGGATTCATTCCAAAATATGAATTCGTTCGTGTTTTCTAACACTTCCGTAAAAGGTCGTGCAAGTTAACAATAAGCAGAAAATGCACTTGGAAAAAAAAGAGGGTGTCAAAACAATCTGGAAATGGGCAATGGAGTTTTGGAGGCGTTTTGGCTCCCCCTGGTGGTCATGTGGTTTGTGGGCCCCCCCCTGTCCTTCAGATGCCGGAGATGTTGCACAACGACGGCGGCGAGGGCGGCTTCAGCCACTGCGGCTACTTCCTGCTACAGAACGCCGGCATCCTGCTGGGCTTCGGCATCATGCTCGTCATTGCTGTCCTCGAGCACCGCATCCAGCTGGACTTCCACTTCTAGCCGTCGGGCCATGCCTCCTTCCTTTCTCGTCGTCTTCTTTCTTCCGCCCGCCCCTTTTTTGCGTTGTAGTTCTTTGTGATGGGTTACTCTTTTAAAGCCTCTCACCAAAAGCCGACGGGCCAGATTTACGGCAGCTGATGACACTTTCGTCTTCACAACCTCCAAATGTGATTAGATCGTCCCGCTTCTGGCATATGATAGGTCAAAATGTTACACTTGAAATTGTATTTTTTTTTTTCTTTTCTAAACTTAAAAGCGTCACTCTTTTTTCTTATTTAACTTGTATATTTTCATGTTTTAAATTCCTTCGGGGTTTCTAACTCTTTCTTTTTTTTTTTGTAGTTGTGGTTTCCCTCAGGAGGCCATCTTAATTATGAAATTGATATCAGTGTTGAATCACCTCCTCATTATGTTACAAAATTGATCCGGTATTGAATTTTTTTGCCTTGAGCAACGACCCGACTTGAACGTTTTTTTGGGGGGGGGTGATACGAGCCACCATTTGGCTGACTTTTTTTTCCTTCTTGTTGTTTTTGCTTTTTATGCCACTCCCAGCTGAAGTTTACTCATACGCAACAGAAAACAAAGATAATTACATATTTCAAAGAACCACGGTTTAGCCTTACAGTCCTCTGGCTTCATAACAATAATTAGCATCTATGATGCAGCACTATAACCCTAAAGCAATGGAATGGACCCGAAAGAGGCAACGGTACTTGTATATTCTTTATCCTCTGCGTAGATGCGTTAGTGCCGCACCGATGAGCCGAGAGAGGACTGTAGGTCTGCACCAGCCCCTGTCCCCAGGTGACCAAAGAAGGCACACCGGAAAGAGCAGCGTTCACTTGATCCAATGTGACAAAAGCGGTGGAATTCTTTCGAATTCATTTCTGTCATTACTGTCTGTAACCTTCATCATTACGGCGAGCCATTTTTTTTTTCAGCACATGACAACATTCCACGGGTAACTCAAGGTTTTCACGACTGAATTTGAAATCTGAAGTCATAGAAAGTAAGGACAACTGAATACAAATCCTATTGTTTTAATGTTTTGAACAACTGAGGTGTTTAAACGGGAGTTGGTAGTAAAAAAAAATAATAAAAAATGTTTGTAGAAATGGAAGACAAATACCTGCCAAACGATGATAGACGTATCTCTGGGTCAAAAGTGTTTTTTTTTTTTTTTTTTTTGTGTCAAAGTTGTATGAGAGCCAAAAACAAGTATGAAGGAGGAATTATTGCTTGGAGATCACCTTGATCAAACGGTTTTGGAGCCACAAAATGTGCAGTAAATGTTGTAGTTTGACGTCATCAATTTGTTTGCAAAGCGGATGCAAACCGCTGACATTCCTTCTCACAAATAAATGTCGTCTCCATCTCAGCCTCGTCTTTAGTTTTCATGGACCACGTTTCACATCGCCGCAACTTTACTCATTTAACCGGAAACACCTTTCGCAACAACTTCAGACCGTCAAGCTTTGAGCTCCGGAAATGACTGTGCAAATTTTTTCTCGGTCCGGTTAATCAACATTACGATCATTCAAAACAAATGACAAAAAAAATTAAACAACGGCAAATAAAAAAAAAAAAACACAAAAAGTAAAATGCATGAGTCAACCAGAAGAGGTTGCTACAGTTTGTGGAGGAGATCACTCATCGCTGATTGGAGAGAAGCAAGGGCTGATAGACTGAATGTCGCTTTCGTCCAGTCATGTTGCAAAAAAAAAACATTTTTGATTGCAGAGTCATTAAGTCCTCATCGTATTTTAAGTCTTACTCAAGGTACCTCAGCTGAATGAGAGTACAGCTCCCTAGCGCCCTCTATTGAGCGCCCATGACTGAATGGGAGGAACTTGAATACATTTGTTGGCTCCAGATGAAATCCGTGAGTTTTGCTTGTGCTGCTTCTGGATGTCAAGCTTTGAACTTCGAAAGCTGGCGTGCGCAAAAGTTCTGCACAGGCATTCTTCCTCCTTTCGGACCATGTTAACTGAGCTGAAAAGCGGTGGGGGGTGGGGGTTCTGGTCCAGATTCCAGACCTTACATGACAAATGCAATTTTTCACTCAAAACACAACAGTCAAGTGTTTTTAAGAATTCCCCAAAGGTTTTGTTTGTTATGCTACTTCAGAACGTCAGGCTTTGAACGTTCTTCTTGGCCCACTTGCACAGCATCAGAATTCATCAGAAACACATGTTGGCGGAATCTTCCGGGCCTTCCCTGACCCGATCCCACAAGGACAAGAAGAAGTAGAAAGCCGTGAAGCTCCCAACATGTCCGCTCTCGCTCCCACGCTATCAACCGTGAGCGTTGTGGCCCGGTTGGAGGCGCTGGTCCTTGGACACCACCCGTACGTCGATGCACACCTCCTCTTTCAGTTCATCCGGCATGATGGGCGCCGCCCCTTCATGGAGCTGCGGGAGAAGCGGGATCAACATCACCGTCGTCATAGTGATCATCTTTGCCCTCATCATCATCTTGATCCTCCTCATTCTCATTTTATGACTATTATCATAATTCTCATCACTTCCTCCTCATCGATGACATCGTCATCCTCATCAACATGATGATCTTCATTTTCCTCATCCTCCTCCTCCTCCTCATCATCATTCTCATCGATGTCATCCTCATCAGAACATCAACATCCCCCCCAACTGACCAGCGAGTGCGGCAGCGGCTCCTTTTGAAAGTTGCGACAGGACCGGCGCGTGCGGCACTGCACGACGCACCAGACGGCGGAGAAGGCGACGCCCACCATGAGGAGCAGCGTCAGCACGGCCGTGGTGGGACTCTTCCAGGGGGCGTGGGGACCTTGAGGGGCGGGATTGAAATTCAGCAAAATCTGTCCGTCGCGTCCAACAACCATGTTAACCAATATGTCTAATGTTATACCTGAAACATGCACGCATTGCTCTTGGGTGTCTTGGCTGAGCAGTTGTTCTTTCATCAATACGCGCGCCCGCACGCAGTACAACGACCTGTCCTGCAGGTCAGCGACGTGCAGCAGTTTCTCCGCGGCCGGAACGGCAAACACCCGACCCTGTGAAACAGCTTTGCAGTGAACACGTCAAGTTCACTCGGGATGGCGTCGCATCACCGGTGATGCTAAGCTAACCTGGCCCGGGGCGTTGCCGTGCTTCCACACCTCCACCTCGATGGATGCCGTGAGCAGAGCCTGCTCAAAGGATACCAAGAGGGCGTCGCCCACCGCTGACACCGTCATCAGGGGGACCGTCAACAAGGCTGGACATGCGTTAAGTACGTTGACAAACACATGAATACAGGTGGCGCATCAATGAGCACATATTTTTTTTTAACAGTATACATATATATATATATACTGTATATGCTTCATGAAATGTTTTGTAAAAGATATGTTCATTAAATTTCAACATTTTCCGAGTGTTCTTGTGCATCTTTGGACCAAAACAAAGGAAAGACATATTATTTTGGTTATTTATAGCAGAGTATGGTATAATTTTTAATGGTCCGGCAGACTTGACATCTACCGAGGCCCTATGTGGCCCACGATGTGAAATGAGTTTGACAACCATGCTATACATGGTGTTTTTTTTCGGCTAAAAACGCCTTACTATACATGGTCA
>NW_017805462.1:648565-648747 GCF_001891065.2 Hippocampus comes | reverse complement strand
TACTATACATGGTCGTTTTTTTCGGCTAAAAACGCCTTACTATACATGGTCGTTTTTTTCGACTTAAAAACGCCTTACTATACATGATTGTTTTTTTCGGCTAAAAACGCCTTACTATACATTGCCGTTTTTTTCGGCTAAAAACGCCTTACTATACATGGTCGTTTTTTTCGGCTAAAAAC
>NW_017805462.1:603349-642261 GCF_001891065.2 Hippocampus comes | reverse complement strand
TTTTTCGGCTAAAAACGCCTTACTATACATGGTCGTTTTTTTGTGGGTGCTAAAAACGGCTTACTATAAGTTTTTAGCCATCACTAGCGGCCACTCTTACTTACTGTCCCTCCTGTTAAACGGGGGTGATAGTTGCGCCCACTCCGACGTCTGGGAGGCGCAGCGTGCTCGCACGCGGATGTTGTAGTCTGAGTCGGAGCCCAAGTCTAAAGTCTGGTCGCAATGTGTGCGCGTCATGTCCTGACATTCGGGAGAATCCACCCATATGCCGTCCATGACCGTCAGCTCGAACTCGCTGCAATTCGAGTCGAACGCGGGACGGAACAAGAACAGCAGATACACAAATGTTAAAAAAAAGGAAACTAACTCGTCGTTCGCGAAGTAAAATATTTTATTTTCTCTTTTGGATGTATGATTGTTCTTTATTCAAGCAAAAACATATTTTAGCGCCATGTTTGATCATACAATCCAATTTCCAGTAGGAAACTCAAATACAAAAATATTTAATAGTCCTCTGTTATATTGTCAGATTATTGTAGTTTAATGGGATTAACCCGCAAAAAAATTGCTCCTCAGTATTACCAAATTGCCCCCTGAAATTATGTCATTGCGTTGCAAAAATGCTCCTCCCAAAAAAAAAGTTAATTTTGAGCCATGAAATGTAAGATTTAGTTTCAGGTTGTTGTCATTTTTAAAAAGCATTTTGTTTCGATTATATTTTGTTAAGGTTTGTTTTTGTTTTTGTTAACTATAATAACCTTGCCTGGAACTTGCACAGGCACACAACAAGAACAGATGGGGAAATTACTAACTCATGATTACTTAGCTTGTTTCAGGTTAATTGTCGTGACTCAAGTCAACAACGCGTTGAGAATGTTGCCTGTCGAGGTGTCGGGAGTTCTATCCCACAGGTGGTTCCAATGACCTTTTTTGTTTGGCTTTCAACAAGCAGGTCGAGTGGCCTAGAATATTATTTATGTTATTAAACTGAAAAGATAGTCAGGGATAATTTGTCAAAAGTGGCTTTTCTACAGAGGAGCTATATTTACAGCATTATTTCAAATTATTTATTCATCAACTAAGACTTAAAAAGCAAGCAATTACTTGTATTTTGTTTTATTTTCTATCTGTACGGGGGAGGCGTACTTCAAAGGGGAATTCAAGTCTAAAATGTTCTTTGCAATATGTGCCCGCACTCGTCGAAACACTGGATTCTGATTCATATTGTGCTTGTGGAATATGAATGTAACAACAAAGCCACCTATTTACAGTACAGTATATGCATTTCAGGGGGGCGGCCATTTTGTCACTTGGCTGTCGAGTGAAAATGACGCCACAGTTGGTCAGGGCTCAATTTATTAATGTCACGTGACCAAACCCAGAAAACAGGTCACTTGTGGTGTTGTTAAGTGAGCCCTTAGGAAAGCTCCAGACTAACTTTTTTTTTTTCTTTTTCGGAGCACTGTGTATTCTAACCTGAAATTTTCGGGGAAAAAGCCGAAAATTTTGAGGCGTAACACCGTTTGTCGATATTAACTCCACTAATTTTCACTGTTTTATTACTGATAAATGGACTGAAGTGTGGAGTATCAGTTTGCCAGGAAAAAAAAATCGAAAACAATTGTAAACAAACAAATCCTCTAATGTACTGTCAGTCTGTCACACAGGCGCAAAAAGATGAAACATGCATGTCACATTTTCGGAGCAAAATGTCTTTGATATTACAGCTGCTGTCCTTCTCCACGCGAGCAATGTGAAATGTTGAGTTGAGTAAATTGAAACAAGCTCATCAGTATTTCAGTATTTGTACCTTGTACCCAGTAAATGCTGGGAAACATAAGTGTACGCGCTTCGACAGAATCCACACGGATTGGAGTAACTTGCCGCGTAACGAACGTACCCTTGGAACTGTACTGAGTAGAGAAGTGGCGTGCTGCATGGTGCCGGAGGAGGGCGCCACTTTAGCACGTGTTTCATGTTGACTGAATCCATGGTTACGTGACCCGGTGGCGGGAGCGCACTCCAACCATCTGAAAAAGAGGAAGAAGACGGCAATATTGCTTGACGAGCACATCAGCGATCAGAAGGGTGCAGTCGACGTTTTGTTGTCCCCGGTGCTAGTATGCGGCTAATAGTCATGTGTGTCACATGCTCAACAGTTTACACTGGTCAACACACATTTCTAGAAAAAGAGGAAGAAGACGGCAATATTGCTTGACGACGAGCACATCAGCGATCAAAAGGGTGCAGTCGACGTTTTGTAGTCCCCGGTGCTAGTATGCGGCTAATAGTTATGTGTGTCACACGCTAAACAGGTTACACTGGTCAACACACATTTCTTTTTTTTTCCTGAATTGGCTCTAGTTTTTGAAGTATTCCATATTTCTGTAGAGGAAAAGCGCTAAATATAATTACGTTAGATGATTGGTGTTTTGAAATGTTTGCTTTGTGATCCAGCTTTGCTGAGGCTGTATGTGTCCTTTCAAGCATGTCCATATTTCATCTTTTGTTGCAAATATCATGAAAGATGGCAACCGTTTGCACAGAGCGCATTCGTGATGCAAATTGGGTTATATGTGAAAATTAAGCAAAAATTCAGAGAATGAGGCGATATGAGTGAAAACAGGTGACTTCAATGTACAAACACTACTCTTCGAGACCAAAGTAAATTTTGTACATTATCAAAGGACATTGATTATCAGTCAGTTGTCAAAAATATTGATATGTCATAAACTAAGAATTGGATGTTGTTTTGGACTCAAAATTTCCCTAAAACCGTTGATATATCTTTGTCACTTGATTTCTTGTTACCCGGTTTTAGCATCAAAACACAATAGCTGCATAAACTGGAGTACATGTTCAAAATGCTAAATTTGATTTTTGAAATTATATTAATTGAAGGTAACTTTGGATTTTTCATTATTATTAGTGTTGATTTGATTTTTTTGATTATTTGATTTTATTTTGATTTTTTTGATTCACTTAGATATGATTTGTTTTTAATGCAGGTCTGTTAGTTTTTTTGATCATTTGTTGTATTTGGGGGAATGCTTCCTTTTAGTTTAGTTTTAATTAGTTTTGGCATTAGTTTTAGGGTTTTTTTGTAATACATGGCACATTTTTCAAGTGCAGGATAAAAAAAGATCAAATAAAAAGGTCACTATGTGTTGTACAGTAAAGCAAATTACAATTTTCAAACTAAACTCAACTACTGGAATCGGCCCATTCAATCAGTCTGTCCCTATATGCGTACTTACAGCAAACAAGGTGAACTTGGATGAGCAGAGTGGAGAAGATGGTGGTGGTCTTCATCCTGGGTAGCCTGTTGGACGCATGGTGCACTCGTCTCTGATATCCACGACAACCGCTCTCCCTGGCGCGCAGCAAAGACGCTATCCCAAAACGTACATGTACATAGCATACACGTGGGTGTCAGAGCCGCTTAACGCTCGGATGAACCGGTTCGACCGGTCGGCTCCGCCCTGCATTTATGACGCCTGTCGTCAGAGGTCGGAGTCGGTACAGTTTGGCTGCGGTGTTGGCAAAAAGTTGAGCATGCGGCGATGGGTCGGGACACGCGCCACCATTTCATGCGCGCCAGCTGCTGCCCATTCGTGCTTGTGAGCATTTTTCCAAACGTTCAAATATGCACCGAGAATCGTATGCAATTCTGAAGCTGCCAGTGTGGAGGAAACATTTTTAAGTGGCAAATACGTTCCAAGGTACTTGCAAATACATTCAGACGCAAATGAGACCACGCAGCACCATTGTTTCATCAACGTTACTTTGGCAGTCCACAAAATGGTGAACCTCGCACTTCCTAACCAGATGTAGGACAAATACGCCATTTTCAAATCGGAGAAAATACGTAACGGCCCGTCAATAGTGAAAATCCGAATATAATAGATGCACAGTATAATGACATAATAATGGGAAAATATATTTAAATAGTTATTTCTATTGTAAACCCCCTAATTCTACAGAAACGCTGATGAACTTCCAATATGGGTTTGCCAGGAAAATATTAGGGTTTGCCTGCCCTCCCACCCCAAAAAAAAAAAACACAATAAAATTGTTGATGGACAGATAGCGAGGTAGATAGCTAGTTAGCTAGCTAGCTAGCTAGCCAGACAGCTAGTCAGCTAGCTAACTACCGAGATAGCTAGCTACCGAGATAGCTAGCTAGCTAGCTAGATTAGATAGATAGATAGATAGATAGATAGATAGATAGATAGATAGATAGATAGATAGATAGATAGATAGATAGATAGATAGATAGATAGATAGATAGATAGATAGATAGATAGATAGATAGATAGATAGATAGATATTGAGGGGGGACAATGAACGGAGTGTGCCTGCAGGCCAGCTGTGGGCCCTTCCCTGCCGTAAAAAAGAAGGGGGGGTTGGGGGGAATGTGGAAGGAGACTTGTGTGACTTGTCCTGTGGTAGGCAGCAGGGGGCGTCCACGACACAATTTCATCCAGAGTATCCTCTTTGGCCTTGAGTTGTTCTCCTTGAAGCATCATTCTATTCTTGGTGGGAGTTCATCGCCCCTTCTGTTGGCTCCTCTTTGGCATTCATATCTTCTCTTAGGCTTCAGTCAGTCTTGCTTTACCGTCCCCTTTTTAGCCGTTGTCCTTCTTCCTTTGCATTAATTCGCTTCTTCTCTAAGCTTTGGTTTGTCTTTCACTTTTGAAGGCTTGGGATGTCATTGAGGGTGCGGCGTGGCCACGGCAATCGATACTCAGTGAGATGAGGAGGAGGTGGGGGTGGGCCGGGCGTTTTATGGCCGCCGTCAGAGAGCAAAGTCTTCTCGCGTCAACACGCCGTGATCTTTCGGTGCGAGGTTTACAGGTCGCTTTGTTGATCGTCGTCTTGGTCTCCTTCTTAGCCGTTGGGACCCTTCCTGGGCAGACTTGGTCAACTTCTTCATCTTCTTCTTCTTGCTGACCGTCGGGAACGTTGGTGCGGCGACAATGTCGACAGCAGTGGAGGCGACGGGCTTCATCATGTGCCTGCTGAGCTGGCTGCTGACGGGCGTGTCGCTGGCTAACGACTACTGGAAGATCTCCACCGTGTCGGGCAGCGTCATCATCTCGCAGCGCCAGTTCGAGAACCTGTGGCACTCGTGCGCCGAGAACAGCGCCGGCATCGCCGAGTGCAAGGACTTCGAATCTTTGCTCTCGTTGCCCGGTGGGTGTCTCTGAGCTTCAGACAGACCCATCAACGAGCCAGCAACAACATCACAACACTTGGCTGCAGTCTTTGCTCTCCTCCTCTTTCGCCTTTCTTCTCTGCTTCTTTAGCCTTCGTTCCCTTTCCCATCTTGAGCCTTCCTTTTCGGCTTCATTTCCTTCTTTAGCCTCCATTCTCTACGTTAGCCTTTGTTCCCTTCTTTAGCCTTCATTTTCATCCCTTTATCCTTGAGTAGCTTTCATTATCCCCTTCTTTAGCTGACATTCTTTTCATCATTAGCCTTCAAGTTTTTGGGCCAGTCGAGTGAAAAAAATCGACCAGCGCTTGGACTACAGTTGCGTTGCCGCTTTAGGATGCTTGACTGTTTTTGGAAGACGAGGAGAGTGGGTTTTCTTTTTGGTTTTGTTTTTTTGTTGAAAGTGACAAGAGCGTTAGTGCCCTTCCTGCCGTTTTTTTTAGTTGGAGCTCGTAAAAGTTGATAATGGTTAATCTTTAACTGGCCTCGTTACCAAAACGAACCGTAGTACTCGAGTACTCCCACCTTCCATTTGCCTCCATTTTGCACTTCTTTTAGCCTTTGAGTCCTTCTTGAACCTTCCATTTTTATTCCTTGTCTTCTTTAGACTCAAGTCCTTCCTTGGCTTTCATTCTTATCCTCCATTTTTATTCCTTGTCTTCTTTAGACTCAAGTCTTTCTTCCTTGGCTTTCATTCTTATCGTTTCAGCCTTCATCTTCTTCATTTGTTCAGTTTCATCCATTCTTCTTTGGACATCTATCCCATTTGTCCAGCTTTCATACGTTCTTTGATGGCCTTCATTTCTTCTTCTTCTACCAAATCATTTTTTCTTTCTCTTGTTCAGTTTGCCGTTTTTCTCCTTTTCTGTTTAAGGCGATGTTTTAAGCCTTCATGTTCTCCATTAACCTTCGTTTCATCTTCTTTGTCCTTCACTCTGCTGTAGCCTTCATTTTCTTCTTTTAACCTTTATTTGCTTCGTGTTTAGCGATCATTTCCCCCCACTTTCAGCCTTTATTCTCTTCCTCTGTTAACTTTCATTCTACAACATATTTCCTTCTTCCTTAGCCTACATCTATTCTTTGGACTTCATTTCTCCTTCCCTAGCCTTCGTTTCTTCTTTTACCCTTCATTTTCTTCCTTTGCCTCCATTCTCATACTTTTAGCTTTCACGTCCTTCGCCTTCATTCTCTCCTTCTTCAGCCTTCATTGCCACTTCTGTTGGCTTTCATTGTCTCCTTCAGATTTTATTCTCTTCCAATGCTAGCCTTTAATTCTGCCTTCATTGGAAATTTCTTCATACGTCAAGCTTGTTTCTTGGTCTCCTTTAACATTCATTGGTATCAACCCGAAGAAAGACTTAGCTTTAGCGTTCACATTCACGCACCTTCCTCCCGCTGTTGGCAAATCATAAAGAGGTGCGGCGGCCATTTTATGATGATAGCGGGCAATCATTAACTGGCCCCATTACCACCTTCTGCTTCCCTTCGTTCTCTACTTCTGTTGGCATTTACGCTCTTCTTCCCCTTTTATCTTTGTTCATCCCCTTTTAGCCTTAATTACTTCTTCTTTTAGCCTTTCTTTGTACTTCTTGAGACTGCCTTATCCTGTCTGATATGAAATATCATCGTCACTTCCTTAGCCTCCATGCTTTTCTTGAATTCGTCTTATTTTTTCTCTTCTGTTGTCTTTAAAACTCTTTTCATCTTCATGATCCAACCTTCCTTCTTCTCCATTCATGTCTTTGACTTTTTTTTTTTTAGGCACTTTTATTAATGCAGGTGACTGTGGCGTTAAAACTGGAGTTTGTTTTTGGCACAGGTCATGTCCAGGCATGCCGCGCCCTGATGATTGTGTCTTTGGTGATGGGTTTGGCTTCCATGGTGGTTTCTCTACTGGGCCTCAAGTGCATCAAGATCGGCTCCGCCGGAGACACCTCCAAGGCCAAGATGGCCGTCACCGGAGGCATCCTCAGCATCCTGGCCGGTGAGCCGCATTCAAAGCTGTCCAAACCTTTTTTAGGAGCTATTTTAGTTTTGCTCTTTTGCACAAGTCATAGTCACAGTCTGTATATGCAATTGTTTTCGTCCACGAAAATGAAAAAAGGTTTTGGGTCTAGCTTTAGGCACATGAGATGCTGAAAAACTGAAGCTTACAATGAAACTCATCAGCAGAAGTTGATTAACGGAATTGTGTGATATGTGAAAAGCACTTGTTGTCAGACACCTTGGAATGCACAGCGATTGGCTACGATAGCGAGCACCTGTGGGGCTCAACCGTTTTGGATGAAAATGATCAAATCCGCTCTTTGCGGAAGGTCACATGACCCAACTGGAAAACGTGAAGATATTTCTAGCTGTTGTCTTTGGACAAATGTTAAAGTCATTTTTTTATCTGGAAATATGATATGACCAAGACGACGGCGACTTTGCAGAAGTGTCTTTGAAGCTAGCGTCCCGTTTGTGCTTGCAGGTGTTTGCTGCATGACGGCAGTGTCGTGGTACGCCAGCATGGTGGTGCAGGACTTCTACAACCCGCTCTACATGGGCGTCAGGTTAGTCACACGCATATGCATGCACACGCATATACGCCATGTCACGAGTTGTTAGCATGCGCTTTTTATCTTGCGTGTTTGTTTGCAGATTCGAGCTGGGCGTGGGTCTGTACTTGGGCTGGGGAGCCTCCTGTCTCTCCGTGCTGGGGGGCGCCTTGCTGTGCACAGCCTGCAAGAGGGCGTCACCTGCTGGCCACAAAAGGTACGGCATAAAGACCCATTGCGAGCGAGCTGACTTTGAGGGCAAGTGGGACTTTCTGGACAGCGGCGCTCGCTTGGAAGGCGGCTTTCCCTTGTTGGCTTTGCAAATTAAGGTTTTGGTTTCACTTGGCGTTTCCAAACTGGGTTGGGGTCACATGTTAGGGTTGTGAGACTGGGCTGAGGTTTCAAGATGGGGTTAGCTTTTGTAAGTGGGGTTTTCAGACAAGGCTGTGGTTTCAAATTAGTACAAGACAGAGTTAGGCTTTCAAGACAGAGTTAGCTTTTGAAATTAGAATTTTAAGACAACGTTAAGGTTTTAAATTAGGGTTGCAAGATACGGTTAGCTTTTGAAATTTGATTTGAGACAAGGTTACAGTTTCAAATTAGGGTTTCAGACGAGGATTAAGTTTCAAAGTCATTTTAAAAACTCGGGTTAGGGTTTTAAAGTACAGTTACAAACTAGGAATAGGGTTTCAAATGAGGGTTTCAAACTCGGGTTGGTGTTTAAAATTAAGTTTTTACTTAGTATCAGAGTTTCAAAGTCAGGTTTCAAAATAGTTTTTCCAACATGAGCTAAGGTTTCATGATAGGGTTTCCAACTAGTAGTAGGGTTTCAAATTATTGTTTTAAACTAGGTTTAGTGTTTCAAAGTCAGATTTCAAACTATGTTGGGATACACAATGTTGTTTTCTGTGTTTCAGTGGTTACTACGGCAACGGTCCTCCAGCCAAGGTCTACAAGGCCACACCTACGTCGGAGGCGGAGACGGCCAGAGCTTACGTCTGAATAGACACACACATACACACACACAAAAACACACGACATATTTTAACTGAGATGATGATTTGCAAACAGTCCACCTCATAGCTTTCATGACATCACAATCATGCTTGGGTGAATAAAGGAGTGCTTTTGTCTTTTCCATATACCTCTTTCCATGTGTGGGTGTGTTTTTATGCTTGCATCAATTTGTTTGTGTGCGCGTGGGTGTGTGGATTGTAATCTGATGCGAGTAATCACGTTGATGACAACACAGTAATCCAGGAGAACTGCTGACGAGCAGAAAACCAGATTACATCCTGACGCATTCGCCTCTCGAATGGAGCCAATGTTTTCATTTCTTGCCGCTGATGACGTCGTCATCGTCGTCGACGACAGACAGCTCAACTGATCCAATGTAACAGTGTAGATTATGAAATAATAATAATAATAATAAAATAATAATAATAATAATAATAATAATGACCAATAAACTACGTGGGCATTGTGTATGACTCGTTTGCCCCATCTTGACCTTTGACCTGCACCTTGAGGCTTTGCTCTATATAAAGAGGCGTGGGTGTACTGGGAGCGAACTCATAAATAGGGACATAAAAAAAAACACACATACAGAAAAAATGGAAAGACGTGCGCGCGCACACACACACACACACACACACACACACACACACACACACACACACACACACACACAGGCACAGACATACGTACAAGGTAATCTGATTGGTTGTGCTGACGTGGTCGGAGTGCTATTCAATCCCCTCAGCGGTTGATTCAAGGTGGTTGCAGTGGGCGTGGCCATTGTGGGCGCGGCCAGCATGGCAAAAGCTCCCGATTGGCCGTTCCGAAGGAGAGAGCCCGTTCTGGACAACCATCTGTGACATATAGAGACGAGGCTGGTGCCCAGCGTCACACCTGTCCGTCGTGCTCGTCTTCATCTTTGTACTCATCTTGCTGCAGGTGAGTGGGCGTTGTGGCACTGCCCTGGCGACATCCAGAGTGATGCTAAGAGCTTCCTGATTGTTTTGTCACTCAGCAGCATCATGAGCCCCAAGAATGTCGTCTTCAAGAAGATCTGCAAAGACAAGTCGGTCAGCTAACGTGCTAAGGCGCTAACGTCATTGTCATGGCGACGATCGACAACATCACGCATGGGTGGATGGATGACGAATGGATGAATTGATGGGGGCTGGATGAATGGATGGATGAGGGAGAAATGGATGAATTAACGGATGAATGGGTGAAAGAGAAAACGTCGATATTATAAGCATGAATGGACAGCAGAATGACTGAAAGAATAGATGACAGGCTAGATCATTCTGATCATCATTCTGGTGTGGTGCTCCTCAGGTGGGCGTGTACATGGGGAGACGGGACTTTGTCGACCGAGTGGATTCTGTGGATCCAGTCGGTGAGGCCACCATCTCTCCACATCTCTACCTAGCCGCACAGCCACCTTCCCATCAAGCCACATTGCCGCCTATCCACCTCGCTGCTTAGCCATTTGTCAGGGCAGGCTCCTAGATGCTTTGCCACTTTGCTACCTCTCCACTTAGCAACCAAGACACATTGATGTCCGCCTTGCCAATTGGCGACCGAGCTGCTTCACCGCCAAGCCACCTAGATATTTCGCCACCTAGCTGCCGAGCCGTTTAGTCAACTAGCTGTCACTGAGCTGCCAATCCACCCAGCGCCGGGAACGCTAATCCCTCTTGTACCGTCATCCCACTAGACGGCGTCATCGTGATCGAGCGCGAGGCCCTGCAGGGAAGGAAAGGTGAGCCTGTCGGGTATAAACAGCGCCCTCTGGTGGTGACTCCTCTCTCTGGCGCCCTCTAGTGTTTGTCACACTGTCGTGTACCTTCCGCTACGGCCGCGACGACATGGATGTGATGGGTGTGGCCTTCCGCCGCGAGCTCTACCTGTCCACGCGGCAGGTGTACCCGCCGCTGCAGGACCGCGAGCAGGGAGTCCACACGCGCATGCAGGCCAAGCTGTTGCGGAAGCTGGGCGATGACGCCTACCCCTTCTTCTTCGAGGTGTCAAGAACCCCTCCCTCCCCACAAACACCCGTGACATGCTGTTGACCCGTTTGCACCACCCAACATGCAAAACGTGTCCCCGTCTGGTCTCGTCACAGTTCCCTGACAACCTGCCGTGTTCGGTGGCAATGCAGCCGGCGCCGCACGACGTCGGCAAGGTGACATTCCGATACGTGTGTGTATGACTGTGTGTGTCTGTTTGTGCGCACGTACGAGTGCATGTTTGTGTGAGTGTGTCTCAGTCCCTCAAAGCCTTGCGTCTCGTCTCCTCAGCAATGCGCGGTGGAGTTTGAGGTGAAAGCGTTCAGCGCCGAGAGTCAGGACGCCAAAATCCGCAAACGGTAAGGCTGGCCAGGGCAGAGTCCGCTTGAGCCAAGCCACACTTGCGCCTGATCTCCGTGTGCTCCTTGTCCTCCAGGAGCTCAGTCAAGCTGACGATCAGGAAGGTGCAGTATGCCCCTGAGGCCCAGGAGGACGCCGCTGTTGAAATCTCACGGGACTTCTCCGTATCGGACAAGCCGCTGCACGTGACGGCCCGACTTGACAAAGAGGTGGGGGGGGGGGGGCTGTGGCCTGTTGCCGGCCGTGCTGTCACCATGGTGAGTGTGCGTGCTCCGGTGACTTCCTCCAGCTCTCTGTCTGCAGATTTTCTACCACGGTGAGACTTTGAGGCTGCACCTCAACGTAGTCAACAACTCTACCAGGAATGTCAAGAACATGGTCATTTCCGGTATGTTCTTCCCATTTAGCGATGTGACATCATAGCACCGTAACGTGACTTCACAGCATTGCATCACAATATAGGCCAGGGCTCTTCAATCCTGTTTGTCGAGGGGCCAGTTTCCAGATGTTTTCTCTCTCTCCCCTGCAGCAACGCACTTGATTCAAATGATCAGGATCGTTATCCAGCTTCTGCAGACCTTGCTGATTATCTGATCACTGACATAGGGTGACAATGTAGTGTCGCCACAGAACTGACTTAACATCCTCGACCTTGCCCGACAAAGCTTCAGCATAATGTTGTAGCATGAAATCGTACTGTGACAATATGGCAACAACCAAGTGTGACATCATAAGTGATAACCTAACTCAACAGCATAACGTGGCAATGTATGCGGCAATAACAATGTAGTGTGACAGCGTAGCATGACAACATAGAACAAAAACCCAGCACGAGGATGCCTTAGCATAGTATGTAGTATGACATCGGTCACCATATAGTGTGTCATCATAGGGCGACAACATAATCTGACAAAGTTTCATAATGACGTCGCGGGACAATGTACTGTTCATCCTAGCGTACATGCTAGCGTTACGAAGCAGCAGGACAATGTAGCTTGTAATCGTGTCACAGCGCAACATTGTAGTACCACATCTAATAGAGACAATTTAGAGCGACATAATAGCAAGATATTGCGGCGCGACGTGTCATGACAACGTAGCATGACGTTTTAGCACGACATCGTCGGATGATTTCATATCACGCCATTGTAGCAAGACAACATTGTAATGCAACAATATATAGCGTGACATCGTGGGGCCAGACGATGGCTAACCTGAAAGTGTGACGTCAAAATCAAGTTGCCAATCAAGGAATCAGCACTTTCTCGTGTTGTTGTTGTCCTCAGTGGATCAGGTGGCCACAGTGGTGCTGTACTCCAATGACAGCTATGTCAAATGCGTCGCCATTGAAGAAGGGTGAGTGTCGAGCAGGCTAATGCTAGCCGGCTCATGCTAACACTAGCCCTTGATCAAGTGTATTGTTCTTCAGCGAAACGGTTTCTGCGGGGGCGACGCTCCAAAAAGACATCCTGCTGCTCCCCTTGCTGGCCAACAACAGGGAGAGGAGGGGAATCGCCCTGGATGGAAAACTCAAGCACGAAGACACCAACTTGGCATCGTCCAGCATGTGAGCAAGCTCGAGTCCCGAGAAATAGGGTCGAGCTTGTGACACTGATGCTAATGCTAAGGTGTGGTTCCAGCATCAAGCCAGGCGTCCTGAAGGAGGTTTTGGGCATCATGGTGTCCTACAGGGTATCAATCAAGCTCATCATCGGAGGGTGAGTAACTCACAAAACACTAATAATACGCGAATCATTGTCAAGGAGGACTTTTCCGTAAAATTGTGTTGTCAACTTTAATTCCGCTCTCATTTCTACACTGTGGCAGCATGATGAGCTCAAGGTACGTATGAACGCTTATCGACACCCGCGACTCTAGACGCATCCGTTTACAGAAACACCCAACCCACACTCACCTACACTGTAAAAACACCCGCCTACGAAGCTAAGCTAGCGATGCTAACTGCTGTTCTCATCCACCACCGCGTACTTTTCACCAGATATTCTCTGATTTACGCGGATGTATGACGATTTTTGTGACTTTGTTAGCCAGATGGAGATTTTGCCCCTCCTCGGAGTGCCGTAGTGTGAAGTAGTGAAGTCCACTCGTCGACTAATCAGTCTGACAGTCTGCCTGACAACCGCCATGTACCATGTGTTGCCAATCAAGTGCAAATGTGATGTGTTTACGCTCCAAGTTTATCAGTTTCTTTGTGTGACAGTGAGGTTTCTCTGGAACTTCCCTTCAAACTGATGCACCCTAAACCTGACACAGGTGAGGATCATGCTTCTCATCTTCTTCTTCTTAAAAACATCAAGAAACATTCTACACACCTCACAAACTCATCTTCTCGTCTTTCTGTTCCTGCCACCAGTCAAGGAAAGGTGATTTGCTTTTTTTGTTTGTTTGTTTTATTTTGTTTTCTTAAGTAACTCATTTAATGCCAACCGTTTTTCTCAAATTGGGAGATCCGGTGCCACCCGTGTTTGACCATTTTTGACCAGTTTTGAAGACTGACAGAAAATTTTGTTGTGTCGCTATATAAGCATGGGAAAAAAAAAGTACATTTCTACCTTTTACCAGTCTTTAGTAAACAGCTGTTGAACATTGGTAATTTTTTTAAAAAATACTAATTTCCAAGAAAAAAATCTGAGAAAAACATGAGTGGACCTTGTGTGGACCAAAGTCTGATCAAATCCACTCCTGCCATCTAGTATCATACTGAAATCATTCTATCCTTGATACTTACTGAGGAGCTGCGCAAAGCCCTTTATAAATCAATACATTTTAATTAAAAAAAAAAAAAAAAAAACACCAAAAACTTCTGTTTACATTTTGGCATTAAATTAGTTAGTAAGTGGACATTTGTACTAACACGCTAATGCTTCCACATCGTTTAGCCTTTACGTTAAAGGAAAGGACGGTGGGGCTAATGCCAACAGAAAGTTTGACATTATCGCTAATGTGCTAAAGTCGATCTACAGGGCTATTACCATGCTATGAGATGCTTGGGCTAACATACCTCAAACATACAAATGCTCATAAGCAGTTTCACATCCATAATGCTAATAGATGTCCCCACAAGTGAGCTCAAAGAAATGTGTTTGAATGTGATGCTAACACACTGTTTCACCTTGGTGCTAAAGTGCTAATGTAAAGGGATAGTCCTGAGTTTGTGCTAAATGCAACACCTTGTTTGACAGTGGGAGTAATGTGCAATTAACTTGTTATTGTTTGCAGCTGATGGTTATGCGCTAATGCCAGTAGCTAGTTTGGCTTTTATGTCTACATGCTATTGCCGATGGGTAATTTGCTGTTGGTGCTCACGTGCTAAACGTGTGCTGCATGATTGTGTGTGAAGTGAAATGGAGGAGGAGCTTGTGTTCCAGGAGTTCAAGCGATCGTACCTTCGAGGCATGATAGGTGACGACGACGACGAGGAAGGAAACGTGTCGGGCGGCGACGACATTACCCCAAAAGAAAAATGAAAATCCTGCCGAGAGTTTTGTGTTGGGTTAGCCACGTTAGCTGCAAATTAGCAACGATAACAAAAAATATCTTTCTTTTTTTTTTGTCGATGTTTTCATGATCACACTCAAGCTTTACAATTAACAAGCTGCGAGCACGTTAGCTGTGGTGATACCTAAAGTCAGTTGAAAAGGATTTGTAGTCATATTTGGTATGAGAAAAAGCCCAATAAAGAACTTTACATGTCACAGTGTTAGATTGAAGCATCTTCTTCTAGTTTGAACCTTGGGCTCCTTCAATCCCCCTCCCTGAATCTTGGAATTCCCTGAATTCCGGCGAGTCCCGTGGGCCCTTGTCGACCTATTGGGCTCTGGACACGCTCACAAGAGGCAGGACAAGTCCCAGTTTCTCCCTGATCCCCTGGGAAACCTGGGACGCCCCATAGTCCTTGGTTACCCATCTCTCCTACAGACAGAGTCAAAGTGTGGTTCAGAATCTTGGGGGTGGTTCTTCTGAGCTGTGGTGGAAACTATTCACTCATTCCCTATGCCCTAATCACCTAAACGACATTTATATCTAGTGGAACTACAAAGTAGATATTTCTCCAAAATCCACTGAAAATTCCTTTGAGTGATTCAGGAGTTGGGAATGAGTAAATGATTTGGAATCATTCATCGATCTCAACTCCAAAATCACTAAATCAGGATTTTTTTTTTAAATAGTGGAACTTGATAGGTTTCTAAAATTTCCAGTAAATATCACATTGAAATAATTCAGCAGAAAGGAATGAGTGAGTATGGGCACCTGACCTTTGTTCTCTCGCTGGCTCTTGGTCCCAGTGACATCAGAACCTCCGGGTGGCCCCTTCACCCCTAGACCGCCCTTCTGAATCTGAGAGCAGGAAGAAATGAAAAGATAGAAGAAAGAAGGTCAACTCACATCTCTGGACTGGATCAGAGGACAGTCTCACCCTTAGACCCCTGATGGCCTGGGAACCCCAGATGCGCTTTGGACGATGATTTCAGCAGTGTGTTACAAATGGTTTTATCAGGGTGCGGAGGTGCCAACCTGCCACTGGTTGCCAGCATACGGAGGATGAAGAAGATAAGATGGTGAAGACAAACAGATGAGAATGAGAAGATGAAGAAGTGAAAAGGAAACAGTGGTCCCAAAACTAAATACTCGAGTTGAGTACAGATATCTGATATTGGAGTCAAGTCCACTAACCAAGTATTTGTACTTGATTCGTGGGGGCGGCAGGGGCTACCGTGTTGACAGTGCGGGACCGCAGACTGTGGACTCGCTGTAAACATTGCTAGTCACTCATTTACATCACACAAACAAGCAGACGCACGACGACATCCCAAGACAACCCAAGACATCAAAACGCCACCGAAAAAACACCAAACACCAGCAAGTAAGGCACGCGCCTCGATCTCCTTCTTTGTCTCGTTTCTTCTTGAATTTAAGAGGTCTCCTTTGAAAGTGGACCACAAGTGGTTTTGATTTGAACGTGGATCCGAACATTCGTTGGATGCAAAGTCAACGACAAGTTAGTTTGAGTTGAAACTGGATCACAAGTTGATTTTTGTTTTTTTTGAAAGTGAATCAGAGCTTGATTTGGAATCAAAAGGGGTTTCCGAAGCAGTTCATTTGCTTATTGTGGTGTTTATGTTTGATCTTTCGGATCACGTACGGCACTATGTTACAGCTGTGGTTGTGTTATATTAATATAATTGAGTTGATTTGGGTTTGGGGCAGAAGATACGTTTCTGTCAGCTGTTGAATGTTCACAAAAGGGTCCTGCCATCCCATCAGAGGCCTCATTTCTACCCACTAAATAATGATGATTACAACAAAAGCGAATACGACGCATTTGACAGTTCCGTGGGCGATAACATCATCGTCGGCTTTTGGTCGGCCATGTTTGTAGTCCGAGCTTTGAGCGCTTGGTGTGATCGGTCGCAGATTCTGACGGACATGCGCCGGCGGGCCGTTTGTATCTGCCTGACGCTCGCCGCGTGGGCGGTGTCGGCGCTCAGCCTATCAGGTGAGTCCCCGGCGGGCAGGTGAGCGGCCGACGGCAGGCGGGCCGGGATGAAACAGCATGTGGTTGTGCTGCACTTGCTCAGTGTTCTCGAGGCCGCCTGAGGCTCACATGCTGCTGCGCTCTCGCCGCGCCAACTCTTTCCTGGAGGAGCTCAAGCCACCGTCCATGGAGAGAGAGTGCGTGGAGGAGACTTGCGAGTTCGAGGAGGCACGAGAGATCTTCAAGGTTCGAGAGGCTACGGTAAGATCACATCTTTAAAATTGATTGCAAAAATTCATACATTAGTGACAGCGACACTAAATAGGGATGTTCGATACCACATTTTTCCAGACGTATACCAGTACGATTCTCAACGCTTGAGTCGTCACATATACCGATAACAAGTACAGATACCACTTGTACTTTTGATCTAAAACCACCCCCGCTAAAAAAAAAGAGATAATTATAAAGCAAGACCTATATATCACCAATAGCATTTATTCCCGAAAATTGCATGAAATTAATGGCAATTTTCTATTCTCGTAATTTCTCATTTCTAGTTTCTGATCATAAAATGGTAACAAGCAGGTCGTGAGTACCGATACCTTAAATAAATATGACCAGGTGTTGACCCAATACCAATACTTGGCAGCGGTACTTGCCCATCTCGACTAATTATACTGTAAATATCATTAAAAGTGGGGGCTTGTCTTCAGTTATGGGGGGTCGGCAAAAAACTGAAACAAAGTGGGGATTACATAAAAGCGAATAATTGGGGCAAAAAAAAAATTCCCCAGTGTGGGACAAATAAAGGTTATCTTATTTTATCTTATTTCTGCAAAGTCCTACTCCCCAAAAATCCATGAATAGGTGAGTGGGTAAATGCTGAAAATTATTTATGCACGAAGTAATAGCTGGAATAAAAAAAAAAAAAATCCTGAAAAAATGCGATTGGTTCCTCAAAAAAAATTGTAAGTCGGTGAATCGGGTTCTGCCAAACTGTGAATCTATACAAATAATTGATGCACATGATAACTGCTTTGGGAAAAAAAATTTGGAAAAAAGAAAAAACAAAATCAGCAAACAGCGGTCGGTGCCTGCAAAGGCCAGCCCGTCAAGTAATGCGACGAATTGATGCACATTATATTTGTTCAGACAAAAAAACGGTTAAAAAATAAGCCTCCAAAAAAAACGCACCAATCTGCAAATACGTGAACATGCTAGAGTCCACACTACCTGTATTTATTTCCGCATTATCTGTAAATAAACAAACACTTGTTGCTACTATTCTTGCAAGATGTTGCAAGCTGTCCAGTGCACAACATTCAAATGTCAGTCGGGTATCCACACGTGAATCATGTGTAACTGCCGTACAGATTCAAATGGAGTCAATCCAAAAGATTTGGTCCCAGTGTGGGAGTCGTAGGTGAAGCATTCAGGGACACTGGGACATTCGGAAACAAATGGACTATTTGTTGTCCTTTTCCAGCTGGAGTTCTGGACGGTGTACAGAGGTGAGACATGAGGACAGCCAATGATACACAGCATTGTGGGAAAGGAGGCGAAGCGCTGTGTGTGTGCGTGTGTGCGCGTGTGTGTGTTTCACATGCATGTGTTTCAGACGGAAATCAGTGTGAATCCAACCAGTGTGTCCACGGGAGGTGCGTGGACATGCTGCAAGATTACGTGTGCAGCTGTAACCCAGGATACGAGGGAAAGTACTGCGAACATGGTTAGTTCAAGTCAATGCAAAACTATCCATCCATCCATTTTCCAATCCGCTTATCTTCACAAGGGTCGCGGGGGGGGGGTGCTGGCGCCTATCCCAGCCGTCTTTCGGGCAGTAGGAGGGGGACATCCTGAACCGGTTGCCAGCCAATCGCAGGGCACACAGAGATGAACAACCAACCGCGCTCACACTCTCACCTAGGGACAATTTAGAGTGTTCAATCAGCATGCCATGCATGTTTTTGGAATGTGGGAGGAAGCCGGAGTACCCGGAGAAAACCCACACAGGCATGAGGAGAACATGCAAACTCCACAGAGGAAGGCCAGAGCAGGGATCGGACCCACGACCTCTGCACTGTGAGGTCGACTCGCTAACCAATGGACCAATGGGCCGCCCGACGCAAAACAAATCCATCACAAATATTGATGATTAGCATGATTTTTATCACAATTATTATAGTATTATCCTTTTTGAAATCATTTACTATTTGGGGTTTTGGGAGGCCTCAACATGACCGAAAATATATTTGCAAGTGTGTGTGTGTATCCAGGTGTAAATGTATTTAAGGGTCCTCAGCATGAGCCCCCGAAAATCACTCAGCAGCGCCCTCTAGTCTCAGGTCACTGTGCTCGAAATTGAAAGAGAAATCAATCATCTCATTTTAAAGAAGCAGTGTTACTATTTTGCCAGTGACATAATTTTTAAAGAATGAGCCCCAGACACCAGTCGTATTGAAAAACACGACATTGAACAAGAGCCCCAGTGAGAAGTACCGGTCGGCTTTTTTGATGATGGCGTTTGTCGACCGTCCCATCTCAGCTCAATCGGCGACCAACTGCAGCGTGAACAACGGCGACTGCGACCACGAGTGCACGGACAGCGAGGACGGGCTACGGCGGACGTGCAGCTGCGTCGACGGCTACAAGCTGCACAACGACGCCAAGAAGTGCAACGCCAAAGGTGAGGAAAAACGCGTCGGCAAATTGGCGAAAGACGTGGACTCCACCCAATCGGCGTCACGTCACGTGTGCGCAGGGTCGTCGTCGTGCGGGCAGCTGCTGATCGGACGTTCGTCCTACACTAAGCCTATGGACGGCCTCATGCCCTGGATGGTTGGCGGGGAGGTGGGCAAGAAGGGCGAGAGTCCTTGGCAGGTGAGCGGCAGCGCAGATCAGTGGCCCATTTCGAAGTATTGATGAAGAAATGGAGTAAGGTTGTAAAGTTTGCTCTATATCTAGTGCAGTGGTTCTTAAACTGGGTTCGATCGAAACCCAGGGGTTCGACGGAGCCTCTGCCGTGTTGGTTAAGACTCACCCGACTGTATATTAGTTATGACACGCTCTGTTGGCCATCACTGGTTGCCGGTGATCACATGACATTGCTTGTCCAATCAGTGCTGCGGGAAATTTCGTTCGCTCAGTAGTGACGTTTGACTGTCACGATAGTACGTCGTAAAATAAAAAAAAACTTCGACTTATGTTTTGAAATTTTATTTACTTTTTTCTGTTATTAATAAATGTGTTTTTTTTAATATCTTGGAATTTGTAAAAAAAACAAAAAAAAAACAATTTTTTCACTAATGAAGGGTTCGGTGAATGTGCATATTAACAGGTTGGGTTCGGTACCTATAACAAGGTTCAGAACCACTGATCTAGTGTTACCATTTTTGTGTATTTACCCAAAATAATCCCCCTGGGTAATTTTAATGCACGGCACTCTATTGGGAAAGGATGTGACGTCAAGTGTGGGGTGTCCCTTGCACCCACCGGTTGCTATTGAGTGATACGCCAAATCGTCTCCTCTGGATTGAAATCGGTCTTTTATTTTTTTACTCGCTAGGTGACTCTAATAAGCCGTCGTCGCGGAAAAAAAAAGTCCACTGCCTGGCAGGCAGTAAGCAAGCGGGTCAGCGCCGCCCACTGACGTGCTTAGTGGCCATGAACTTGGGCATCCAGACTCAGCTTATTTATTTATTTATTCAAAGGGAAAGGATGGAACCTGACCCACATCACAGACCGGCTTATACCTTCAAATTCGGTTTCTGATGATTTATTACGAGCTGCAGCACCGGCGTCGTCTGACACAGAGAAAAATGGGCGTTGTCAGGAATGGATTGACGGACCTTCCGTCAGTATTGACTCTGGGAAAATTGCGAGAATGACTCCGATTCATACGATAGTATGCTCGTATCTCAAGGCAGCATGCTGCTAGAATTTGGGCAGTAATTACTGTACCACCGTTTTCCTGCCAGGTCCTGCTGCAGAACGCCAAAGGTCGTTTCCACTGCGGCGGCGTGCTGATTGACCAGAACTGGGTCCTGACGGCCGCCCACTGTCTGGAGAACAACCTGCGGTTCCGAGTCAGACTGGGTGAGAGCGCGCGCCCGCCGCTGTGCTGATGATAACGACTAATTATTTGTTTCTAAGGGAAAAAAACTCAGCCAGATTCCACAAGTTTCTGGTTTTGTCTGTCTTTCTACTCAAAAGTGCATGAAAAGAAAATGAACCGTGTCATGTTATGCTCTCTGTCTCTGCGAACAAAGCTTTTTTTTTCCTGTCGTCTTCATCAGCAACCTCAAACTCCTCAGGGTAAAAGTAATAACCAACCACTTGTCACCAGATTGACGTGTGATTAAATTTGTTAGAAATAGTTCCGAATGGGAAATTATTCTATATTTGATTTTCAACTACCGTATTTTCCACACTAAAAGGCGCACTAGATTATGAGGCGCACCTTCAATGAATGGCCTATTTTGTAATTTTTTTCCATACATTGGGCGCACCGCATTATAAGACGGAATCTACAATGCATCCAATAGATGGAGCTACTCTCAAGGAAACACCAACAGAACGATCAGATGTCAGTAAGACTTATTTAATAAAGTAGCAACACAGTTAACCAACAGCAAGTTATAACATTGACTCGTTAACGTTGAGCTCTCTTGCCGCTGCTCTATTTCCGTATTCAACTGCATAACCGACCGCCTTAAGTTTGAAATCTGCGTTGTCAGCATGTCTCGAGCGAGGAGCCATTTTGGGGTCGAAATATTACTGTAATGACCATACACAAGGCGCATCGGATTTTAAGGCGCACTGTGAGCTTTTAAGAAAATGGAAGGCTTTTACTGTAGCTGCACCTTTTAGTGCGGAAAATACGGTAAGTTGTACTGTCCCGGTTATTAAAAATCGGGTCACCCTATTTGAGACTTTTAAACGGCAGCAGAATTGCTCTAGAAATGAGTACGCCACCGAGCGAGGCAATGCAAAACTGACATCCTGTGTGAATGCGTTGGTTGACCCCAGGCGACTATGAGCGTTTCCGCGACGAAGGCACCGAGGTGATGCTGAAAGTCAGAAAGGCCTTCCGACACCCCGACTACGACAGCACCACGGTGGACAACGACATCGCCCTTCTGCGCCTGGAGAGCCCGGCGCCCTTCTCCGAGTACATCCTGCCAGCGTGCCTTCCGAGCCGGAAAATGGCCGAGGCTGTCCTCCACCGCAACGGCACCCAGACGGTGGTGACGGGCTGGGGCAAGGAAAACGAGGAAAGCCAGCGCTTCAGCTCGGCGCTCAACGTCATCCGGGTGCCGCTGGTCAGCCACGACGTGTGCGCCGTCCACATGTCGCACAACATCTCGGAAAACGTGCTGTGCGGAGGCATCCTGGGCCAGAGCATGGATGCCTGCGAGGGGGACAGCGGGGGCCCCATGGTGACTCTATATGCCGACACCTGGTTCCTGGTGGGCCTGGTGTCCTGGGGGGAGGGCTGCGGGCGCCACGACAAGCTCGGCATCTACACCAAAGTGTCCAACTACAACGAGTGGATCGACAGCGTGCGCCAGGACTGGGACAAAAGCCCGCAGCCGCCAGAAGCCTGATGTGCAGTTGAATAAACTCATTTACGCTCGACACAAGCGTGTTCCTGTGTTTTTATTCGTTACAAGTTGCAGTTCTCCCTAAAAGGCTGCTAGATACTAAAATGGGCAACTTCCTGTTACATTTTGGCTGTGGGTCCTTGAGACTTTTTTCGTACGTCCTGTTATAAAAACTTATCTATCCAGTTTTGCGTCAAGTGGAGAAACGGGTGACAGGGGCTCATTTTTTTGTTTTTGTTGTGTTTTTTGAGCTTTTTTGTTAATCTACAAATCACAGAGAAACTGGTCTTGATTTATAGAACCAATTTAGGACCAGTCCCAAATCCTCATTAGCTCACCGGATCGTGAGAGGCGGGTTTTCAGGGTTGGGTGATGATGAGCTTGTTTGGGATGGTTGTGAATCTCGTCTCGTCCTTAGCTCATCCTCGTATCGCTGCAGCTGAGCCAGGAAGCCGGGATTGGGGGCGATCACGGGACGGGCGGCCTTCACTTTCTGTCAATGGCAAATGGCGATTAAGGTGATAACTGTGCCCGCCCAACATCTTTATCACGGCCAAATCTCAAAAGATATCAAATGTTGACTCCATGCTCTACATTTGGTGACTTGGGGGAAAAAAAAAATAAAGCTTGGTGAGTTAGCATCTCACATCTTGTCTCGGATATCGCCTTCTCATTGGGCCTCGTTCGGGTGAATTCCATAGTAGATTTATAGAAGTTCAAGCCCGGAAATTCACTCCAAATTGCTGCTTCAAATGAAAATGGCTGACTTCCTGTGTGATTATAGATATGAGTTCTTGAGACTTTTTCGCGTGTCCTGTTATGTTCAACATGGCCGCCAAATTTCATGTTGATTGTCCAACTTGTCTGACTAACTTCCTGTAGCTCGGTCAAGCTGGTGTCAGAAGATTTTTTTAAACTTTCCAGGGAGTGCTACATGCGACTTGTATTCGGTTGAGACAGATTTTCACGAGCACGGGTGAGTTCGTAAAACAAAAAAGCAGCCCCGACCCGCGTCACCTTGAGTGCGTCCGCCAGCGCCATTTGCTGGTGCTTCATGAGATAGGCGACACAGACGGCGGCCGAGCGGCTTCGCCCGTTCTTGCAGTACACCAGACTGCGACCGCCCTTTAGCGCTTCGGCGTGAATGGCATCGGCGCAGGCGTCCAAGTGGCTGTAGAGGTCGTCTTCAGGGCGGTCACTCACGGCTACTCGCGCGACGGTGACAGGTGCGTCAGGAAAAGGCTGCCGCCGCGTCACGTTGATGCAGAGCGTCACCGCCTCTCGCTGGAGCAGATCGGGACTGCAGGCCGCGCGAGCGTTGCTGATGGCGAGGGAGTTGGTCACCTGGGACAGAGGCTGCATGGCCTTCTTCCTCCTCTCCCTCCTTTTTCTCCTCCTCACTGTCGACAAACGAATGGACGGACAGCAGGGCAGCAATCGCCATCTAGTCTAATTTTCTTTTCACTGACAACAACATGGCAGGTCAACGGGACTAATTGATTAATTCATGCGTTAATTATTAATTGACAACAATATTTATTCATCTGTGTCATTAATTTCGTACTTTTATTTTTAGAGAATTTCAAAATAAGCTTCCTCTCTTGGAGATATCAGTGAGACGTGACGTCATTTGTCCGATTTTGACTTGGCAGTTAAAACGTAATTAAAACTGTCCAAACCAAGATACACATGCTGGTCGAAAAACAAGATCTCATGCACACTCTGACTTGTTGCGGGTAACAAAACGAGCATGAAATGAAAAAGTAACTAACAGACGTGACAAAGTCGACACTCAAGTGGCCTCCTTCGGGGTGTTGTCTTCCAAAAGTGACGTCACGTGATTGGCAAGGTCAGATGTTGCCTACCCCATTGGCCTCTGGGTCCTAAAGTCCACAAATGAGAATAACGAAGTACTGGACCTAAGTGGATTTTCCTTTTGTGGGATATGATGAATACTTTTTTTTTTTGGGGGGGGGGCGGTGCAATTTTAACTACTTGCATTTCATAAAATTGCAGGTTCAGGGGGCAATCACTTTTTCATATTGAGACAGGTTGGTGTAGATTTTTTTTTTGTGTCTAAATAAATTTAATTGGAATTTAGAAACTGCATTTTGTATTTCCTTGGCATGTCTCCGTGTGATATTAAAATTTGTTTGATGAACTGAAATCTTTTTGTGATAAACATGCAAAGATCAGAAAAATCAGGAAGGGGGCAAATACTTTTTCACCGCACCGTATTTGATTATTGAGCTGGAAAAATTCCATTTTCTCTTGTACTTAAAAAAGTCCTGTCAAATAACAGGGTGGGGCCCCCTGAGGATGGGGGCCAGGGGGCGTGGTACAAGGCCAGTGTGTATGTGTGTGCGTGTGTTAGTGACACTATAGGGAACATGAGTTTGTTTTCTTTTGCAGTTCTAATGGGTAACTGCACATCCGCTGAAAGTAAAAATAATGTTAAGTTATTCTTTGTTGGAGGTTGATCTGTATAAATTTTTTTCACATTACTAAGGTGTTATGCAGAGGTGTACTTAACATTTTTTATATACTAATGACACTATCTATAGTCATGGCGTAGAGCTGAGGAGGCACAACAAAATTGTCTTCTTATTGTGGTGTTGTAAAAGAAAGTAATTGGGAAGCAAATGACTTCAGTCATTTCTAAATGTGTACTTCTGCTTCAAGCATCTTCAGTACAGGTACTTTCAACAGTTGTTTTTTTTGGAAAAAACGTATCCGTACTCTGCAATTGGGGCCAAAAGAAACACATTGAAAAGAAGAATAATATGAGTGATTTATTGTCAAATCATCACGCGTGCAAACAGCAAAAGGACGATGTCGAGTTTGTGGTTGTTGGTTCACTCATCACGTCAGAGAAAAGCTCCAAATTCAAACTGGATTGTTTTTAGACACTAATCCTTTTTCTCTTGAACATAGTTGTCCTTTATTTTGGCAAAGTTGCAAAACAAACAAGCAAAACTAAATCAAAGGTAAACTCGACGGAACTGTCCTTCCATTTGGTGTTGACTTTTTGTCTTCTTCACTTTGTAGCAACGTTTGCATAAAAGCCTCATGAAATATTTACAAATAACGCAACTGATTAAGACTTGTGCCGTGAAAAAAAAAGAAAGACGACAACACGCTTCAGCTCGTCAGCCAGACAGCCGACGTGGCGACGCAGGTTTTAGTGATCGCATGGCAAACAAAAGGCATTTGAGCAACCAGTCGCCAAAACTCGCCAGTACATTTGCTTCGTCAACGTGAAAGACAAAGTAACTGGACGGCACCAAAATGCAGTCTGATGCCCGAGCGCCTTTTCTTCTTTTGTTTCATTGTCTGCAAGTCATATGTGGCGACAGAGTAAAGTCAAGTCATTGGAAATCCAGCAACAGCAGATAACAGGAAATGTTGGAAAGGAACTAAACGCAGATGGAACAGTACGGAACCCATTTGATAATTTGAACGAATTTTACTCGCTTGAGGAATCTCGTCAGTTCAACCCAAGACATCAAATTCAAGATTATTATGGCACACGTGCGACTTCCTAAATTGCACTTGCGAGACACACAAGGCGTGCGTGACTCACGTAAGTTACTCACACACTTTAGGTACAAAATTCAAGATTCGTAAGATGCGACTGCCCAAGTTACACCTGCGAGATATGCAAGGCGCATGTGCGACTTACAAACGTTGCACGGAGGAGATACATTGAGCGCATATGTGACTTACGCATCGGGTGCGATTTAGTAAGCTTATGAGATACGCAAGGCAGGTGTGGGAGACTGACTAAGTTACTCAACTTACATGTGAAACTTTCGTAAGACATCCGTACGCAACTTCCAAAGCTGCAATTGCGAGATACGTAAACTATGTTGACGCCCAAGTTTTTATGCAATTTTTTAAGTGAAATAATTCATGTGTGTGACTTACTAAAAGTGCGCTCACAAGATACACAAATCGTGCGGGCGTTTTCTGTACCTCGCCAACAACGCAGGGCACCCGGACAACTTGTGTATCAGGTGCATGCGACTTCATAAACTGCAGCCCCAACTTCAAAAAAGTGCGACTGCAAAATAGTAAGTCTCACTCATGAGATCCGGAAGGCACGTGTTTCACGAATCTTGCCTGTGCGAGTTATACATTTTCAACATGTCCTTTACGCAAAATAAAAGAATAAAACATGTAATCGTCATTATGATAACAACTGGCTGTCATGTCACCGAATCCTAAATGTCATGGCAGTGAAAGCAGAGCATTTGCATGTCAGCCTGCAGGTGGCGCAAAGCGCACTTGAGCTCTTAAAAGACACGGGGAGTTAAGCTCCACCTCCTCACACAGTCAACCATGTCATCATTCAAGAAGAAAAAAAAAAGGGGGGCAAAGTTGTCTTTGAAAAATCAAGAATCCCACATGCGCGCACACGGAGCGAAATCGCCAAGGGTGTATGGGTGTCGCAGCACAAACAAGAAAGACGACTGGCGACCGAATCACTTTCTTCACCCGCAGGTGACAGCGTCGCAGAAGCGCTCATCTCGCTCTCTTTCTCATCTTCACCTTCCCAGTTTGCTGGCAGCGGCGCCAGGCTTCCTGCTCACGGACTCGTCCCGGAAGGCGCGTGTGCTCGATGTGAAAGGCGCAAGTGCAACATCCAAAACTGTGAGTAAAACGCACACGCTAATGCGCATTTGGGAGGCGCACGCGCCACTTAGGAAGTCGTGTGCGCACTATACGTTTCTAACGAGGAAAACTTTGTATATGGCAAAAACGACTTTCTCAGTTGTGTGCACAAGATGCCCAAGTCATGGAAATCTTGCAGGCGCAACTTCCGATGTCGCATGCTTCTTCTGAACTCATTCACTCCCAAAGACGTTTTTAAACGTCTTTTCAGACTTGGTCCAGAATTGGCTGGAAGTGAATGAGTTAAATATCAGTCGCATGATGCAAAAGTTGCACTCGCACTTGACACATCTAAGTACAAATTATGCAAGCAACGTATCTCACAAGCGCGCAACTTACGTCGCACACGCTTCTTACATATCTCACAAGGTCAAACGTGCCATTCGTATCACACGCAAACGCAACTTAATCAGCTCTGCGCCAGAGATACACAAAACGTGCGCACGATTTACATATGTCGAGAAGCCTACTTATTCAGTGGCATGTGCGCCTTAAGAACGCGGGCGAGCACAGCGGCCTTTTCCAACCGCAGTCGGCATTCAGCGAGGGCGAAGATCAGGAGTGGTCCATGGGTTCGGCCCGCTCCCCGTCCTGGCTCTCCATGTCTTCCTCCTCCTCGGTCTTCCCGCCAGCATCTTCCTGCCCACCAATGGTCCGTCCGCCGGGCGCGGGCTGTCGGCGCAGGTGTCGCTCCACCGAGGCCTGGATGGAGGAGACCATTTCCTGCAGTTTGCGGCGCTGCTGCTCCATGAGGACGGGGTCCAGGCCGCGGCTGTCCTTCATCGTCATGAAGCCCGGCGCCATGCGCACCAGCTCGCGCCCGGCGCTCTCCGGGATGTGGGACGGGTCGGGGGGTCCGCCGCAGGACACGCCGGCACTGAGGTCCACGCCGCTGCTGTGCTGGCGCGCAATGGGCCGGCGCTCCAGCGGCGGAGGGGAGGCGCCGCGGCTACCCAGCGAGTGACCCTTTCCCTGGAAGGCCTGGACTGTATGCAGCTGCTCCTTCTTGCGCACCGCGCCGCCGCCGCCCAGCCGCAGGCCGCCGTGCGACGGGCTGCCCTCCCTGCTGCCGCCGGAGGCATCTGAGCGCAGCCGCGCCAGCGCCTCCTTCACGCGCTCTTCCACTTCGCCGCACACCTCGAAGTGGCCGGCGGTGTCCGCGCACAACTCGACGCGGGCCGCCGCCGCATTGTAGACGAAGGTGCGACCCGTCAGGTGTGGCAGCGTACAGTGCTTCCCGTTCATCAGGCCTGAACACACACAGGCACCCGGGTCATGTTGGACCCAAACCAGGCTTTTTTCGGTACAGTGAAACTCCTCTACAATGAAACCTACATGGGCGAAAATACCCCCTAGTGTGAAAAAAATCTTCATGCATTAACACCATTCCCACTTTCCTGCCCCCCATACAACGAAAAAGACCCCCTGTTGCGTTATACTAAATCTTTTTCTCTGCTCTTGCCTCACGACGAGATTCACTACAACGAAGTCTAATCCAACAGCGACCTCTACTGCTTTGTTCGGAAATGGCAACAGCAACCACCACACTGGTTTACACATGTGCAGTAGTCCAGTAGTAGGCCAAGACATTTGGCCTTTGCATCAAAGACCAATGAGCCCAGGATGAACCTCTGGCAAAGTGATGAAAAGGCCAAAGTACAGAGAAAAAAAAAAAAGAAACACACAAGCTCATGTGTGAAGCCGAAAGGAGCATTCTAAGATGTTTATGTTGAAGAAAGCACCTTTACATACCCATGTCCTTTTTGACGATGTTGTAGAAGACGCCGCCCTGCTGGAACAAGTGTGGCAGCTTCTTGGCATACGACCACACGTCCTCGCCTGCAACAACAATCACACACTGTAAGCTTGGCACAAGCTAAGAAGAAGCGTAACGTCGGGTAAGGCTGGGCCCCCAATCGATGTTGGTGATCAATTCAACGTTTCTTCCGGAGTTCAAAGTGTGTCAGTTTGGCAGCTCATTTTAGGTTCAACGTTTCTTGAACACAGAGATGCCTGTTTGATGTCAAAATGTCTAAATTGTGGAAATTTCAGCCGCATAACCGGGAACTTTACTCGTCCTCCATGAAAGCTTTTAATCTTTGTGCCTTTTCAAAACAAAACATTTGCAACATCAGCTTTTACTTTGGGAAAGAATGATGAACATTTTTTGTTGATTTTCTAACAGATGTTATGGATATAAACCAGTAACTGAATCCTCATCAAGAGATGCTTGTGCAGTTACGACACCGTCAATTTGAAATAATGTCCAGTTTTAAATCAAGGGACGGAAACGATTAATTTTTTTAATGCGATTCATCAATTACTCAAATATTGGAATGATTAATTGATGATTAAAATATTTTTTAAAAATTGTCAGACGCAGCACTAGTCAGGCTGCTTGTGATTTTTACAGTGCAGCAACGACCTTTGACATGTTTGGCAGGCCGGACGGCGAGGTGTCCAGCTGCCTGAGTCAGCAAACGCGCGCACGCACTGAGCTAAGCTATTGTACGAACCAAAACACGGAGGCACTGTCTGGAACATAATTGAATCAATCATCAACCCAATTCATTTCTCCTATTTTGCAAGGTACAGAGCATGCTCACCCATCAAGGTCGCCAGCAGACACAGCGAGGACATCTCAAGGTCAATGCTGTCCTGAAGGTCACGCTCACTCATCCTGGCCAATGCCATGGCATCCTCATTCTCTAGCGGGGGCCCAGAAGCGGGCGCGGCCTCCTCGTCGGCGCCTTTCAGGATTTCCAGCGTGACCCGGTCGCCGTGCCTCAGCGCCACCGGCTCCTTTTCGTGGCCGGCGGCTGGCGGCGGCAGCTCCCGAGGGGGGAAGCCGTAGCGGATGCACATGTGGCCGGGTGCCACCCCGAAGTGCTCGGCGATGCTGTTGCGGAGGTCCGAGTAGGACGCGTGGGGCCCCAGCGTCAGGGTGGCCATCCGGCCGTCGCCGGCGCTCACGCGGATTTTCTTCTCCCCGCCGGACTGCGCCGGAGCCGCCGAGGACTTGGTGGGGGTGGCCGGTGCTGAGGAGGGCGCGGGGGTGCCTGGGGAGCGATCCTTGGGGTCCAGCTTGACACGCTCGCTGCGGCGCTGCAAGACCGGGGCTCGGTTGCTGATGCTCTGCTGGAGGTCACGCTCAGCCTGGCTCATGGTCAGCTCCTCCTTGTGGAGTGTCTTGCCTTTTGGCCCTGTCAGGATGATCTTGGTGGGCAGGTCTGCCGTCGCTGGCGGAGAGCTCTCCGCAGCGGCGGTGAGGCGCCGGTCGTGGGCGCCGTCCACTGCCACAGGGTTGTACTCGTCCGGGTTCCTCTTGGCGGTGTGGCGCAGGATGGTGTCGACCACCTTCTGCACCAGGATCTCGCTGCCAAACTCGCCCGGGAAGTGCTTGGTGACCAGTTTGGTGGCCACGTCGTATACGTTGCTGTTGAGCGCCGGGTCGCCCTCATACTGGAACCAGTGCACCGTCTCCCGGACTGCGCGGCCTCCCCACTCCAGCGTGATGGGGAAGGCCTCCGGGAGGTTGTCGTACTCCTTGCCTTCCCAAAAGTGCTTGAAACCGCAGCCACACTTGCCGCCTTGTGAGCGTGTGTCGGTCCGGTCGCCGTCCAGGTAGACCACCAGGCCATTGGCCCGAACGCGGCGCACCGAGGCGCCCCGGCACCAGTTGCAAGTGTCGAGCGAGCTGAGCTTATAGTCGGGCAGGAGGGCGTCGCTCTGCGGGTCGTACGAGCACACCACATTGTTGAGCGGGAAGCTGTAGTTCTTGTCGGGCCGCAGCTGACCGTGGGTGGATTTGGCCAGGTTGTGGAGCTTTCCGCCCGGCACCAGCCAGTCGGGCGGCACGTGGAGCTCCGAGAGGGCACCGCAGACCAGGCAGCGGTGGAGGCGGTTCTCTGCCACTGACTTCTTGGCCGCCTCTGTCACCTCCTCGGGCTGAATGCCGATGACGCCGGTGCGCCGGTAGACCCACTGGTGCATGTCGGCCACCAGCGCCGGGTGGATGCCGTGCTTCTCCATGAAGACTTCTTCCATGGCGCCCACCAGCCGCATGATGTAGGTGTCCCGCAGGCTACGGTCGCCGCCGATCACGCAGCCGCCGTCCGCTTCGGCCTTGATGTACTTCTGGATGAGCTGCTGTGGGACTCCCCAGGCCTTGGGGAGCAGGTGGGGTGGCAGCCGGGGTAGCTCTGTGTTCTTGATGCCCACCAGCGGGATGTAGTGGTTCCGCCCGGAGCTGCTCCAGGCGATGCATATGGGCTTGTTGAGCTCGCCATCTTTTGCACGGCACCGCTCCTCGGCCACCAGGCCCGGCAGAAAGGTGGCTGAGTAATCCCCGGAGCTCCTCATGCCGCTCAGCGAGTCCAGCAGGATGATAGGCCGATGCAGGACGTTGGCCAGGCCGAAGATGTGGATGTTGCGGAGTCCAAGCGGCACTCCTTCGGGCGGGACGAAAAGCGGGTCGCACTCGTTGACGATGTCCTCCCACTCTTCGGCGTCGATGAAGTCCTGGAACAGGTCCTTGTAGCGGTCAAGGTTCTGCTTGAAGTTCTGTTTCAGGTTCTCGCGCAGGGCGTGCCAGAACAGTTCGCGGCCCACTAGCGCCCGAGACACGGCGTGAACCAGGCAGTGGCCATCTCCGTCCACATGAACAGGGATGAGACACTCACGGTTGCCGTTGGCCCGCTTGATTTCATCCAGGGTGTCGTGGAGGTAGAGCAGGCTTCCCGAGCGGTCCTTGCCGTAGCCCATGGTGGACACATGGTCAGGCTCAATGAGGAAGGCCCGGTCGCCCAGCAGCGAGCAGTCGAAGGTCTCGCCCTGGTTCATGTCCCTCAGCAGCTTGGCTTTACCGCTCAGTTTGTCCATACCGTAGCGGGTCAGAACGGGAGAGAGCAGCTTGCAATGGTAGTTGGACAGCCCCATCACCTTGACTAGCTCAGTTGCCTTGCCTTTTTTCGGGGCGCCCGCGACGCCCAGCAGGGCGTTCCTGAGCAGGTTGTGGAGCACCACATCTGGATCGGTCACCTCTTGGACGTTGAGCAGGTTCTTCTGCTCGTGACGCTGGCCGCATTCGGTGCACTCGATGCTAACGGAGCAGTGTGCCGGGAAGAACAGGCTTGCCTGACACTTGGGGTCCGGGCAGGTGGCCGACAAAATGCGTTTGTCTTTTTTCTTGGAGCCGCGCGGTAGCGACATGTCGGGACGAGGGGGCGGTCGAGTGAAGTCCGAGCTTCACAAAGACTCGCTCATGACGGCGAAAAGTGCTGCTAGCCGACAAGAACAACACGGAAGCGGCCGGATTTCTCTCGCCAGCCACTCGACTGGCGAAATGAGCGACGTCACGCTGGGGCATGATGGGAGTTGTAGTCGTACTCGAAGACGATGTCGTCAAGACACGGACAAGCCGTCGTGAAAATACGTACTCGCGTTGTGAGCGTTACGAAAAAGATATGAACACAAAAGAGGTGTCTCGCCCATAAACAAACAAAAACGATTAGTTAAGGATGACTCTTTTACCCGAACGGCGTGATCGGAATTCGCCTGCAATGACCACAATGCAACGCGGTGTAGCAGCGTGTTTTTTTTAAATCGGGAAGTGAACGTCGTTCGTTTACAAGCCGCCAGTGTTCTGCTGTATTGTGACTTATGGTTAAAAGTCTCCTGTATTTAACTACACGGTCTACAAAAGTGTGCATTCAGCACATTTAGTCTTCGAGCGCGGAGGGAGACGACCTAAGAATCTAACTTGCCTCAATGAGGCTAACTAAACTTAACTTGAGCGAGGCGTTTATTTTGGGCCCATATTGCTCCTTGCGGGGCAAAGGTGGCCGCCAACCGTGTGCTTTTTCTCTTTTTTCGTCTCGTTTCAGTGAACCGAAACGAGCACACTCACTGCAACTGCTGCCGTGACGTCACATCATGTCGTCACGCGTCTTTGCAATTACGTTCCAAATTTAAAAACACAAGGATGGCTCAAAATGGCGATCCGACTAGATGCACTTTTTGAGCTCGTGAATATTGATGTAGTACCAGTTGTTTAAAATGATTTTTAGGACTCAAAAAGAGCTTAATTTTGAAGGATACCTGTTTGAACTCATTTTTTAAAAAAGTAGCGGTCCCTCCCACGTGATGCCGGGTGGAAATGAAACCAAGAGAGACGCAAAAACGTTTTTGTCCACGAGATGTCGCCAGGACCTTATTTCCACGGCATCAATTAGTTTCTGTATTGTTATAAATGTATGAATTTGTATTAAGCTTTTTATTTCGGTCGGTAGATAAATATTTTGTTTTACGTTACGTTGAACACTTGCAAATATTTCTTTGTACGTCTTTCTGATATACTTTCTACAGTTTGGCAAATTGCTATATTTAATATTAAATGAAGACATATAAATAAATACATGTTCAGAATCTTATAAATTATGTTTGCCATTTACAGTCATTTTCTCTGTCTCCATGGGGTCGCGATTGTGGTGACGTCACATTTAAGTGATTTCGGGTGCTCTTTTTCCCCCGACTTCTCAACTCGGACCTCCCAGTTCAAATGGACGATCTCGTGCACTTTTATTTGTTGGAAGCAGTAAAAGTCCGGATTCCCACCTTGCTCGAACGCACGGGATGTTTCGTGTTTGTGGCTAATGGTTGAAATACAAAATTAGGTCAATTAAGAAGAAATATTGTTTTGGGTCAAACGGTGAAGCCAAGTGCCCTTAGTTTATTAACAACGGTCAAACACGGTCGTTTAGCAGCTTCGAGTCTTTTCCTAAATTGCTGCGGAGTCACAAAGTGTAGTTGGTGGGGACACAAGTTCAGTGTTCAGATGTTCGTGGAGTTAATGACTGAAAGACGAAATGAGGTCGAGTGAAGGTAAGGAAAAACGAGTTCAAAGTTCACGGAGGAGTCTTTGGCGCGCCGCCACGTTTTTTCTTTAGTTCTCTTTTTTGGGTGACGGAAGTGGGCTCCGGTAAGTGTTGCGCATGCGCGCGACGACCCTGACTGACTCCCTTCCAGGGTGTAGTCGGCTTCCAGCACTCCATGGCGGCGCACACAAAGTACTGAGCTCGCCCCAACAAGTTTCGTCTTCGCCCGCAACCCGCTCCCGACTCCCTCGCAAGTTACTCGCGCCTCCCGCCCGCCCGGTCGGAACGAGTCGGCCGAGTTTGACTCAGTTTGGTCCCGCGCGAGTGGCGTCGCGGTCTCAGCGGAGGAGCGTGAGGAGCGCCGACATGGCGGCTCCTTCCCCGCGGTTGTACCCCTTGGCGGTGGTCGCCCTGGCGGCCGCATTGACGCTCGGCGTCGGCGCCGCTATGGACGAGTGCACGGATGATCAAGGGCAAGCGCAACGCTGTATGCCGGAGTTCGTAAACGCCGCGTTCAACGTGACGGTGGTGGCCACCAACACGTGCGGCAGCCCCCCGGAGGAGTACTGCGTCCAGACGGGGGCCACCGGGGTCACCAAGTCGTGTCACATCTGCGACGCCCGCGACCCGCGTAACCAACACGGCGCCGCCTACCTCACCGACTACAACAACCAACAGGACACCACCTGGTGGCAGAGCCAGACCATGCTGGCCGGGGTGCAGTACCCCAACGCCATCAACCTCACACTGCACCTCGGTAAGAACCCCGCGTCACGTCTGAAACGCAGGCGAGCGTTTATGTTTGACGTGAGCATACTTGGTCTTCGACACCACCATATTTACCCCTTGGCGGTGGTCGCCCTGGCGGCCGCATTGACGCTCGGCGTCGGCGCCGCTATGGACGAGTGCACGGATGATCAAGGGCAAGCGCAACGCTGTATGCCGGAGTTCGTAAACGCCGCGTTCAACGTGACGGTGGTGGCCACCAACACGTGCGGCAGCCCCCCGGAGGAGTACTGCGTCCAGACGGGGGCCACCGGGGTCACCAAGTCGTGTCACATCTGCGACGCCCGCGACCCGCGTAACCAACACGGCGCCGCCTACCTCACCGACTACAACAACCAACAGGACACCACCTGGTGGCAGAGCCAGACCATGCTGGCCGGGGTGCAGTACCCCAACGCCATCAACCTCACACTGCACCTCGGTAAGAACCCCCGCGTCACGTCTGAAACGCAGGCGAGCGTTTATGTTTGACGTGAGCATACTTGGTCTTCGACACCACCATATACTTGTAAACCAATAAAACGTCGATACTTGGTACTAATGGTTAACCCGGGGAGCCTCAAACTCACTTTTGTCACAAACCTGTTTTGTTATTTTAGTCATTCATAGTTCATTTGTTTTGTTGGATATTTAGAAAAGCTCTATGTACCCCGGTTTATCAGTAGTGGTAACTATTTTTCGACACTCCCTTCTCGCTGTCCACCTACACGTTTTTTTATTTTACTGGCCTTGCGGAACCTGTCAAAAGTCATTTGTAGTGTAGAACGGGCCACTGAAAAGAGATGGTGGGCCGCAAATGGGCCGTTGGCCATAGTCTGGACAACCCTGGACTAGAGCAGGGGGCCCCAACTTTTACGACTATTATTGCACTTGATCTTTTTGCAAAGATGGCCAGATTTGGTGGGATGAAAATGCGCTTGGGCCGACCATTCAGGCCTGCAGCTACTTTAACTTTCGTTCCCAGTCACCTTGTCATCGTTTGCATGTTCCGTCAGGGCATGCTTCTTGATATTCTTTGAAAACAGCCACAGTCTCTTGGAAAATTAACCAGATGCATTTGTTTCATATTTCAGTGACAAAAATGTCAATTTCCATTCAACAGTGCTGACACGCTACACACGATTATATGCCAGAGACTGTGAGCCGGTGGAAATTTGGACACGGGCCGGATGTTGAACATGCCTGCTCTTGAGACGTTTAATATAAAATTGTCCAAATACTTGCGATTTCAGCCTCTCATCAGTAAATATTCCCCAATTTATCTCATCCCCCATAAAATCAGACAATCCCACCCCCCAAATAAAAGATTTGTAACCATCTGCTTTGACTTTGGAAAGCAAGAAAAACAATTTTCTGCAATGTTATGGACAAGACTAGGAACCGAATCATAATTAATTTGTTTGTGCATTTTCTGGACTTTCCATTTGACGTAATGTTCTATTTTTGGATAAAGGAATGCAAATGAAATTGTTTACAAAAAATAATTTATTGATTAACTGACAGAATTGTCAGCCACTGATTGATCACGAAAATAATAGTTGCTGCCCTAATTTGTTTGCATGTATGTTTATATGTCCTACAACATGTATATTAGACTATGTCAGCAGTTGAGCATCCGCGTAAACACAGTGTAACAAGGCAACATATCATACATGAGAACACAAACATACGTGAAACATGAAATGTCCCCCCAAAAAAGTTAGCAAGTGCGTGCATGTGCAGTGTTCCACTTGTGGTGCTTGGGAAAATTCCCGCGAGCGTCTCCAGGGCAACGCCATAAAGTGGACTTGTATTTTGTCTCTCCGCTCCCTCTGCTGGCTGAACTTTGACCCCGAGTGAGTGCGGCCCAGGTGGAGTGAGCGAGCGCAGCGGCGACAGTCATCCCAATGTTATTTGCGTGGGCATTCTCGTCTTTCGGGGCGTTTAAAAAAAGCCATCTATTTCTGCGGGGGGATCTCAGCGCCGCATTCCTGAGGCCCGGCGCTTACGTAGCTGGCTTGGGAGGAGCCGGACGTCCCGGTGTTGCTGCGGCGACGTCGCGCTCGGGTAGTGTGATGTCAAAAGCGGGATTCTTCTGCTTCCTGATAGTTGATGAGAACGGTCAGCTGAGGCTTTCAGTGTGGGAAAAAGTCAGCCGGCCAGCGAGCAGCTGTTGAAAATTGGACTCCTCCTCTGCTCCCCTCTGGGCGTGGGAACGTGATGCGGAACATCTGCAAGCTCAGCTGGCCTGCTCCTATTCACAGAAGCGGCTTACCTTTGGTGCCGTGCTTCGCCCGCATGCATGTCTCCACGAGACGCCGCCATCTGAAGCCCATAGACTGAACAGCAAACGCTTGAGAGTGTTTTTGCACGGAGTGAATTTTGTTCTTTCGTCAGGGAAGACGTTCCCTAGACATTCTCGAAGATTTTATTTGTCAAAAAATTGGGAACCTGTTCAAAAATTTACATCTTAACATTTCCATTTCTTTGAGACAAGAAAAACGGTTGCCGACCGTTCTTTGCAACCTTGAATGAACCCTGAAGAGAGAAAAAAAAACATTGGCTACATACACAAACATTCGGAAGCATTTGCCGCTCAGTGAGATATGGGCTTCGGGGCGTTCAGCCACCGTCTTTCTTGAGCGCTAATCCTGTTGAGGCTCATGGCTGAGCTGGAACCTATCCCCGCTCACTTCGGACAAAAAGACACACAACACTCCGGATTGCCTACCTGTCAATCACAGTGCAGAAGGCGCATAAGTAGGGCTGGAACAGGAAGTGTTACTGTCCAAAGGATGAAATTTGGACAGTTTGAAGTTCAGCACTCTGTCAAAACGATCACTTATCACAATAGTTGTCAAATAATTTGAGAATTCATTAGTTGCGCCTCTGCTTGCTGGATACGTTGCTTTCTTGCATTATCCTAACCTGCCGTTTGATTGAAGAAAGTCTTTCTCTCCAAACCGAAAATGCACTTTGGTGACAAAGAAATATGTATTGGTCAGTTTGGGCCAGTGTCTGTTTTTATTTTAATATACTCATGACATTTAAAGATATTTTTTCCCAACGCACACGCGTGCGCACACACACACACACACACACATATACTGTATAATATTTTAAAACCCTTTTGGGGGGTTGTCTTTGTCTACAAATGAACTGGCCCATGTGTCAGGTTTTTTTTTCCTCACAAGTGTGTCTATTATGTTCGGACTGGACGTCAATTCCCATCACTCAAATGATCGAGTTCACCTGAAAGACTCATGTCTGTAGTTGAGTTCAGAGGTCACGGGGGTGCTGCTGCGCGTGACAGCCTGTGCACGAGGCTTCCGACTTGTCTCGTTGCGCCTTTGAAGTCTAACCCCTGCATTCCCCTGTGCGATGTGCTAATTATGAGATGCACATGCAGAGGCCGCAGGCAAATCAATTGGATAACTTTTTATCGTCACTCACAGAATGAGCTGAAAATTTGGAAGCAGTGCTGGCAACTTTTGCTCAAGAATTGTGTGTGTGTGTGTGTGTGTGAGTGTGAGTGAGTGAGAGAGAGTGTGTGTGTGTGTGTGTGTGTGTGTGTGTGTGTGTGTGCGTGTGTGTGTGTGTGTGTGTGTACATGCAGGGTCCAACATTAATGATGGGCCCTGGTAGCCAGTAGCATTTGTGCCAAAGCCAGCACAACATGGCTCCTGGTTAGCATCCCTAACGGGTGGAACGTGCAACATGTTATTAAAACTTTCATGATGCTGCAGGAAGTTGTCTGTGCTTCTTCCTGTCTTGATCACACGCACCACCACCACCTGCTTGTATTTGGCGTGTGTGTGTGTGTGTGTGTGTGTGTGTGTGTGTGTGTGTGTGTGTGTGTGTGTGTGTATATATATATATGTGTGTGTGTGTGTGTGTGTGTGTGCGCATCTTAAAATGCTTTCCAATCTCATTTGCATATTTTGACAGCAGCTTAAATGAGTTATTTGAGGAATGTCGAGTTATTGAAGTGACTTCCTGCTCTATGGGAGCAAAAGGCAGTGTGGGAATTTTTGGACAGAAGCAGCTGGTGGGATGGGGGGGGGGATCTTCACCCATTTTTGACGCGAGGAGGACAAGCAGACGCACATGGGGTAAATTCCTACTTATGCAGACTACGTCAACTCCTAATTTGCCGTTAGGGATGTCATAGGTGGGTGTGGCTTAAAGGTAAACCTCTTTTTATGGAGGGTGAAAAATGCACGTTTTACATGCACATTTGATTGACAGGAGAGTTTTGAAACAACTTGGAGCTGGTCTGCTCCCATATAACTATTCTGCTACTCAAATACTTTAAAGGGTGGCGCGGGGGGGGGGTGATGTTAGAGGGGGCAGGTTTGGGTTG
>NW_017805462.1:599804-603200 GCF_001891065.2 Hippocampus comes | reverse complement strand
GGGGGGGGCTTCTTTGGTGCTCTTTAATTAGCACACTAATGTTTATACACACATGCACACACACACACAGGGCCGGTTATCACCTGCAACCGCCACATGACTCTTTAATCTCCTCTGAACTTGCTTGCTGTGTTGATTAAAGTCAGATTGTGTGTCTGTGTGTTGATGTGTGTGAGAAATGTTCAACAAAGATGGCTGTCACAAAGAATGTAGTAGGCAGGGCGAGCGCCATCGTGCGTGACTCAAACGCGCGTGCGCGCGCCCAGCATCCATGTTTTGTCGGCGCGTGCAATGTCACGATTGGTCGCAAACAATTGTCGACTGTTAACAAGATGGAGGCGCGCATGGCCAAGCTGATCTTTGCTCCGCGTCTGCCGCGGCATGCCCACACGGACGCTCAAAGCGTTCTTTGATTTGCTTGGAATGCGGTGAGATCACCGGGATGTTTTATGCCCCCCGCCACGGCCCCCACCCCCTCCCCCGCACTCCTCCCTGGAAGTGTTTCCCAGGAATGCTTATCAGAATGTTAACGAGTGGAAAACGGAGCCACTGAATGTCGTCTGCCAGGAAGTTGATTTGATGTTTGACCCTTCATTGATCAAACGCCATAAATCTGTTCCAGCCTCACCCAAAAAACATCCCAAATTCCTGTCATATACATTTGAATGTGCAGTCCGTAATTGTGATTGTCCTTAAAACATTGAGTAATGATGCATCATGAACTCATTCACTCCCAATGACGTTTTTAAACGTCTTTCAGACTCGGTCCAGAATTGGCTGGTACTGAATGAGTTAAATAGAATCAAATGTTTTGCTACTTCATCAAGTACAGCAAATGCTTCGCCTTCTCATCTGACTGCCTTGAACACATGAAGGAAGTATAACACATACAGACCGCATATTTTTAGTCCTAACATTGGCAAAATTACTTTGGATGTTCGATACCACTTTTTCGCCCAGACCAATACCGTTCCGAATCTCAATTCTTGAATAGTTAGCGATATTGATACCAAGTACCGATACCACTAGTTACTTTTGATACATGCTGAAAAGTTTTCCCCTAAAAAACATTGACCGATAATTTTAATGAAAGAACTATATAACAGTTTTCCTGAAATTAAGTTTCTAATTTTCTATTTTTTAAAATTTCTGTTCATAAAATTGTCACAAGAGGGCAGCCCATCCTGGTATGGGCTGCTGTCGTGAGTACCGATAATTTGAATTTAGGTTGATATCAATACCTGCCTATCCTATCGATAGCTGTCAGACCAATACTGTGGGGAGAAAAAAAAAAAAACGACGTCACTTCCACTGGTCCAACATTAAAAAACTGGCTCGATGTCTCCAATATGTCAACATTGCTCCGATTACAATCACTTTAACGGTATTGGACCACCAAGCCTCTGCTACATGACATAGCACGCAAATATGGCGCCGCCATCACCCGCCAGTGTGGGCTTTTTATTTAGTTTGTTTTGTTTTTCAACTTTATTTGATTCGAAGCCGACGTGTGGACCAGAACTCTGCAATGTTGTCGCTGTACATGTTCATGCTCGGCCTGACGGCGCAAAGGCCGGACGAGCACGACGACAAGCAAAAGACAACGCTGCGTTCACAAAAGTCTCTTTTGAACGAATCATGCTCGCCGTAGCCTGAGCTGTTTGCAAACACTTTTAACACTCCGTAAGTGAGGCTGTGCTGAGCCGGAGGAGCATTGTGATTTTTAAATAATTTAGTACCAGCCAATTCTAGACCAAGTCTGAAAAGACGTTTAAAAACATCTTTGGGAGTGAATGAGTTAATTAATGAATTTTTTTTTCCTCCATGTTTTGCTCTGTGCACTTAGCAGGCCTTATTTGAAGTGCGGCTATTTAAAAGAGCCAAGCATGCTACATTTTGTAACGAGTGTATGCGTCTCGATTTGGACAGTACAGCTTCCCCTTTCAAGTGGGATTCATTTCAAGTCACATATAAAAGTCGCATTGTAAAGTCTGAGCAACTTTGCAGATGCACGGTTGTCAGTAGTCTCTCAAGCGCTGCTCCACCGCCCGCGCACATATTTGGCTTTCGATGAACGGCAGCGGGGGCGACGTGCGTCAGTGGAAGAATGGTCGTCTCAACCCAAAGTTTGGGAGTTTGATCCCCAGCCATTGTGACCAAGTCAAAGTGTCCTTGAGCAAGATACTGAACCTCCTGATGCTCCATCATTAGTTGGTAAATGCGGTAACAGTGGGAGGTGCTTTGAAGCTAGCCAAGCGCTATACAAGTGACAGCCCATTTATCATTTTGATGACGTATAAGTCGGATGTGTTCGGATGAGCCTTTGTACTGCATATCCGACTTATAGCCTCAATACGAAAGAGGCCCGGGTCGTTTTGAAGACTTTGTTGCAAAACGGTCCTTTTTTTTCTTTTCTATTCTCACTGGAGTTTGCTGCAAGAAAACGGGAGAATCAAAGTGGCAGCTTCTGCATTTTTTAAAATGAAGAGGTGAAGCTAAATTATCCATTCACAAAAATAGGGAAAATCGAAAACACTTGATTCGTTGATTTTTCTAAATTGATGATTTTATTTGTAGAAGTCTACCTATCCTCCCCCCCCCCCCCCATAGGTCATCTGAATGACACATACAGCCAAATACTCAAATTTGCTGTCCAAACCATCACATCTCTTCATTTCCTTCCCTCATCCTCAATGGAGTTTGCTGCAAGAAAACGGAAGAACCAAAGTGGCAGCTTCTGCATTTTTTAAAATGAAGAGGTGAAGCTAAATTATCCATTCACAAAAATAGGGAAAATCGAAAACACTTGATTCGTTGATTTTTCTAAATTGATGATTTTATTTGTAGAAGTCTACCTATCCTCCCCCCCCCCTCCATAGGTCATCTGAATGACACATACAGCCAAATACTCAAATTTGCTGTCCAAACCATCACATCTCTTCATTTCCTTCCCTCTCGCTTGCTTTCTGTCCATCGTAGGGCCTACCCTCCCTATGTGAGTGGCGGGGTGGTCCCAGGAAGGAAAGTTCTTGTCGGGACTTGTCTTGGTGGTGGTAGCTCGCACTTCTCCCCAAGGGAGGGCTCAGTTGGGGTCTGCTGCTGCGCACAATAGTTGACGGTGGCCTGATCAAGTTACAGCGCCTGCTTCAACACCTTTCGTCATTGTTTGACATTCTTTCACGTGAGACACACATGCGCGCACGCACGCGCAAACACGCACGCGCAAACACGCACACTAATGCATGTTGTTTCTGCTGTCTTCAAGTTTCCTGCTGTAAAAAAAAAAAAAAATCAGCCTTGTCCGTTTTATTTGCTCTCCACACTGAGGCCCCAGCTGAGACACCCCTAGACCCCCCCCCCCAACAGAAAAAACAACCAAGCCCCCCAGACCCACTT
>NW_017805462.1:573200-599758 GCF_001891065.2 Hippocampus comes | reverse complement strand
ACACACACACACACACACACACACACCCACACACACACACACAATCGGGCTCAGGCTTGCTCACACTCGTTGGGTATGCATGTGTGTACGTGTCCTCACGCAGCGCCACTTTGTCCCAAGATGGACGCCGGTGTGAGAAGCAGATGTTGCCAGGATGTCTTGTCGGCATGATGTCGTCAGGCGTGTCAGGTTTACCGGTCGTGATGTCACACTCCAGCACCTGGTTATGTCAATTTCGCGTGTGGGGATGTTGCCCTGGTTACATATGATGTCACAGAGTTGCGTTTGATGTGTTTGTGGGTGATGACGTCACATTGTAGCATCTGATGTGACATTTTCACACACTCATACACACACATACACACACAAACGTGCCGCACTCATACATAGACTCAAACTGAGACAGGTTAATACACAAACACACTAAACAAAATCTCTAAACTCAAGCACATTAACACACACAATATAACACCGCACTATCACTCAGAGACTAACACAAACAGACGGATTAAAGCACGCACAAACATATGACAACACACACAAAAACACACTACCAGACAACCTAACACATAGAAACTCTAGCAGAAGACACAAACGGGCGCAAATAAACACACACACTAGCACACAGTATTTTTAAACGATGTCACCATCGGGTGCGCAAGGTGTTTGATGATGTCAAGTTTTTGCACCGTGTCAGCGTGCTTATGTGTCATGTGTTAACTAACTAACACACTATGTCAGCTTCTTGACGTTTGACCATGTGGTACGTGGGTGTCTACCTACAGGAAAGGCCTTTGACATCACGTATGTGCGCCTGAAGTTCCACACGAGCCGTCCCGAGAGCTTTGTCATCTACAAGCGCGGCAGTGAGGATGGCGCATGGACGCCGTACACTTACTACAGTGGCTCGTGCGAAAAGACGTATGGCTTGGGCAACCGCGATTTCATCCGGACCGGCGAGGACGAGCGGCGAGCGCTCTGCACCGACGACTTCAGTGACATCTCGCCGCTCACTGGCGGCAATGTGGCCTTCTCCACGCTGGAGGGCCGACCCAGCGCCTACAACTTTGACCACAGTCCCATCCTCCAGGTGCGTCCCGCCGTCCAGACGAGATGCGCTCGCCCAGTGCGGCCGCTCGGCATCCGCCTTCATCCACCGCTTGCTTTCCTTATTCAACCCCGCCCGTCAACTGTCAACTTATTTTGGGCGCCGCTGTCAGTCATGTGACACGCATGCTCTCTCCGGAGGGGTTAATGCTAACAAGCCCGCACAGACACTAACAGAAACACACACACACACCACACACTGTGGTGATGTCACGTTTGCTGTCATGTTTCCTGTCCAGTCAATTTATTCTGAGTGGCGGTGTCGGACTGCCGTCGCCTCATGTGACACTACTGCTGTCTGCCGGGGGCGGGGCTGTACACCTGCTCAGCCCCCGCTGCGGCGGCGCCATCAGTGCGTCGTTGCGGTTGGTAGTGCTGCGTTTGACTGCCGCCATTTGAAGCCCCTGGCCCGCCTCGCACTGATGTCAAGCTGCCAATGAAAGCATGTTAAAAGTGGCCCGCTGCAGTTTGTAACTCTGCTTACATATTGCCCCCTGCTGGTATGAATGGGAAGTACAGTGAACCGCATTTCTTTTTTGGAGGGGAAAGTTGGAGATTCTCAAGAAAAAAAAAACGTGTGTGTGTGTGTGTGTGTGTGTGCGTTTGCGTGTGTGTGTGTGTGTGTGTGTGTGTGTGTGTGTATTTCACTTAAAAACAAAAATTTATGTAAGTTCCGAGAAAAAGCACTTGACATTCCTGAAATAAAAGTCCTGTTTTTGCTGAAAAATAAAATCGTAGATTATAACATATCCTTCATTGATACATTAAAACACGGGTGTCAAACTCAAGGCCCGGGGGCCAGATCCGGCCCGCAACATCATTTTATGTGGCCCTCCGAAATAAAATCGTGTCACCTTGCATGATCCTTGCTAAAAAAAAAATGTACCGAAATGTCAAATTGTCATCTGTAATAAATTATGTTGAGATTTTACAATAATTGTGTTACCCTTACAAGTAATAATGCGATAATGTGATTCAACATTTTTGTGGTTTCATAATGGCCCTCCGAGGGAAGACCTAACTCTAAAGTGGCCCGCGACAAAAATGAGTTTGACACACCCCTGCATTAAAACACCATTCTGGAAAAACCAACCAAACTTCACACAGGATGGCCGGAGACTGCTGGATGTGCTAACTGCTCGTCTGCCATCTTTTTTCTGATTCAAAATGCTCTACAATCCCCCCCCCCCAAAAAAAAATCAATCCTTTGTGGAAAGTCTTATTTTGGAGAAAAACAAGTGGCCGTGCCGCTTTCTCCAGCAGCAAACTTGTGACACAGGCCGACAGGCAAGGGCAGACCAGCTGCACATCGGATTCCTGCTGAAGGACGCTTCCAGAAGACTGCGTGATTGATAGCACGTTGATGGCGCAGCTGCAGGGTGGGGGCTTTTGTTTAAGTGGTGGTGGGCTGCTTACTTTTCTATGAGAACGCTCCAGAGCAGCTGCCACACATCCAACGATGACAACCACATCCAAACGTCGAGTCGTCTTCCGGACACTCCCACTTCCTAGCAGACAGAAGCCCTCGGTGGGCCCCGTTACACAACCCCAAGGCCCCACCCCGACCGTGCAGCGTTTAATGATTGACACGTAGGCGTGACAGCTAGGTAACAAAGGCCGGCGTGTTTGCTGAAGCCAGGATTCAGGAAGTCAGGCGAAAGAAGAAAAGCGTGGAAACACCTGCTCAAACAAAAGCCTCCTGGCTAAAATGACCCCCCGCAAACCTTTTTGGGCCCAGGGAGGCTGCTTTTGCCTCCTAAAAATTTACCGAAAGGGACGATTCAACGTTGGACCTAAAGAATATTAAATCACGGCCACTTTTCAAATATAAAATTCCAAAATCCCGACTGGAAAAACGTTTGTCCTGATGCCCCATTCTTCACATTTTACAATTTTCATGTAAATATTGAAATTCCATGTCTTTTGTATTTCAATTTCAAATTTTATGAATGAATCAAAATTCAAAAAAGATCTAGTCTTAGGAGAATACTGTCGACTTTTTCCAGTGAGTTGGAATGTTATCATATTCACGTCAAAGTTGAACAAAATATTTTTCTCTCAAAAAAAAAACATTTTGTTGTAAAAAAAAATGGATTGATTGATTTTTGGTTGTGAGATTCAGGGTTAGCGTGTGCTTGCGATCTGCATGTTTCCTTGCCAGTGTAAATGTTGAGCATTTGTTTGTCACGTCTTCGCCAGCGTTGGCGCCCCATTCTCCCGCCAGACGCAGATTGTTTATCTTGTAGCAGCTGCGGTGAGCTCCTACTCCATGGCGGAAAACAAAACCCTCCTCTGAGGGTCATGATAAGCTTCCTGACGATAGCGAGCACTCGGCTAACTCCAGTGGCCTTCACGGCCTGTTGTGCAACTTTTTTTTTTTTTTTTTAATCGGCCGTGACGAGACAAGAGCGGACGTCCGAGGCCGAACGAGTGTTTTCATTGGCTGCTCGCTATGTTTCAAGCGGGACAACAAATGTCTTTCCCAGCACAGACATTGCCAAGGAGGGCCTTGAGCACGTGTTGTGGTCTGCTTTTGGCTTGTACACCGTGTTCGGATGAGCCCCTCCGTTTTTTTGGCAGAGCCCCGCCGCATCCAGCTCTACAGGAAACGACTTTAAGATCTGATATGCTTTGGCTTCTTGCCGACACATGCTTCGCTCTGGAAAATTGAATGACTGAAAGTATTACCAAAAAATTGATTTGTAGTAGAGAAAAAAATGGCACGTGGAGAGGCATTTTCTCCCTTGCACGAAAAGTACACTTTCACACATGGGAAGTGCTCCTCTTCATGCAGCAAGTCCACCTTTACCAACCACCAGTACAATGTTGCATTAGGGAGTTATTCCTTTACAGATGGGACATAGGAAGTTATACACACAGCCACACTTTTACACATAGGAAGTATGCCTTTATGCACAGGAAGTACACCGTTAAAATTGGGAAGTACAGCTATATACATGGAAGGAAAATAATCATTTTCAGGTGAGAAGTGGGCAGTTACCCCTTCACGCAGATGAAGTAGACTTTCGAAGTACACTTGGACACATGCACACACGTTTTTGTTTTTTGTTTTTAAACAAGAAAGTGACGTGGTTAAATTCGGCACTTACTCTTGTACACTTGGGAAGTATATGAACATATAGGGCACAGGTGTCAAAGTCAAGTCCCGGGGGCCAGATCTGGCCCGCCACATCATTTTATGTGGCCCACGAAAGCAACTCAAGCATGTCAAGTTCCATGATGCTTGCTAAAGTCTGAAGCAAAATTTCAAATTGTTATATGTAATCCACAATAACAGTCATTATTCTTGACTTCTGATTTTAAAACTAGTTCTTCAGCAATTTGTTGTGCGCTGTGTATGTCATATGTGGAGGGGATTAAACATGTGGTTTCCCAAAATTCATAACGGCCCTCCAAGGGAAACCGGAACTACAATGTGGCCCGTGACAAAAATGAGTTTGACACCCCAGATATAGGGGCTTTACTCCTTTTAACACACAATGTATACATTTATAAACAGGAAGTGCTTCTTTACAAACTGGATTTAGTGGTTTGCTTTGCTGGAAATGTGTTCCTTGCTCCAAGATGTGACGTTGAGGCCTGACTGCGCTTTGTGATGTGACAGGACTGGGTGACAGCCACCGACATCCGCGTGACCTTGAACCGCCTCAACACGTTTGGCGACGAAGTCTTCAACGACCCCAAAGTGCTCAAGTCCTACTACTACGCCATCTCCGATTTCGCCGTGGGCGGAAGGTAAGCCGTCGCTCTCTGGGAATGTTGTCTCCCTAATAACGCCCGCAACGCGCTTCCACCACACGGCCGGCATTCCGCACATTCCTGGCCGGCCGGCCGGGATTACGAGCCCACCGGAACGGGGCGGGCCGAGCGCGAGAAAAGGGACGCAGAGTGGAGCGCACTGACGCCTTCGCTTTCCTTCCTCGGAGTGGGAGGGGGCGTTTCTGTTTTGTCCAAATCAACCGAAAATGCTCTGACTTTTGCAGATGTCTGCACTACAAAACGGTTTGCCATCTGACCAAAAAGCCCACATTTGTCACTCTTCCACATTTTCATGACAAAATGAACAAATCCATGTACAGCTTCTACATTCCTTGTCCAAATCAAACCACTCCGACTTCTAAATGTTCAGCTCATTCACATTGACAATCACAGTGACTTATTTACAGCAGTAAGTCACCCTCCTTATACCTTTTTGTAATAATTAATAATGCGTTGTAGTAGTTCGAATGCACCTACCATAATTTCACGACCATACAGCGCACCGTATTAAAAAGGCGTAGTGTCAGTTACGAGTGCTATTTCTGGATTTAACACATACCGAAGACACGTTGGATTACTGGACGCAGGCATGGTAAAACGTAGGCTAGCTTTAACAAAACGGTAGCATGCATGCACACGACCGTATGTTTTTAAAATGGCAGCGGGTGCAAAACGGAGTTCGGTCTTACTTTATTGAAGTATTTACTCACATTATATTTTTTGGAGCAATCATCATTATCAAATCAATCAAAGTCCTAATCTTCTGTATCCGAAATGTACAGCCCGGCAGGTTTACAATCAAACGCACCAGGTTCACTCACGTCATCGTCAAGTACGGTAATAACATGTGTCGTTCATGTAGTGTGAAGTGATGTACGTGGTGACTGATTTGCGGGGACGAAACCCTCCGGCCCCCTTTTCCTTCCGCAACGCATTTTTTCCACGACATCTGCCAGCAGCAAATAGCAAAAACTACAAAGAGCACAAAAGCTTCAATCAAATGTTGTTGTTTTTTTTTTTTTTTTGGGTCCCCTTCCTTGTCCGCACGTCTCAGCTTGTCCTCTTCTTCCTCCTCGGTTTCATCCTGTTCACCCCCCTGTCATTTAGACTTGATTTACCTTTTAAATAGATAAATAGCTCCCTATAGTTTTCTGCAGTACATAGTTTTCGAAAATGTCAAAATATAAGTGACATGTTAAACTTTTAATTAATTTCGATTTAATCACAATTAAAAAAACAAAAAACGAAAGGTGCAGAGAGTTCCCAGCATTAGCAGCATCTCTTATAACATTAGCTGGAAATTTAAATAAACAATTCCATGAAGGTAACACGGTGTAAAATTGATCCCTGATCGGCCGTCTGGTTTTATTGATTTATTTTTTTTACGGCCTATGCTGATATTCGTCAAAATTTCGTATATCGGCATCGATAATCGGCCTGGCCGTTTATCAAAATCTAAAATAATTTAATCTATGTCTTCCCAAATGTCTAATTTGACAATATATGCCATATATTTCTTATTCATAACATTAGAAATGTCAGACTTCCTCTAAGTCCAAAACATTAGAAATGTCCACTCTTCCTCTAAATCCAAAAATTCAAGTCAAGTCAGAAACACACTTAGTAAAAGCAACACGGTTTTAGAAAAATCCAAGTAACTAAGCTTGTTAGATTCTTTTTCCCTGCATACTGCAACTTGGAGGCTTATTGTTGTCTGTTGTGTGGAGGATGTTGCTGGGAGGTTCACAAGCACCCGTTTCTTGCCAGATGACGGCCTGTTTCGGCCATTGATGTCAATATTTGTAAATATTGTAACATCCCTGTTTTTTCGCGTCAACTGGCGAAACGATATAATTTGCGAAGGGGCCGGCTGTTGCGACTTCTGGAATATGGAACGAGCTGCTCCCCCAAATGGGACCCCCAACCCTTTTCTATGCTTTCCTATATTTATTTATTTATTAACATTGTATGGATGTGTGTGCGCGCGTGTGTTGTAGGTGTAAGTGCAATGGCCACGCCAGTGAGTGCGTGAAGGACACTCGAGGTCGTCTGGTGTGTAACTGCAAACACAACACGGAAGGAGCGGACTGTCAATCCTGCAAAGCCTTCTACAACGACCGGCCGTGGAGGCGGGCCACCGCCGATAATGCCAACGAGTGTCTACGTAAGAGCCTGCCCTCGAGGCGGCGCCGCGTCACGCTCGCGTCATGCCGGCTGACGCGTGTTGTCGGCGATTGTGTTTGCCAGCGTGCGAATGCAGCGGGAAGAGTTCCGAGTGCTACTTTGACGCCGAGCTGTACCGGGCCACGGGTCACGGAGGTCACTGCAAGAACTGCGCCGACAACACGGACGGGCCCAGGTGCGAGCGTTGCCTGGACCACCATTACAGACGCGATGACGCCCACCACCGCTGCCTGCCCTGCGCCTGTAACTCTGTTGGTGAGACGCAGCTTCTTGCTACCTATTTCATGCCTCTTGGACACGCCCATAAAGGCACGGGGACCCCCGGATGCCTGCTCGCATGTCACAATAGCAATATGAAGAGTGCTGTCGTCTTTGTGGAATTTTCTCAAAAAACATGGAATCAAAATCGAGCAACAAAGCAGGTCGGCGGGGTTCAACATTAACGATGCCCCCCTGATCTCCTTGCCACTGTGTGGGCCCACTGGCCACATTCACACGCAAATGTCAAAAGTCACAGCAGCCGAAAAGTCAAGCCGGGCCAAGTTGAGAGTGATTGTGTGTGTGTGTGCTAGGAAGTTAACGTGTTTCTGTGCGTGCGCGTGTACCTGTGTTTAGGTTCGGAGTCTCCCCAGTGTGACAACCGAGGCGTGTGTGCGTGCAAACCAGGAGTGACGGGAGAGAAGTGTGACCGCTGTCAGCCTGGATTTCACAGTCTCACTGAGGCTGGATGCAGGTACGGCAACCACAGACGATACCACAACAGAGACGTGAGTCCGACCCTTGAAGATCAGGGGACACTCGGCACAATGTGCGCAGGTTGACATCCCCGTGGACGGACCAAGCACACCTCTCAGGCCACACTGGAGTCAAAACTTTGTGAACATTTTAAAAACTTGAAACAACTCAAGTGGCTGCACTGCATTTGTTTTCGGAGCAAACTTGTGGCTAAAACGTGAGTCAGCCACATGTCCTGTTGCTTACTGAATATGTTACACGTGGGAGTTGAGAATCCTGTTGTAGACTACACATGAATACAATACACATGACTTGACTTTTTTTGTTCCTGCAAAAGTGCAGATTAGGCTGCCGAACCGGACTCAAAAGTGCCCCCTACTGACATAATCTGTCTGTGCACACACACTACTTGTTGAAGTTAACGTGTGTGTGACCTTAGACAGTCACAAAGGAACCAAGGACGACATCAAAACAACAGCAAGCCCTCCCTCGCCTTATTTAAGTCAATGATAATGACTCAAAAATAAGGAAAAAACTGCACAGCACAGTTCCAAAGCCAAAACTGCTGACCAAAAAGTACATAAAGACTGCAAAAACAAAACAAAACATCTGAATGATGAAGAGAATATTCTGTGGCCTAACGAGAGTACACAAGTTGTGTGTACGACATAACGGTCTTTGCTGTTTCCGTGGAATATGATCAAAGTCTATTTATTTGTATGACGGTGACGATGCCGATCATGACGTTGACGCGTTTTGCGCAGGCCGTGTTCTTGCTCGCCATCAGGAAGCACTCAGGAATGTGACGTCAACACGGGACAATGTCGCTGCAAGGAAAACGTGGAAGGGTTCACCTGTGACCGGTAACACACGCTCTCACACACACACACACACACACACACACACACACACACACACACACACGCACACGAGTCGTGTGTCAACACACTATGACCTTTGAAACCTTTCAGGTGTAAGCCAGGCTTCTTCAACATGGACGCCAGCAGCGCCGAAGGCTGCTCTCCGTGTTTTTGCTTCCTTCACTCGTCCGTGTGTGAGAGCGCGCCCGGCTTCAGCATCCACATGCTGAGCTCCAACTTCGAGCGAGGTAGGCGGGTGCATGTGTGTGGGCACGTGCGCGGGCGCGTGTGCTGGTTCCGCACTGATCCGTGTGCGTGCGTTTTCAGATGAAGATCAGTGGACGGGCCAGCAGCGCGATGCGTCCAGCGTGCCGGTGCAATGGTCGCCCAGCAGTCAGGACATTTCCTTGGTCTCCCAGGACTACTTCCCCATGTACTTCGTGGCTCCAGGTATGCGCACGAGCACGTACGTGTGTGCACGCGCAACGGCGCCTTGGCTTTTGAGTTTCATTTCTTCTGCTCAGTTTTCATTAAGAAACAAAAGCACTTTATAATATTTTATTGCAGCAAACCATATAGTAATACAGTGAAACTCCTCTACAACGAAACCTACATGGGTGAAAATACCTCCCAGTGAGAAAAAATCTTCATGCATTAACACCATTCCAATCTCCTGCCCCCCCATACAACGAAAAAAAAACCCTGTTGCGTTATACAAAATCTTTTTCTCTGCTCTTGCCTCGCGAAGAGATTCACTACAACGAAGTTTAATCCAACGGCGACCTCTACTGCTTCGTTCGGAAACAGCAATAGCAACCACCACGCTGGTTTACACATGCGCAGTAGTCCAGGAAGTATTTGTTATTGTTAGTTTCAGAGCAGCACAAACGTTGCATTGCTAAAATGGCTACAAAACGGACCTTTGGATGTCAAGCAGCTAAGACAAGAAGAGCTCTGATGCCGCAAGAGAAGGTAAAAGTGATCAAAATGAAAGACGAAGCAAGCAAAATAAAAGACATTATCCAAGAAATTGATGTAAGTGAAAGTGAATGCTGATCGTAAATTTCGCAATTTCTTTCCCTTTTTTTCTTTCTACACTGAATATGAAGTGTCAAATAAGTGTATGCTCATACTTATGCACTATTGGAGTAAAAATAAAGAGTACACATACGTTTGTGTGTGTGTGTGTGTGTGTGTGTGTGTTTACATGTGAGATCAAATTTGCTACAGTGAAAAACCCCCTGTTGTGAAAAATTTCTTGCTGCAAACAAGATTTCGTTGTAGAGGAGTTTCACTGTAATATTAGAGTGGAAATAATTCATCCGTTGTGCATCAGGATTTAGTGCTACATTATGATGCTGCTCCTTGGTTCACTCACATGTCAAGGCGCCAATACTGTCGGAGATATGCCGTGGCGACAGTGCGCGTGTGAGGTTGACGCCGCGTGTTGTGGCCTGTCTAGACAAGTTCTTGGGCGACCAGCTGCTGAGCTTTGGTCAAAACCTGAGTCTGAGTTTCCGGGTGGACCGCCGCGACAGCCGCCTGTCCGCCGAAGACCTGGTCCTGGAAGGCGCCGGACTTCGGGCGGCTGTGCCTCTCATCGCCCAGGGCAACGCCTACCCCGCCGATGAAAAGCAACGCTACGTCTTCAGGTAACAAGCGGACACACCTTGACCTTCTCTTTCAACTTCTTTCTTTTTCCTCCTCTCCTGCCTCTTCTTCCTTGTTTTCTTTGCCCGTTCTCGTTCTTCCTTCTGTGCCTTTTTTCCTTCTTCTTCCCACGTCTTTGTCTTTTTCTTGAGCTTGTAACTCTGTTTGACTGCAGTATCCCTGTGAAATGAAAAGGAACTGCCGACCCTCATCATCCTCCTTCGTCTTCCTTTTATCCGTCTTGCTCCTCCTCATTTTTTCCTCCTCTTCTTCTTCTGCTGGTCCTCCAGACTCCACAACAGCGCCGACTACCCTTGGAGGCCAGCCATTAGCCATTCAGACTTCCAGAAGCTCCTCCATAACCTGACGGCCATCAAGATCCGCGGCACTTACAGCGAGAAGAGTACGTCAATACGCGGCCACGCCTTCGCTCATTCCCTGCTACATAATCACCACAAAGAAGGGTCATTCTAGTGGACCTGGAGAGTTCCAGAAAAGTCCACAATCAAACCCTTTTTCCGGGATTCACTTTGTTAGGAAGGATCAGAATCTGTATTGGCCTTCCCTCAGCATTCCGAAATAGCCGAGTCAAAGTATTGCAGGGTGTGCAGGAAGTTCTCCTAACTCTGTACCGGCGTCTCTCAGGTGCTGGTTACCTGGACGACGTGTCACTGGTGACGGCCCGGCACGGTCCGGGGACGCCAGCCCGCTGGGTGGAGCAGTGCACGTGCCCTCTAGGCTACGAGGGCCGGCGCTGCGAGCGCTGTGCGCCGGGCTACCGCCGTGCCCACCCACTACTCGGGGCCTTCAGCGCCTGCGAAGCCTGCAACTGCAATGGCCACAGCGATGCCTGCGACCCGAGCACAGGTAGGTTGATACTGCAAAATTCAAACAACACACGTCAAAATGGGAACTATTTTGATCATTTCCTATCGTATTGTTCAGTTTGATGTAATTAATTCACAGATTAAATGTATATGTAACATTGCTTATTTTATCGGAGTGTGCATCTCCCCTCAAAAGATGATTTGATGAACTTCTCAGTGCTGCAAATGTGTGTGTGTGTGTGTGTTTGTGTGCAGGCGCATGCAACTGTCAACACAACACGGGGGGCCTGAGCTGCGAGCGCTGCCGGGACGGTTTCTATGGCGACGCTACCAGGGGGACATCCTCGGACTGCCAGCCGTGCCCATGTCCCGCAGGCGCTACCTGCGCCTCGGTACCCAAGAGCGGACAAGTGGTCTGCACCAACTGTCCCGCTGGCACCACAGGTACCACCCGGCACCAACGTACACATATGTCGTGGTGGATGTATGCATACATCGTTCCGGGTTTCCACGTCCCAAACCATAAGCCGGCTAAACCGGGTAGAGCTTCTCAGACATGCTTTCCAGAAACCAGTCCACCTTTTCTTTGCAGGCAAGCGGTGTGAGCTATGCGATGACGGTTTCTTCGGGGACCCGCTGGGTGAGGGCGGTCCGGTGCGCGCATGCCGCGCATGCAAGTGCAGCGACAACATCGACCCCAACGCCGTCGGCAATTGCGACCGCGAGACGGGCGAGTGCCTGAAGTGCATCTACAACACGGCTGGCTTCTTCTGCGACCGATGCAAGGACGGTTTCTACGGCAACCCCCTTGCCGCCAACCCCGCTGACAAGTGCAAGGGTCAGTCCGTCAAATTGCGCCGCCGTTCGATGCTCCGCGATGTGATGCGAATGCGCGTCACGTCACCTGAGATGCTTTGTGATGTCACTTGATGTCACGTGAATGCGTGCAATATGATGTGGTGCGATGGCAAGGCAGCTTTGTTTCTATCGCACGTACCAGACACAATGCAAGTCGGTGTGCTTCACACAACCTGAAAGCACAGCACCTAAAAGCATTGGCAACAGAAGAGATGATTATATTCGCAAAGCAAAGAAGAAAATTATCTTCCTGAAATTACAAAAAGAACATTCATTGTCAAGATTGAAACACATCATTTAAAAATTCAGTTAGGGTTTAGTAGTTTTTATTAGGTTTTCTTTTTCTTAAAGTAGTTTTATTTTAGTTTTGATTTGACTAGTCTTTGTATTAGTTCTTTTTTTTTTAAATACATGGAATATTTGTTGCATGCCAGATAATTCAAATAAAAGGTTGCTGCGGTGTAATAAAGTCAAGTACACTCCAGTTCTAAAACAGCACAAACTCATGTATGATATGTCACATCAAGTGTCCCTTCTCCCCTTTTGTCAGCGTGCGCATGTTCCCCGTTGGGCACGGTGGGCGCCCAGAAGAGCTGCTCGGCAGTGACGGGCCAATGCCCGTGCTTGCCCAACGTCATCGAGCGAGACTGCAGCGCCTGCCAGCCGGGATTCTTCAACCTGCGCAGCCGAAACGGATGTGAGCGGTAAGACCCTTCCCTTGCTTGTTTGCAAAAAGCGATATCATGAACAAACAATGACCCCTACTTTACATGACAACAATCTGCAAAGGGTTTCCAAAAGATGCCTTGAGAGTGGAGCCGTCGTTAGGCCAATGACTTGCTTTGATTTATGAGCGCTGTGAACTCAACTCAACGTTCATTCGAAGTTGCGGTGTTGCACTGACGTTCGTCAGACATTCCCAAACAGTTTGAATGGCTCGTCCACAGGTGCAACTGCGACGCCATCGGCTCGGCCAACGGCCAGTGCGACATTGTCAGCGGGCAGTGCGAGTGCCAACCGGGTGTCACGGGCCCCCGATGCGAGCAGTGCGAGGTCAACTTCTTTGGCTTCAGTTCGTCCGGATGCAAACGTACGAGCGCCCGACGACTATCTTGCGCTGCTCCTACTTGAACTCTGATCTTTACTTGACCTCCCCTAGCCTGCGACTGCGACCCCGAGGGAGCACAGTCGGGACAGTGCCGGGAGGACGGCCGCTGCCACTGCCGACCCGGCTTTGTGGGTGCCCGCTGCGACATGTGTGAGGAGAACTACTTCTACAACCGCTCGGCGCCTGGATGCCAGCAGTGTCCTTCCTGCTACAGTCTCGTACGGGACAAGGTGAGGACTCTCGCTCGTGTCACTCAACACTTGTCAGACACGCGACTACATTGGACTTCAATTACTCTGCGCTACCAGTTGTTCCTTCCCTTATCAATTACCAATCAAAAAGATTACACATTTTAACTCTTTCATTCCACAAGACGTACTTGTACATCTTTTTAAAGTTAGGCCCCGCCTACCAAGGACGTACGTGTACGTCTAAGTCTTTTTTTTTTTTTTGCGTCATAGAGAGGAGGAGGGTCTGATGCAATCTGTGAATGAGAATAAGCCGTTTGCATTGTAAATCATGTAAAAAAGCGACCAGTAGGCGGCAGTGGTGCCTCACGTGCTTGAAATGCATGCTTTTACAAAAAGCTCTTTTTCACCGTTTTTTGCCCAGGAATCGCCATTTCCATGAAACTTAGCCATTTTGTAATGCCGAGTGCTGAAGAATGGAAAAAGATAGAAACAAATTTTTTTTCTGCTGAATGAAGAGAGTCCAAACTTTATTTTGGTAGGCTCCTTGTTTCTATAGCATTAGAACCAAATATTCGGTGGGCCTTGCAAGATCAATCAAAATCCAGTAAAACCCTGGGATTGACTGCCAGGTGCACACCTTAAGACAATGGGGCTGTTTTTGTGCCGATGTTGCCCCTCTCCCACCAAGGATGTGAAACGCCGGGCAATCTTATGTCTTATTACAGATTGCATTATAAGATGATCCTTTTGGCTGAGGTGTGTTACGAGTGTATTTTACGAAAGCATGGCTATGTGGAATAAACTGTTTTGACTGGGCTATGTCGTTTGAATGTATTGCAAAGCCATTCGAAGTATTGACAAAGTCGTTTGAACACGCGCAGTTATGGCCTTACCTTGTGCCGTTACGGGACAAAATTCAATATTTTTAGCATTCACCTTACATTTTACCAACACATTTGAATGAAATTATCAATACGCCAAAAGTGCTAAATACACAAATGTGTGAGGTCCGCCGAAGAAAAAAAATAACAAATAAAGAATTAGGTGTGTACTCGACCTAACCCGAGTGGGCCTCAACTTGAGTTCCACAAACTTGGGATTTACATGTACTAGCTCGGTGCCTGCTAAGACTGCGGGTGTTTTTGTGGCAGGTGAACCAGCAGCGCCAGAAAATCCACGAGCTCCAGACCCTCATCGACAACCTGGCATCCGGTCAGGAGACGGTCAGCGACAAGGCTTTCGAAGACCGCCTGAAGGAGGCCGAGCGTGCAGTCCTCGACCTCCTGGACGAGGCGCGCGCTAGCAAGGGTAGGCGCGCACGTTGCCACAAAGGTGGCCACGCAAAGTCTGGCTGTGCACGAACTTCTCTCTTGTTTCATCTCGCCTATCGGAAAGAGTACAATGTTTAGTGCATTCGTGGGATGCTTTTTTCCCCCCAAAAAAATCTGTTAAAATGTGAACAAAAATAACATTCTTTTGTGTGGTTTTTTTTTCAACTCATTCAGGACCAGCCAATTCTAGACCAAGTCTGAAAAGACGTTCAAAAACGTCTTTGGGAGTGAATGAGTTAATGTCATTGGTTATTTCATGACAATTAATGATTTATCGTCATATAAATGAAATTCAGACGTGGACCGAGCTCTGCTGGAGCGTCTGAACACCATCAACGGCTCGCTGACGACGCAGTGGAACCGTCTGCAGAATGTGCGCGGTACGGTGGAGCAGACGGGCGCGCAGGCGGACCGTGCGCGCAACCGAGTGCGCCAGGCCGAGAACCTCATCGACCGCGCCCGACAGGAGCTGGACAAAGCCAAGGACGCCATCGCCAAAGTGGTGAGTGTCATGCCACATCCCGTGATGACATTGTCGCTGTCGAACGCGTCCTTGAAGGTGCGGCATGTGCTTTCAGGACATCAAATCTCCAAGTGGCGATGGCGATCCCAACAATATGACGCTGCTGGCCGAAGAAGCGCGCAAACTGGCCAACAAGTAAGAAAGGGGTGCGGGAGGATGTAATTTGGAGTAAATTTCAAAGCAGAGGCACACGGCGTGACAACTGTTGTTGGCACAGGCACAAGATGGACGCCGACCAGATTGAGAAGATTGCCAAGGATGCCAATGACACATCCACCAAAGCTTACAATCTGCTCCTCAAGACGCTGGACGGAGAAGGAAAGACCGCTCAACAGATAGACGAGCTCAACAGGAAGTAGGTGGCAAAAGTATTCATCGTGGGAGACTGATATGACACCTTTGCTGAAGACAAAGTACATAAGTAATGACTTATGTCACAGAAGATTTCACGTATCGACAAAAAAATCAATTTGATGCTCTCCTCCAAATAAAACCCGTCGCCTCCGTGGCGGAAAATAAGCGACACAATCATTGTTATGGCTATCAAAGGCCGCGACGCACCAAGCAAGAAGACAGATCGCAAAGTTTATGTGAAGGGGTGCTTCGGTGTGCTGTTACACTTTTAACAGAAGTCTGTCCATGGGAGTTTAAGTGGAGTGAGCAGAAAAAATGTTGGACTTAGTTCCTGAAATGTGGGTCCCCTCCTGTTCAGATACAAGGAGGCGCTGGAGCTGGCCAAGAGTTTGGAGAAGCAAGCCAACAAAGTCCAAGCAGAGGCGGAAGAGGCCGGAAACCACGCCATCAAGATTTTCGCCAACCTCACCGGCCTGCCGCCCTTCCACACGCACGCCCTGGAGGTGCCGCCGGCCGGCCCGCTTTGCCGCCGCTTCCCGCCGCCGCTTCCCGCCACCGCTTCCTGCTTGTAAACGCGCCTGCGTCCTGTTTGCAGGAGGAGGCCAACAAGATCAAAAAAGAGGCATCCGACTTGGACGGCCTGATAGACAAGGCGGTGAAGGAGTACAATGACCTAAGGGAGGACCTGGCGCCTAAAGAGCGGGAAGTCCAAAAGCTTCTTGAGAAAGGTCGCAGTGAGCAGCAGGTAATGGATTTTTTGGAATGTTTCAACACGTACTACATGTGATATAGTAACAAATGTAGCTATGGTGTGGAGCACAAGCGTGTAAGAACCGAATGTGAAGCGAATAGCCATCGGCCATATTCTTTATCTTCTGCAAAGATCAACCGGTATTAGTGCAGATGAGTGCGTCATTGATAGCTGTGGTGGCTCTTAGGCGTGTAGGTCTGTATGGCTGCATTATACTGTCCTCTGGTGGTCAAGATGGGCATAATTCATTGAAATCATGATGAACAAAATTATTTTGTTTTATAAAGTAGAATATTAGTGCATACTGTTTTCCTTATTTAAAAAAACAGGAAAATGAGCAAATGAATGTCAATTTCATTGGGAAAACATGATTTGAGGTTGGAATGTTTTGAGGTACAGGCATGCTCATGGAACGAATGAGACTCATAGGTCAAGGCATAACTGTATTTCTGCTTTGAATCTGTTTTTTCACCCCCCCTTTGCTTTACTAAAGCAAGCTTTGGCATCATTTTTACACTAGCAATGTACACAGAAATAAGATAAATAAAAAAGGCTATGTAAGAAATAAGAAAGCTGGGTTTTTTTTTTTGATTTTTTTTTTATTTTTTTATTTTTTTTAATTTTTTTTTTATTGAACATGAAATGAAAATGGTTGAACCTTTTCATCTGCTGGTCTCCTCTTTTCTTTCTCGTCATGCCTTGTTGTCCCCCAGACGGCTGACCAGCTCCTGGCCCGCGCCGACGCCGCCAAGGCGACGGCGGAGGAAGCGGCCAAGAAGGCCCAGTCCACCTTCCGCGAGGCTGAGAACATCCTCGATGACCTGCGAGGTACTGGCTCCACAATGACACACGTCCATCTTTTTACCAAGTCATGTGAGTCATGCCCTTTCCTACTTCTTCGCAGACTTTGACCGTCGCGTCAACGACAATAAGACGGCAGCAGAGGAGGCACTGAAGAGGATCCCAGCCATCAACGCCACCGTGGCTGCTGCCAATGCCAAGACGCGGCAGGCCGAGGCAGCGTTGGGAAATGCGGACGCCGATGCCAGACAGGCCAAGACCAAGGCGGAGGAGGCCGAGCGCATCGCCACCAACGTGCAGAAGGTGGGTCGCTCGCCTGCCCCCAAGTGGACAGCCGACCTAGCAGTGCTCCAACTTCAGGTGGCGACAGGCGACAGGAGCCACAAATTTGACTCTGGAAGTCAGACTACTTTTACCTTCCTTTAATACTCAAACAGCATGCGCATCTTGTTTGCTTTGAATTTCTCATAAGTAGCATGAAACATTCTTCTTTCTTCAGAAACTGGAAGCGACACCGGTATAGTCACCCCCGTGAACAACGAGATAGCGGGGCGCCACAACTTTTCCTGTTGGATCTGGGCCTATTATTAGAACACTAACGGGCTGTTAACCTGACACTTGTTCGCATCCCGCCTCACGCCAGGGCTCGGCCAAGACTAAGGAGGATGCCGAGAAGGCCTTGCAGGATGCTGACAAACTGGACAGCGAAGTCAACTCCCTGATGGATGAGCTGAGCAATGCCGAGGAGCAGCTGAGCAGGAAGAAGGCTGAGGCGGACCAGGACATGATGATGGCCGCCATGGTACGAACCCAACCTTGCCGCACCATCTCACATCACATGATTTTCTATCACGTGATGTTGTGTAACACGTGATCTTCTGTGACGTCCTATGATGTCATGTGACACTGTCATGTTGCGTCACTTGATGTCACATGACATGATTTTGCTGTCATGTCTTGTCCTCTGATGGCACCGATTATGTCATGTCAAGTTGCGTGATGTGTTCCTGCATGATTTCACGTTTAGTGATGACATCATTTGCGGTCACATGATGATGTTTTCTGATGTCATGTGACGTAGACACTCAACATGTGGCGTTGCATGTCACAAAACGTCACGGTGTCACACGAATGTCGCGTGTTGGCCTCAAGTCACACACAAAGTGTTCGACTTGAAGAGATGTTCACATTTAATAAATGTGGCTAATATGTCCGACTTGCGGCAGGCGTCGACCAATGCCAAGGAAGCAGAAGACAACGCCCGCAAGGCCAAAAGCGCCGTCAAGACAGTCCTCAGCACCATCGCCGCCCTGCTGGAGCAACTAGGTAAGCGCACCACAATGAGCTGTGGTTGAATTGTTGCACCTCTAGTTGCATGTTAGAAGTGGTGACTGATCTTTTCCTACCACGTGTCCCTCAGGCAACATCGACAAAGTGGACGTGAGCAAACTGACCCAAATCGAAGAGTCGCTGCGCCGTGCCAAGGACAAGATGGCCGACAGCGAGCTGGACAGGAAGTTGACTGAGCTCAACGACGTGGCGCGCACGCAGGAGGCCATGATCGGCGACTACGACCGGCAGATCCGAGAGATCCGCGCCGACATCGCCAACCTCAACGACATCAAGAACACGCTGCCTGACGGATGCTTCAACACGCCGTCCCTGGAGAAGCCCTAAATGCTCAACTTCGCAAAATGCCTCAAAACATCACAAACGCGTTACCAAAACTCCACCTTGATTGTTTTTGTCTTTTTTTTGAACTGTGCATAAGCGCAAAGCACCAGAGACCACCAGCACGAACCCCACGAGACTGCACGTCCGCCGCCGCAACAGGAAGTCCCTCCCGCTGCCAGTTTCCTGGGTGCGCGCGCCGCCGTTACCTGTCGTGCCCCGCCCCACATTGGAAGGGCTCACCAGCAGTGACGATCCGCCTCCCTACATTTTATTGTCGTTCGTGACATCATCATCATTGGCGCAAGAAGGGTTATCACAGCACATCCTGAGGGTCCCGCAGGGGTCCGTCTGAAGCCACTTGAGTATTTATTCAAAAAGCGCCCAGCAAATACATCTTCAAGCGACTTGCCCTAAAGACACTTGAGCATTTATTGGATGTCCTTGATATCCAATTCAATGGCCGTGTTTTATTTCAGGACTAAGGCCTGACTAATTTGGATTTTCTGAGGCCCATTGAAGTCACGATTCAGGCCACTGGTAGGATTTCCAATAAATGCTTTCCAATAAATCAATTAGTCGATATCCCACTAGTGCGCCAAACGAAGAATGAAAACTAGTGTGTTGTGAATCAATGCTCAAACAGCTTTAGAGCAAATTAGCACAACAACATTTTACGCATGCCATTGAACTGCACTAGTTGGCATCCATTTGCTACTTGTACAGGGTAGGCAATTCCAGTCCTAGAGAGCCGCAGTCCATCCTGTTTTATAACTTTCCCTGTTCCAGCAAGTTCTGTAAAAGCCTGATAATGATCCTGATCATTTGAATTTGGTATGTTGGAAATGGGAAACTTCTCACACAAGCAGGACTGCAGTGCGGCTCTCCAGGACCGGAGTTGCCTACCCCCGTATTCGTGCAAATCGTAAAGGGCTTAATGTTAATAATTTATTATGTCATTCGGAGTATTATTAACATGCAATTGTCAACTAATGCACAAAATCTGCCTCACTAGTAACATACTAGGAAGCAAAAGTGTCAAATAAATGCTCAAGCAATTTGCCTGACTATTTAGTTGATATCTTTCATAACTATCCCCAGGAGCAAGTTGTACTCGTACACTCTTTGTCCTCACTATTAAAACAATTCAAGAGACTAGTACAACTCGGGTGCACGAGTAGAACAACTGAAATGTGACTCGTGAGGCAAAACTGTCCTAGTTGACACCTGCGTGCTAATAGTACAACTAGTGAAGAAGCGCAAACGGTCGCAAATATGCCACCAATTTTAAGAGTCTCAAACGCTTTTTCTTACGTTAAAAATTTGATAGCGACAAGAAAAACTCTTTGCAACCATTAACTGTTTGGGAAGGTCTGGCAAATGTCTTTGCAACTATTTGCAACATTGAACAAACCCTGGCAAAAAATAAATTTCATGAGATATGGGCCACAGCGCGCACTACAACCTCAAGCTGGATTTTGAAAAAAATCGGGGCTACTTTTAATCATTATTGATCAGTGCGTCAATATTTTTTTTTTTTGATAAATCACTAAGGAATCAGGACATTATTTCAAAAGGACTGCAGTGCAAAAAAATGAGTTGAATCACTTGAGTACTCATGGCTTCATATAGTTACACAACAGGCCAAAGAGACCTTAACTCTGCTGTGGGTTTGCCGTAGTTCATTCCACAATATTTCCCCAATTTGGAGTCCCCGACCACCAAATTAAACAAATGTTTTGCGATTCCCTTTTGAGAAAATTTGACATGAAACAATGATTCATCGATTTTCCACAGGCGCTGATTCATTTGACAATCATGAGTTGTTGAGTTGCGAAAGATAGCTTTCCATAATGTGACATCATGTGACTGCACACAGGAAGTCGCTCCCAGTGGCAGTTTTGTGCGCACGAGCCGCCATTACCCATCATAGCCCGCCGCGCAACCTTTCTCCTTCTCTTGCGTGACGTCGTTGCTACATGCTAAGCTTAACGCGTTTGCTGTCAGGCGTGCCAAGCACGCCAGCGACCAATCAGGGTGCGGCCGCATCGGTCGTGCCCCCGCTCATCCCGGTCCCGCCTCTCCAGTCACGTGGTGACGTCACTTGGACTCTATGCAACTTTTGTACATTTGCTCTGATACACTGGTGCTAAAAATATGTAATGTGCGTATGTGTGAGTGTTTTTTTTTTTGATTTTCACGTTTTTGTGTCAATAGCGACGTGCATATGCACGCGTGCTCATCAACGTCGCCAATTTCTTAATGTTCTTTATTTCTCATGTCACGCGACTGAAGTGAAGACATAGTTAACCTGTGATTTGTAACGACTTTGTGCCTTAATATGAATTTTGTGTGTGTGTAATCCAAACAAGAACACTATGACCTTTGACCTCCATCCATCCATCCACTTATAGTCATGTAAGCACACGTGTGTAATAATAAACAGTATTGTTAAGTTATCAGGCGCCCGCCGTCGTGCGTGCCGCTCGTCTACTTGCTGTCTGGAGTCTCTTCGTCTGTCTGCAACATGTCAATTATAACAACATAAAAAATGTGTATAAGAAAAACTTTACTTGAGCACTGATGTACTTTGCTGTGTGTCATCACAGAGGAGCTCCCAAAAGTCCCTAGAATTTGGGATTTTCGAGTTTCCAGTGGAATTTCTGGATAGACCTAAAACGATGTAGACAACTTTTCCTTTTTATTTATTTATTTATTTTTTACTTTCATGCAATGGCTCAGAATGCCCGTTGAACATTTGTGCTCTCCTAAATCAGACGTGCGGACACCTTTGGAGTGGTTAGGTGCACAAAGCTGAAAGGGGGCACCTTTAAAAAAAAAAAATTACTGTGAAAACAATGGAAATGTAAAATCAAATCTTTGAAGCTTCTCCCAGCCCAATCCAAACACATAACTGAGGAAAATCGTTAAAAAAAATGTTCTCCATCTAATTTGTGTCACTACCCTTATTATTATTATTATTTGGCTTTCAACTCGGCATTCTTCAAGTGTTTTATGGTGTTTACTTTTAGATGTATGATTTTGACTCCATGTACAACTATCGTTGTTTTTAAAGTACTCTATAAGACAAGTTGAGTGGCGTTTTGTATGAAATCACTATTTCCTTGGTGTCATTTGACTTGGGGTGTCAGGTTCATAAGAATCCAGTTCAAGGAAGGACACAGGCCAAAAGCTCAGGCGCGCTCTCGTGCGCGCGCGCAAGGGTCTTTGTCGTGGGCGCGCACGGCTGCTGACTTCACTTTCCCGGAGTCTTCTTCTTGTTCGTCTTGCCGGCGGCTTACGCCGAGCGACTTCCAAACTTTCTCCCAGCCACGACGACAGCAGGACGGACAGGGACGCGGCCGGACAGGAACGGACGCTTCTGGATTTGTTCTCGGTGTTCCGTTCCTTCGACGCGCCCCCAGAGCGAACGAGTGAGGAGCGGAAGCATGAGGCGGACTCGTCCGGACGGCTAACGGGAAGCCAAGTTTAAAGCGAATCGAGTGTCGAACGATCTTCGAAGGCAAACGCTACAAAGTGGAAAAGTTGTCGTCGTTCTGGTTCGGTTGGAACTTGCCGACGACTCCGGCCACCATGGACCGGCCGGACGCGGACGACGCCGACTCGCTGGCCGGTGGTGTTGGCCCGGCGCAGCGCCTCCTAGCGGACGGCGTCTGCCAGCTACAGGGTTGGATGCGCGTTCACGGTAAGGACAACTTGCGACACCTCCATAACTAATAAAGTCGACAACAAATGTCTAATATTTAAATGTAAAAGTCGTATCCACCTCCAACCTATTCACAAAACACACCGAAGAGCTCGCAAAGAATATAAAAGCCAAATAAAGTAAATGAAGATGAAATACAAAGATACAGAATACACTGAAACAACTATAAGATTTGCAGTAATTATACGTTTTCACAGCTTTTTGTTTCCTACAGATAGATCATGTAGAAAACAGTTGCTTCCATATACAAAAAAAAAATGCATACATTTGGATCTCTGAATATAAAATTTTGCTCAAATAATATTAAAGTTGTTTAACTCTAATTATGCATGGGCAGTTCTATCATATTTAATAATACAAAAGAACACACGTTTCCAAAGTAAGAAAAAGCATTGGTTAATATGATCTATAATCAATCGTGTCAATTTGCACCACAACTGATTGTTTTAAAGTGCTCTATGAATACAGTTGAGTTGAGTGTGTAAACAAGACCAGAACAAATTCTTAATTCACTATGAATTACCTAGCTTTCTTACATTTCAACAGATATACATTGGTTGAGTAATATTTATATGTCATCTTCTCAGTACTCTCTCATTTTGTTCCTAATGAAGAATTTGTGTGGCAAGGGCCAAACACTCACCCATCTGTGGCTCGCTGTAAAGGAACATAGTGGAGAATGTACAATGTCAATATGATGCCTTGCTCAAGTGCCACAGTGGCAATCCAAGATGGCCGGCGGCGGTTTCACTTCTCGCAACGGCGTTGTGAGTCATGAATCATATGCAAGTCCATGCATCATGTGCACGGGCCCTTCAAGAGCCCTCTGATGTCATGTTGCCTTGTTCTAGTTCCACAATAACTTCACACCCTTAAGACGGACTCCACCAAGTCCCCGGACTGGTCTCCAGTCAGTCTGAGGGCGCACATAGGCAAATGACAGACAGTCTGACAGAATCCGAACCCCCAAAACCGCACTCTCCAACACCCAGTGCGAGTGAGTCACTTTGCGTGAGCGTGTGTCAGCTTCCTCGCTCATCCACACAATGGAGGCCGACGACGGCAGGAAGTGGAGAGTCCCTTAACTGCTTCCCAAACAGGATGTCCCAAAAAAAGCCGGCCTTGGTGCCCTATGCTGAGGCGGCCATTTTGCCGTCTGGAGGCCCTTAGAAGCACATCGGAACTGTTCCAAAAATAGCGCATGGACATTGTGATTTCCTCAGAATGCTCCACGAGTGATTGTTGGAACATACAACTTTAATATTTTTTAGAATCAAATATTCTATCGACTGGGCAAACAATCAAATGAAAAATAATTTGTGTTTTGAGTTCTTTCCAAATATTTTTTTTTTCAATTCCTTTTTTCGAAGGGATTACTTTAACTACCTGCTCAGCTGCAAATAACCCCCGAATCTGTCTGAAAATTTTGCAAAAATATTAATCATGTGATTTTCAAAATAAAAGCTTGTTTGAAAAAAACCCCACAAAAATATTATCTATCGGCTTTCTTTTGAAGGCTTGAGAAATTGGAGATTTACTGTTGAGAGTCTGATCTTTTACATTAAACATGGTCGATAAGAAGTAAGTCCAAATAGTTGATCAGTCATTTTATTGTTGATGAATTGTCGATTAATAGATTGTTTGTTTCAACTCTAATCTCTACCTTTCGTCCCAAAAGCTTCAGCGCTTATGAGTGTGTGTGTGTGTGTGTGTGGGGGGGGGCGTTCATCTCGATAAAGATGTGACGTGATGTCGGTGCTCGGTGATTGGTGGGCGTCTGCCGTGTTTACTGGTTGCCGTGGAAACGTGACCTGCCTGCCGCAAGTTGACATACAAAGCGGCTTCTGTTTTCCCCACGCGTGTGCGTGCGCGTGTGTTAGTCCTTGAGTTTTCCTTTGTGCATCCTGGAAAAAAAGCAGGGACGTTTTGCTCATGTCAAATCACGCAGCAACTTTCATCAGCGTTTACTGGCACAATGTGCATGAAAAGCACACCCGCAGGCGCGCGCACTCGCACAAACACACGGCTGAATATCGTGTGCGCGGGTGTGTTGTGTGTGTGTGTGTGTGTGTGTGTGTGTGTGTGTGTGTGTGTGTGTGTGTGTGTGTGTGTGTGTGTGTGAGCGAACAGGTGTCCAACATTCCCAGCGATTTTGGCAAGACTCAAGTTTCTCCGGCGACTCGGTGTCCACTTGAACACACGTTTCGTGTGACATGATCACGTTGGGCGTGGCCTCCTTTTCCCACAGGTGGTGACTTAACTGCAGCTGGGCTAGGCGTGGGGGGGGGGGCTGTCTGAGAAGGACCCTATATCTAAGGTTCATTCAAGCTTCTTTGTCATGACAAGACTTTTGATGATTTGTGTATTTATTTATTTATACTCGTTCATTGAAAATGCGCCCTCGCTGATGTGCTTCCCATCTTTTAGGATTAACGAAAGCGATGCCAGCTAACGAGTGCTCACCTTTCGTGGCTCAGATACCAAATTAAAAAAAAAAAGTCTTAAGTAAAAAAAAAAAAAAAAATAGTACACAGTACAACCAGGTTTATGAATTAATAATTATTTTTAATAATTGATGATTGTTTTTTTTTTTTTAATTCAAAATGGTCCAAATGCTCTGAATTTCTGCTTCTCAACGGGAAATTCAAATCAATGTTCGTACCTGTTTTCTGTCTTGTGGTGGACCAAATCAGCAACTGAATCATCATAAATTTATGTTTATGTATTGTCAATATGAAAGAATGCCCTGTTTCAGAATGAAGGCGTGGAAATGATGATTTTTTTTTCCCATGTAATTAATTGCCAAAATGATTGACCGAGGAAGTGTTATGTGACGTATGTTTACGTATGACATGATGATGATGATGATGATATGGTGACGTTTGTTCCAGAGGTAACCGGCCCGGCCGCCCACCGCCTGTCATGTGGTCAGAGTTCGTATTTGGACACGGGCGCGTGGGAGAAGAAATTGTGCGTGTTGACGGACAGCCATTTGCTGCTGCTCAGCCAGGACGAGCAGGTGCTGCACGGTGATGACATCACGCCTTGACCTCAGTGTTCACTGTGACCCACTTGGCTTTACCCTTGACCCCCAACCAGAACACGTGCGAGGCTCTGGAGAAATCGGCAGACGGCGCCAACGCGCGCAACCTCCGCAGGGCCGTCAGCGTCCCCTCAGATGGACATTTGCCGGACGGTCCAACGGAGAGGGCCACCATCTTAGGTAAAAATCAGCCCATTTTGTCTTCTGGTCGATATTTGAAATACTTTGTTGAAAAACATGTCCGTGGCATGCTTTTGTCAAAATACCTCAAAGGTGAAGAATTTATTTCTTGTGAGGGTGAAATTGGCTAGTTTTTGGGTGCGCTAACGCTAATGGGTGCTAACAGCTGCTTACCTTTCCCTGTTGACGTCTGGGTCCAAGCTATGCTTTGCCTCAGGAACTTTCTCCGGCCTAACTGCCACATCACTGGCTGAGAAACTCGGTCTCGTTAATTTGGAGTGGACCGCCACATGAAGGGGATTACACAAAGTACCGGGGTACATAGGAAAGTTCCGGCAACTGGTTCCTGCAGTCTCAAAGGCCCTAAGGTCACTGGGGGCAGCCCACCCTGAACTGCAGGGGGCCCCCCCCCACCTTGCCCCCCGCTCCCAGATGACCCCTGAGCTCAACCCCCCAAAATGACCTGCCCCACCTCCACTCAACACACACACACACAATGCATCAAGGGAGGTCCGTCTATTTATATGGTAATCGAAGTGGTCACCACCCCACTCCCTCCCCCATAAAACTGGTTTTGACCAGTTTAGATTGAGGGTATGTCGGAAGAAAAATGACTTTTTTGTTTGCGCTTGTAAGAAGTTTGGAAGACGCACATGAACATGACAAAATCATTTGCATATTGCGCCCCACACACCAGCTGCTATCCAAAACTCTGCTTTTGTCCTGAACTTGGCATGTCTATAGTACATGGCGAGATACGACATTTTTCCAGTGTTCGGACGCAATTTCCCATGTCACCATTTGCTCCATTTCCTGTTTTTTTTTTTTTTTTTTTTTTTTTTTTTTTTTTTTTTTTTTTTTTTCCATATCTATCTCT
>NW_017805462.1:564882-573136 GCF_001891065.2 Hippocampus comes | reverse complement strand
GTGTGTGTGTGTGTGTGTGTGTGTGTGTGTGTGTGGGCGCGCGCGCATGTTTGTTATTTTGACAAATGATTAAGGAATATGACATGTTGAAGATGTGCAATGAAGGTGGCTTTCCGGAAAAGAAACTCTATTATGTATTTTTCCTCTTTTGACTCAATTTTTACTCTTTACTCTTTTGAATTTTTGTACTCTTTTATTTCTTTGATCGTGAGACTTTCTGTTTTTGGGGGACCAGTTATTCTCTGTGCTTTTTTTTTACCCACTTTACATTCTGTTTGTACTCTTTACGCTATTACGCTTTGCACTAGTTATCCTGCCTAATCCATTTGTACTCTTTAAATTCTTTGATGTGGAATTTTGTCAGCTGTTTTTGGGACTATTTACTCTCCATGGGTACTCTAGAGTCGTTTTTTTTTTCCTCGTTGTGCTCTTGACTGGCCGGGGTCTTGTTGCTGTATTGATGTTTGTCGCTACGATCTGGGAAGTGAATGCGGCATGATGCAGAATTCTCGTGGGACTTTTCGGCAACTGGAGTGCGCCAGCCAAAGGATGCCGATGCTCCTGCTAAATTAGGCTATGACATCACTTTTTGTCTTTTGATAAAAACTTGAAGGTGTCAGCCGTATCCCATGATGCTCCTTAGCGATTATGTCACCATCAAGCAGAGTGCGCGCTTGTCCCGCATGAGAAGCCAGGAAGCGAGGGAGGGAGGGAGGGAGGGCGAGCGAGCATTGATTGAATAATGCGCCGAGGGAGCGAGCGAGCGCTAGGACGATGAGGAGGAGGGATGCGGTGAGGAGGGCCGAGAAGCCAGCGGGACGCCCGGCGTGACAGCAGCAAGACCGACACAAACGCCTCCGGCTCATTGGCTGACAGGCAACGAGGGGGGGGAGCGGTCTCTCACCTCCGACGATGGGCAACAACTGCGGCGGAGGTAACGATGCCCCACGGCCGGCTCGTGTTGAACTTTGCTTGGGCCGCCCCGTCAAATAGCAGCGTGGCGTACATGCGGATAGAGCGACGCCGTGACGCCGTCGTAACATCAGACAGGAAGTGGGCTTCTAAATTTAGGGCGAGGATCAATGACCGTGGACGAGCTTTTTCAAAGCTCAAGTTGTTCCTCGCTGATTTGAACGCGTCCGGATGTTCAGGAACTTTTGTTTTCACATCAGCCAAACACATGCGTGTGAAAATGATGATGATGATGATGGTGTACGAATAATAATAATAATGACCTTTTACTTTGCCAAAGCATCGCCCCCGAGGAGGCGGAGCATCCCTGGCCCGTCAAACTTGGAGAAGAGCGTCGCCGTGGACCCACCCTACTCGTCGCCTTTCAGAGTGCCCGTGAGTCTCGGTGGAAACCCAACACTTCCTGCTTTACCCCGCGCAGTAATCTGATTACTCACTCTTGAGGTGATCAGAGTACTGGCAAAAGAATCAGCGCACTGCTAGATTAATCGGTGTACTGTCAAGGTAATTGGAATCTGTGAGTCATTAGACTTGTGCGTCTCAGTCATGCGACAGTAATCTGACTACTCTCATTGCAATCATCAGAGTAGTTTCAAAGTCTTTTCATCGTAAACTCAAAGTATGTCAAAGTGTTCCATATTTGCTGAAGTAATCAGCTGCAAAGTAATCAAAGTACAATGATTTGATCTAAAAAGTGGCAACGTAATAAAAGTACCGTCACAGTAATCAAAGTAGTAATTGTATGAGCAGTGTCATGTCAAAGTAATCCAAGTCCCCTCAAAGTAACCACAGAGGTATTATTCAGTACCAGCCAATTCTAGACCAAGTCTGAAAAGACGTTTAAAAACGTCTTTGGGAGTGAATGCGTTCAAATAATTACAGTGATTTCCTAGTAATCACAGTACTTTGTACTGTATGCCAAATATAGTATGCGATAGTAATCATTGTACTGCAGGGTCATCTGAAGATGTCAAAGCAAACTGAATCATGACAAAGTAGTGAGAGTACTGTCAAAGTAGACTTTAAACAAAAAAATCTTCAGCCCTGTCAAGAGTGATGCGAGTATGTCATCATCATGAAGACGCCGAAGACAACGCGTGAGCGCTTGCGCGTCGACTCCGGGGTGCCTTTGAAGATATTAATAACGCAGGAAAGGAGGCCGCCTGCCACCGCCGCACCGGTGAGGAGCTTTAATTGTCTCGGGTAGCGTGATGGGCGGAGCCACGCGATGCGCTCACATGACCGCAAAGTAATCAGATTACACTTTCACCCTTGATGCTGACTTGACTGACCAGTCTCGTAACAACTAAAAAAAAAATCACGTGTTGCCACGGAGACGCACAATGTTACCATACGCAAGTTTCTGAACTAATTGTGTGTGTGTGTGTGTGTGTGTGTGTGTGTGTGTGTGTGTGTGTGTGTGTGTGTGTGTGTGTGTGTGTGTGTGTTTCAGGGCTTCTTGAGCAAGCGTCTGAAAGGTCCCATCAAATGGACAAAAAGTCCAAGCAAAGTGGAGCGGAACAGCAGTATGAGACTTCCTGTTATGAGACCCGCTGAGACAGACAGGTCCTCTTCCCCTCGAGCACTTTTATTTTGGAAGGCTGACAAGGCTTCCTGTGCATGCGTGCCTGTTCTAGTCAATGCTGTTTGGTGCGTTGAATGAGTTTTTGTCATGTCGTTTTGAAATGTCCTAACTTGTGAGCGGTCACTGAACGCACCTCGAGTCTCTTGACGAACGCGTGCGAATACAGTGGAGCCGGGGGATTTAATACACCAGGCGTCTAACTTCCTGGTTCGAAAAATAGCCACCAAAAGAAGTCATATTTCTTGAGAAATTAGATCGCCATTGTGCCAAAGGTAGTACATAATCATCTATAATTAAATAGCATCATTACAGACTGTAATGCTTCCTATGTTTGCCTGTCACAGGTCTTATGGACTTTCTCAGCCGAAGGAATGGACGTCGCGCGAGTCTCTGCTGAATCCCGGTGGAGCTCTGGAGGCACTGGACCTCAACGTGGAGGACGGTGTCTCGGTCAGACCTCTGCACGGCAGCATTGTGGGTCAGGACTTCTGCTTTGAGGTGAGCCGCCCGAGCCCTGAGGGTTTGAATTTCATCGATATGTGGACTGGGAGGAAGTGCGCGACCCTGTGAGGTGATGAGTTGCACGTTTGAGAGGAAAGAGCGAGACAGAGTAGGGGAGAACGGGAGAGTGAAGCCCGTTGCAGGGCGAGACGGACAAGATAGCACAGGGCCAAACCAGGACACAACGGGGAAAAAGGGAAAGAACGGGGCTGGCGGTGTCCGTCACAAGATATCGCTCGTGGTCACGCCCCCCTACCTCTCCAATTTCCTGTCAGGTGACCTACTCAGGCGGCGCCAAGTGCTTCAGCTGCTCGTCGGCGTCAGAGCGAGACAAGTGGATGGAGAACCTGAGGAGGAGCATGCAGCCCAACAAGGTGGGATGGGCCCTTCCCAGACGCCGCAAGCCGTTCGCCAACAAGCGGGCGTGTTGTCATAGCTTTGATTTCACCCAAAGTTCAAATTCCGCAAATGTCTTGAAACGCCATTGGGCAGAATCCTTTGGACCCGAGCGCCTGACGTTTTTCTTGTCACTGGGACGTTGACGGATGAAAATGATGCCGAGTGTCATTAGCATCGACTCATTGGGAAACTCTCCGATGAGTCATAATTTGGGACGCGGCTGAACGTGAACGAGGCGGAAAGTCTCGGGAAACTGTGATGGCGATGTGGCGCTTGAACGTTTTTCAGGACAACCGCCGCAGGACGGAGCATCTTCTGAGGCTGTGGATCATCGAGGCCAAGGACCTGCCCCCCAAGAAGAAGTACTTCTGCGAGCTGTGCCTGGACGACGTGCTGTACGCGCGCACCACCAGCAAGGCTTGCCGCCCCGGCCCCTTCTGGGGCGAGCGCTTCCTGTTGGCCGACCTGCCCGCCGTACGCAGCCTCACCGTGCACGTCTACCGAGACGCCGAGCAGAAGAAGAAGAAGAAGCAGGACAAGAACAACTACGTGGGACTCGTCAACATCCCCGCGGCCGCCGTCACAGGACGACATTTTGTGGAGAAGTGGTACGGACGCTACGCGCAAAGGCTTAGCTAACGTTCCCAGAACGTTAGCTTCTTGCCGATGACTGAATTGTATCTTGAACGGTCGGCAGGTACCCGCTGAGCACGCCGGCGGCCGCCAAGGCCAGAGGGGGCGGCGGCCCGTCGCTGCGCCTCAACTTGCGTTTCCAGAGCATCGCCGTGCTGCCTATGGAGGACTACAAGGAGTTTGCCGAGTACGTCACCACGTCGTACGCTACGCTCTGCGCCGCCCTCGAGCCCGCGGTTGGCGTCAAGGACAAGGAGGACGTGGCCGCCGCGCTCGTGCGCATCCTGCACGCCACCGGCACGGCCAAGGTGAGAGCAGGCTGTTGAAGTCGTGAGGGGGGGGCGGCGCCCATTTTGCCACTTGCTGTCGACTGAAAATGACATCACAGTTCAGTTGCTCAGGAAACAGCCAATCGCGGCTCACCTGTTCTCTTGGTTTTAGTCATGTGATATTCGCAAACTGAGCCCGATCAATGGCCTGAAAAATCGACCTCCGCCTCGTTTTGAGTGTCATCTCCGTTTTGTTCTCGCCATCTTGTTTTGGCTTGTTGTGCCCGCAGGAGTTCCTCAGTGAGGCGGTGATGTCGGAGGTGGAGCGCTGCGGCCAGCGCGACGTCCTCGTCTTCAGGGAGAACACACTGGCCACCAAGGCCATCGAAGAGTACCTCCGACTTGTCGGACAGAAGTACCTACATCACGCGCTTGGTACGTGCGCATGCACACACGAGCGGCGCCCGTACGAACAAGGCAACGCTAACGACGACGACGCGCACCGCGCAGGCGAGTTTGTCAAAGCGCTGTATGAATCGGACGAGAACTGCGAGGTGGATCCCGCACGCTGCGCTGCCGGCGACCTGTCGGAACATCAGAGCAACTTGAAGATGTGCTGCGAGTTGGCCTTCTGCAAGATCGTCAACTCCTACCGGTAGCGCAGCCACAACTTCCTTCTTGACTTTGCGTATTACTTCCTGACTTCCACCCAGACTTCCTGTTGTGCATGCTGACTTTCTGTGTTCCATCCTGACTTCCTGCAGCTTTGTCCAAATTGGTAGGCTGCGTCCTCGCAAGGCCAAATTTGTCATGACGTAACTCGATCGCGCGGCCGTTGTCCAAATTCATGCGTCCTTCGAATCCAGCCTCCAAATGGTTCCTTCGTTTCCATGGAGACGGGCCCCGAGCGAAGGCTGCTTCGGAGCACACTTTTATTGCCTACCTTGCTCCTTCTCTTCTTCTACACCGACTTGTTGGTGGAGGCCAGTAGCACGGCACCAGTTCAGTCAAGTCCCGCCCCCGCCTGACGCCGACTGCTGATTATTCATCGGTGAAGAGTGAGTGACAGGCTGTTTGTTTTTTGCGCTCCACGATGGCTACATAAGGACGATCCTTCGGGACATTTGAGAACCAGCCTGCAAATTTAGTCCCAGCTTGTGTTCCACCCTGACAGGAAGTCTTACATGCTGACTTCCTGTCTTACATCCTGTGTGACTTCCTTGTTTAGATTTCCTGTTTGGTATGCTGACTTCCAGCGTGTCCATCCTGCCTTCCTGTTTTCCATCCTGACTTCTTGGGTTACATTGTGACCTCTGATTACATCTCACCTGCCATTTTGTTTTTCATCCTGTTTTCCTGAAATTCAAACCAGACTTCCTGTTTTAGGTTGTAACTTCCTGTTTCCGAGATGTGACTTCCTTGTTTACAGCCTACCTTTGTGCCGTGCATGCCGACATCCTGTTTTTCCTCTTAGCTTCCTGTTGTTGATCTCGACTTCCTCTTTTGAGATCAGGACTTCCTTGTAAACATCCGTTTTGGCTTTCTGCTTCAGATGTTGAACTCCTGCTGGTTTATTTTGCATCCCGACTTCCTGTGTTGCATTCTAACTTGTTGCTTGACACGACGTTTTGACTTGTGCTTCCCATTGGCCTTCCTGCGCAACACGGCGACGGGGCGCACGCCAGCGTGTTCCCTCGCGAGTTAAAGGACGTGTTTGCATCGTGGAAGCGGCGCTGCGCGGCAGCCGGATGTCCGGCCGACATCAGCCAACGTCTGATCGGCGCCTCGCTCTTCCTGCGCTTCCTGTGTCCCGCCATCATGTCGCCGTCGCTCTTCCAGCTCACCCAGGAATATCCCGACGAGCGCACGTCCCGAACGCTCACGCTCATCACCAAAGTCATCCAGAACCTCGCCAACTTCGCCAAGTAGGCGCTCGCTCGGCCGTCGTCTGGCTTTCCGCGGAAGGGGCGTGTGCTTTGGTTTCCGCGGTAACACTTGCGGATGTGGCCGCAGGTTCGGCAACAAGGAGGACTACATGGCCTTCATGAACGACTTCCTGGAGCGCGAGTGGGCGGGCATGACACGTTTCCTGTCAGAAATCTCCAATCGGGATAGCGCGACCGGCGTGGCGGGATACGACGGATATGTGGACCTGGGCCGAGAGATGGCCTTGCTGCACGGGATGCTGGCCGACGTCGTCGCGCAGCTCGACGAGGTGTGCGTGTGTGGGTGGCGCCCTCTTTGTGTATGCGTGCGTTTGTGTGCACACGTGTGTTGATGCAAAAGCGTGACCTGGCTGACTCCGCCCACTGGTCACATTACCTGACGCTGCCCCTCACCCGTCACCCGTCCCCTTCCCTTCCCTTTTCCTTCACTTCACCTCCTGGCCGGTCGCCGCCACGGTTTATCCCCGCATCCCGCATCCTTCCTCGCCTGCCGCTTTACCGTCGTGTCGCCCGTACATGCCCCAGACCGAAGTCTCAAACGTGAAAATTCCTTCCTGCAGGCCACCGTCGCCAAGTTGGGCCCGCTGCCAAGGATCCTGGGAGATCTTTCTCGCCGGCTGGCCACGCCCGACCACCACCAGCAGCCCCGTGGCTCCGCCCACAACATCAGCGCCAGCCTCTTGTCCGGCTTGCACGCAATCTTCCATGATGCCTCCGACAGGTAATCGGATAATCAATTAGTGAGATGACCTCATTTAGACCGGTCAGCTCCTTCCTCTCCAAATTTTTCAAGCATTGCCACTGGAAAGTACTCACGCCGCTTGGCCTTATGGGTCTTTTGCCTCCTTCCAAAATAGGTTTTGTCATGTTTGGTGTCCTGCCACAAGTTTGCATACACTTTTGTTTCAGCGTGGGTGAGGCGGTGACGGCGCCAGGGTCACCCATCCTGCCGCGGCAGGGACTTTTCTGCGAGGGCGGCCAATTTGCGAGCGAGGCAACCGCTTTGACGTGCGGGCGTAGCATCTCTCTGGTGGACCTTCAGGACCCGGCCGCCCAGGGTCCTCTTCGGGCCCGAGCGAGTTCAAGGGCGTCGATTAGGCTGGCCGGAGCACCGCCCACAGATGTGCAGCCCCAGAGCGCCCCACAGGTATGTCATGACGTGGAGAAACGCACGACGGAACAAGATGGCTCAACCATTTGAACTTTCACCGAACCCCTCTCATTCTTACAACTTGCATGGACAATCAAAACTATGAGGAAGCTCACAACGGAATCTTGTCTTTGTACAGTTAGACAATCGGGCCAAGTGTCCTTAACTTGGCCCGATTGTGTAACTTTGATGTGGGTTTGGCGAAGGCCTGGTCCACGTTCAAAAGTAGTGGGGCTGATTTTTCTCCCAGGACTGAACGTGTGGTTCCTGTTTCCACTTTGTGAGCATCATAATGGTTGCCTGTGTGATATTTTTCACCTCAGGTACGCCGCCCGCTAGCTCCACCCATCAAACATCAAAGCAGCCTGCAGCCGCTCTCCTTCCACAACCCCGCCTACCAGCTACAAGGTGCCGCCCACTCGCCACAGGACTCCAGCACCGGCAGCTCTCGCGGGAGCCAGCTGGGACGCATCACCTTGGACGAGACGGGCAGCGGCGAGGGGCCCGACATCGCCGTTGCAACTGCCCACGTCGTCAAGGTGGAGCAGCAGCAGAGTCGCGCGGGGCCCGACACGGAGGCCGCGCCCACCGATGGCCGCCACTCACCCGATGGGGCGCCGCTGTCATCCGGGGGAGCCACTGAGCAGAAGGTGAGGCAGACACACACACACACACACACACACACACACACACATTTTGTCTACCTGTCCACCTCTGCCCTCTCACGTACGCGCATGTAAGCTCACTTCGTGTTCAAAGTGGTGAAGCTGTCGAGTGTTTGCAGGCGCGCTCCATGACT
>NW_017805462.1:531462-563546 GCF_001891065.2 Hippocampus comes | reverse complement strand
ACGCATCCCCTGGGACGAGACGGGCAGCGGCGAGGGGCCCGACATCGCCGTTGCAACTGCCCACGTCGTCAAGGTGGAGCAGCAGCAGAGTCGCGCGGGGCCCGACACGGAGGCCGCGCCCACCGATGGCCGCCACTCACCCGATGGGGCGCCGCTGTCATCCGGGGGAGCCACTGAGCAGAAGGTGAGGCAGACACACACACACACACACACACACACACACACACATTTTGTCTACCTGTCCACCTCTGCCCTCTCACGTACGCGCATGTAAGCTCACTTCGTGTTCAAAGTGGTGAAGCTGTCGAGTGTTTGCAGGCGCGCTCCATGACGCCCGTGGAGCGTACGGCAGCTTGGGTGCTGAGCAACGGGCGCTACCAGCAGGACCAGCAGGAAGATGGTGGCGAGGGAGGCTCTTCGGACGAGGTAACCGCCCGCGGCTTCCCATGACCTTGCGCGCCTCTGACTTTTTGTGGCGTTTTGTGCTGGCGCAGTACAAGCGGGAGGCGCGTCGTCTGAAGGAGCTACTGTGCGCGTCCTGGCGTCGACTGGACGAGTACCGACGCCGGCTGGCGGCGCAGGAGGTCGCCATCGGCGGCATGCGTGCCCACTACCAGACGCGGCTGGACGCCAGCGAGGATCGGCGCCGGCGCGAGTGCCGTGACAAACAGCGGCAGATTGATAACGTCCTCTGCAGGTGGCGCGCCTTTGCCGTCTCGTACACACACATGCCAGGGTTATTATAGTTTGGGATTTTTCATAGTTCTGGTTTGCTTTTATGGGACTTTGGTTGATTAAATTCATTTACTTTAGATTTGCCTTTATCGAATTTCCTTTTGTGAAAATGCCTCATTTTAGTTAGGTACATACATACTTTTGTTCATGCACACTCATAATCTCAAACACTCACACAAGCATAGACATTTGTGCAGACTATACACTCATGCACACAAAAACGTGTGTGTGTGTGTGTGTGTTTATGTATGTATGTTTGAATGTGTGTGTGTGTGCGTGCGCTCAGGCTGCAAGCAGTGGAGGAGGAGCTAAAGCGCGACCATGCTGAGATGCAGGCAGGCGTGCCCCCTACCAGACGCGGCTGGACGCCAGCGAGGATCGGCGCCGGCGCGAGTGCCGTGACAAACAGCGGCAGATTGATAACGTCCTCTGCAGGTGGCGCGCCTTTGCCGTCTCGTACACACACATGCCAGGGTTATTATAGTTTGGGATTTTTCATAGTTCTGGTTTGCTTTTATGGGACTTTGGTTGATTAAATTCATTTACTTTAGATTTGCCTTTATCGAATTTCCTTTTGTGAAAATGCCTCATTTTAGTTAGGTACATACATACTTTTGTTCATGCACACTCATAATCTCAAACACTCACACAAGCATAGACATTTGTGCAGACTATACACTCATGCACACAAAAACGTGTGTGTGTGTGTGTGTGTTTATGTATGTATGTTTGAATGTGTGTGTGTGTGCGTGCGCTCAGGCTGCAAGCAGTGGAGGAGGAGCTAAAGCGCGACCATGCTGAGATGCAGGCGGTGATTGAAACAAAACAGGAAGTCATTGATGCTCAGGTACGTCACACAGGAAGTTGTCATTTTTTTGTTTTGCTTCTGTCATTTGGGTTTTTTTAATTTTTTTTTTTATGCTTGGCTGTCTCCTTACTTTCTGCCGGGTTCGAACCACATGGCAGCGTTAACAGGAAGTTGAGACCCCAAAATCCAAAGAAGTGCTCACAAAAGCATTAACGTGTCCCAGACTACCTTTCACACAAAGTTTGCTGTTCTTAGCATGTATCTGACTCGCTGACCCCACCCTCTACCCCATTCAGGAGCAGCGCATCCTGTCTCTGGACGCTACGAACGCTCGCCTGATGGCAGCACTGACGCAGTTGAAGGATGGCTACGGCTCGGCCCACCTGTGCAATCCCACCAAGCTATCCATCACAGAGAACGGGGAGTTCAAGAACAGCAGCTGCTGATTGGGTAGGACGGGATGTCGGGTGTGGAACCTGGACTGTGTTGGACTGCGTGAAACAAAACCTTTTGTAACTTTTCTAAGGTTTTTATGAGAATTGTGCTTTTTTTTTTCGGTGAGACGTTTTTATCTGCTTGTTTCAGATGTCTAATTTATTTCTCTGCATTTTGTGGTTGAGCTACTGAAGTGTGAAAGGTCAAAGTTTGCAAAGTTCCGAGTAAAAAAGTGTCAGAAAGGAAACGTGCTGCTTGTCTCCATGGAAACACAAACAGAAGGCGCTTCCTGCTTGCACTTTTATTTGGTTAAAAAAAGAAAAATAAGACAGGAAGTGATCATATTGAAATCTTCTATGGTGATAATAATGCCGATCAATATAGACTTTGTAGTTTTTGTTTATACGAAAATAGGCAGCTGAGGAAGTTCAACTTGTCTCTGGCCGCCGCCGCGGGCCGTCGCACGAAAGCGCGCCACAAGAAAGAGTGCCGGCTGTGTCGTCAGTGAAAGTGGTTAAGATGACTCCTCCCTCTCACCTGGGCTCGTTAAAGGGTTAATGTGAGCAGAGGGAAGGGTGGGGCTGATGCATGGCCACGCCCCTTCAAGCTCCAAGGCGGTGGGTGGGGTGGGGGGTTTGGGGGATGTTCCCAAAAGCAGTCATCGTGTTCATAGCTTCTCCTTGGACTGCACCCAGATCAACGATCCTGAATGATCCTCGATGATCTGCTTGCTCTGCTCGTAGATCTCTTCCAGGGTGTCGCCCTGCACGATGGCTGTGCCACACACACTCGCGTTATTACGCTTGCTGTGTTGAAGAAGGAATCTGAAGCCGTGTAAAAGTGTTTTGTTTTTTTCCCCCAACCTGTGAAATGTTCCGTGAACTCGTGTTCCAACTTGGCGGCTCGCTCAAACGTCTTCCTGCTTTGTTCCTCCGTCAAACGCTTGTTCATCTCCCTGACGGGGACAAACACAAGCACACAAGTTGGATGTCTGCCTATGTCATTCTCTCCGCCTCTGAGAGAACGACTGTAAGTGGACATGAGAGTATGCGGCTTTGGGTGTCACAAGCATGCCTTGCGTTTGCCTCAAACTGAAATTCCGAACAAAAAACTTTAAAAAAAAAAAAAAAAAAAGGCAAACGAAAAGCACATTTGACAGGTATAAAACTATAATTACAGCAAAAACGTCCTTCGTTTTAGTCTCCGTTCTGTGAAATGTATACACGGAAGAGACAAGGTTGAACAGTCATTTGGGATTTGAAGTTTACTTCAATGCACAATAATAAATATAAAATGAATATAATGAAAAATCCAAACCTATTATAACGGTGTGTGTGTGTGTGTGTGTGTGTGTGTGTGTGTGTGTGCGCGCGCGTGCGTGCGCGCCTTACATGATGTTCTGGACGGACTTGGGTTTGATAAAGACAGCGATGGGATGAAGCAGCGCCGCCTGCAGGCGCTTGATGGCATTGCCCGACACATCCAGGATGCAGTGCTTACCCTTGAACGCACACAAGCACAGCAGGCTCATGTTAGCTTGTTACCATGTGCGAATGGCACCAGCAGAGGGCTGTCACGTATCGTAAATAGTTACTTAAATCTAGTACATTTCATATCGTACATGTATCCGATGGGGGTGAGTTTTACTTTGAAAAAGCAAAAGCGGAGATCGGTTGGTTGCAAGACATTTTGGAAGGCGTCGCGCCCCGATGGCACACAAACGGGATGAGCCACCCACCTTGTCTGCGACCTCTCGCACCGACTGGACGCTGGTTCCGTAGAGGTGGTTGTTGTACTGTCCCGCTTCGATGAACTTGTGCTCCTGGATGTCCTTTTCCATCTGCTCGCGGGATGCCACAAAGTGATAATCTCGAGCATCCACCTCGTAGTCCCGTTTGGGTCGTGTGGTGTCTGTAAAGATACAAGCGTTGTGCCAGGGGAAAAAAAACAAGACAAAAAGGCTTGGCCGGGAACTCACGTGGGACACACGACCCAAACTTGTCCGGAAATTCCGAGATGAGGTCGTCGTTGATGCGGTCCTTCATGGGTCCCAGGATGATGACCGGTCGTGCGTAGCCCACTGGATGAGGAAAAGATGCCGGGCGTCAGGAAAAGGCGTTGGTGCATCCGTGCGATGCCAACACCAATGCACGACACCTTACCTTCCTGTTGGGTGACGGCTTCGTACGACAGGACAAACTCCTCCTGGCCACCTGCTGACAAACGCTCGAGTTGATTCCAAATCAAACTGACGGAAAACTACCAAAGGGCTGCCACCAGCAATTATTCCAAATTTTTTGGGGGTCAATTAATTTAGTAATTGTCAACATGGATTTTAGTAATTAAGTCAACATGGATTTTCCAGAAACAAACACGTCCATGTGGGATGCTGGTTTGTTTTTTTGTCCACTTGGGAGCTGCTAACCGCGCTTTCGACACTGTAGCATCTGTGACGCCATGAGTGACGTCCTCAGAAGTGACGTGATGGTGTCAACGCTGTGACAAGAGCAAGAGAGAAGTGGCGGGATTCCACTTACGGTAGCTGCTTTCGCTATCGCTGGCGTTGGACGTGGCGTGTTCTGAAAGGACAAAGCGGGTCAGCGGTCAGTCAAGAAATCGACAGCAGATCAATCCGGCCACGAGCGCGGCGACGAGGTAACGCGTCGGAAAAGTTTGCGGTTGGAAAGGCTTTCTGGGGAGGAAAAAAAATAAATAAAAAAGACTTGATGAGCAGGAGGCGGGGCCTGAAGGACGGCCCCGCGCCGGCGTCATCTTGACAACAGCGATGAAGGCTCCTGGTGGTGGTGAGGAAGGAGGAGGGGGCGGGGTTTGTAGGTTGGCGTCTGCCGCCAACCTTGGGGATGGTGAACGCTACTTGTTGGATGCTGATTCAGGCCAAGCGCCACCAGTTTCATCCACACTTCTCAACTAACGCTTTCACATTAAAAGAATATGAGACCAAAACAGAAAGGCAAATGTCTTCAATGGACAACAAAAACCAAATAATTGATCTTTGTTGTTGCGGTACTTTGGGAGGGGTCTTAATGGCAGTCAGTCCACTGCCCTGCCAGAAAATGGTGAGCTTTTTTTTTTTTTTTTTGCCCCCTACACGTTTCCTGACATTGGTAGGGCCAAATTGTGGGTGGAGACCAGAGCACAAATAGGAGGCAGCTTGGCAGAGGGATTGGAGGTGGTGGGGGGGCGGGGGTGGAGCGTGACTCACTGTGTCCTTTGGCAAGGAGGTCGATGGCGTCCTGAAGACGACAAGAGAAGAAGAAGCACAAACAGGAAGTTACGGCATCGCAGCGACAGAGCGAGAGAGCAGACGCGATGCGAGAGAGGATGACGCCGTTTGGGCCGGTCGGGTCCAATTGAGAGGGGGGAAGAAAAAAAACAAAAATAAAGTGGGTGGCCTCGTCGCCCTGACAACTGGGTCACCGGCTGATCTCTCTTCCTGTCGCTGACCGATGAGCACGCGGCGACAACCCCGGTGGCGGCTGCGGCCGGCGGGCCTCGTACTCACGCTCCACGTCGCTGCTGTCCTGCTCGCCGCCGCCGTCGCGACTCTTCCCGAACAGGAAGGACCTGGCCAACACGCCTTTTCTACGCTTGTCGCCCGACGGCTACAGCAAGCACACATGAGAGGGACAGGAAGTCGCCGCAACGTCAAACGCTGACTGTCACTCAGGGTCAGCGTGCTGACATCACCACGAAGGAAGAACAGGAAGAACCGCTCCACGTGCACACTCTCACACAAAAAACACTCTCATACGAAAACACATGCGCAAGTGACATGCACACAAGACTGTCCCTGTGTCAGTCGCACGCACACACAATTACTCTCCCTCCCACTCACATACATAACTCTCAGGCATAGACACTCACATACACACTTCTCTCACAGAACCACTCTCTCACAAAGACACTCAAGAACACACAGTGAACATTCACACATATAACCAGTCTGACACAGAATCATACACACAGCGCACACTCTCATGTAACTCATATTCTCTCACACACACATATTACTTCACACAAACTCACACACGAGCAAACTCGCATGCATTCTCTCACACGTGCACACACATTTCCTCTGAAACACGCACACGGTAAGGTGAGGAGGCAGGGCAAAGAGGGGTGCAGCCATTCCAAAGGAGAGAAAAGCGTTGCCATGGCAACAGTGCAAACAGGTGAATATTTGCCTATTCAAATGTTTGGAGGAGGCGTGGCTCCATATGAGTAATGAAGACGATGAAGAGGAAGATGAGGCAGACATCCACGTCATGGGTTATGTTGGGTCATGCGCTTTTGTCAGCCAGGCCATTAGCGAGCAGTCGCAACGCTCCCGCCCGCCGCCGCCGCCGGGATGCTCAAAGATCAGCGACATGCGGTTAAGAGTAGCTCGGGGATGCTTTGGTTGCACACGCGCTCATTAGTATGCGCCGCTAGTAGACAGCATGGCAAAATAAACCCCCAAAACATTGCGATATTTTGACAGCATCGAACAGAAACTTACACCAAAATCGATGGTACAAACAGGAACGGCTTCTCTTTAGACTCCTTTTGTAGCTCGTATGCTACATGTTAGCATGCTAACAGAAGATCTAATATGATGAATCGGAAGGGCTAACGTGCTACATGCTAACACAACAGGTGCTACAGAGCGAGCTAAGTGACCACATGCGAACCGAACTGATAAAAGGAAGAGCTAGCACAGCAAAAAAAAAAAAAAAAAAAAAAAAAAGTGAAGGCTTTGCACTAACAAAAAACTGTGATGTCAAGCAGGGGGCCGAAAACGGCCCGCGAGTTTAAGACCCCTGCTTTACATGCTAACATATCAGCTGATGTGAGACAGGTGTAACAAAAAACAGCTAATCTGCTACATGCTAAGTTAAGTTCTAACATGGCAGGTGCTAAGCAACCACAAGCGGGGCGAATGTATTAAATGCTTCAATGTTAAGTGCCAAGAATTAGTGGGCAACATGCTCGGATGCTAAGAGAACGAGCTACATGTGCTACATGCTACGATTGCTCGAGGCGGCGATGTGGCTCCACTCACCCCTCGCTCTCGAGACTTCGGGTTGAACTTGACCGTCTTCAACCTCGCTCGCTCTTTCTTCTCCACTCTGTCAATCAAACCACTTCAAAGTCACCACTAAGCGTGTGTGTGTGTGTGGGTGCATGTGTGGGTGCGGCGCGTGCGGCTTCCGACCTCCTCTTGCTGGGTATAACGCCGACCTCTTGGACATCTCCGGGGGCCGTCATGTGACGCGCTTGCCACCACTCGTCATCGGAAGCGTTAACCACGTGCAGGATGTCCCCAAATTTGAAGTTGAGGCCCTGACTGGGAAGACCCGAGTCCCGAGTCCTGTCGTAGTCAAACAGTGCCCTGCGCGGGATGGCCGGCGTTGGGCCGCATATCAGGAGGAGGAGGGGGAAGAGGAGGGCGGCGAAGGCGAGGCAGTCGCTCGTCTGACCTGACGTAGAGCGACCTCTTCTGGCTGGTCCTGAGAGATCCCGATCCGGAGCTGATGCTGCTGTTCATCATCTGCTCTCTCAGGTCGTGGATCTTGGCCTCAAAGCGGCCGTACTCTGCACGGGAACGGACACGCGTCAAGCCAAACGGTCTCGGTACGCAACTTGCCCTTGGCCACCCTCACGTCATGCACGAACGACACTTTTCAAAATTGCACCGAGTGGCCTGACTTCTCTCATGCAACAGTGGAAAGTCAAAACTCAAGTGCGTTGCTATCCTAACATTGTAGTGTCATTTTTTTTTTTTGGATGGAACCGCAAACAACATTTCAAAAAAGTTGTCATGAGCGAGTAAGACTTCTCACTCTATTTTGACCCGGTGACGCACTCCGTCAGACTGAGCCGGCACGTCTTTTTCCAGCACGCTTGCGGTGCGGTGACTCACCCTCAGGCCTGTAGTGCGCCATGATGGTGACCGTCTGCCCGGCGTTCTTGAGCGCGGCGGCAGCCTGCTCGTGCGTGGCGCTGCGGAGGTCTACGCCGTTCACCTGCACACACACGCGCGCATATGCATTATGCCAAGGGTGTCAAACTTGTTTTCGTCATTTCGGGTAGAAGCCACGCGAAAAAGCGCAGCTCACCACGCATTTTTTTTAATGTTGACACTTCGGTTCACGGAGTAAAGGTGCGGACAGATCAAACGCATGTTGAGCGTTTCTTGCGGCGCCATCCCCCTATAAAGTCGCATCGACAAGCGCGACGCTGATGACGTTTGAGGCGCTGCGAGTGGGGGGAAGCACCCGCAAATTTGCTTCTTCGCCAGCGTTTGAAAATTTGAACTCGAAGTCACATCGGGTCACGACGGTGACGATGAGAATGTGCTGACAGATTCTGACTGCGGGTGGCCGAGACCGAGCCAAATAGAAGCAGGCTCAGAGAACAGCGAGTCAGGAAGGTGGTGTTTCTGGTGAGCAGATTTATTTTGTTTACAACTGTCAATCAGACAACATTTAGCATTAGCAAGCATCAAACTTTTTTTCAGGGTTTTTTTCTCCAAGTGAAGCACCTTAGTTACTTAGACTGAGTTGTACAAAACAAACAAACAAAAAAAGAAAAAAAACGCCCACGGACCAGATTGTTTACAAACCAGCGTTAGGGTTCCCTCAAAGGAATTGCCCCGAGAGTTTGAGACGTGCGCGTCAGGCACAGTGTGACTTACGGAGACGAGACGGTCGCCCTTCCTCAGCTCCCCGCAGAGGTCGGCGGGTCCTCCGGCCAGGATGAAGGAAATGAAGATGCCTTCGCCGTCCTCGCCGCCCACGATGTTGAAGCCCAGTCCCGTGGTGCCGCGGTGCAGGACTACCTTGCGGGGTTCCCTGCTGGAACAGGAACAGGAACATAGGTGCTTTGACAGGGTGCCTTGCCACCCCAGTTGCCGCCCCTACTGTTGGCAATCAATCTAGCAATACTACATTTAACATTTTATTATACTGTAAACCACAGGTGTCAAACACAAGGCCCGGGGGCCAGATTCGGCCCGCCATGTCATTTTATGTGGCCCTCTAAAGGAAATCGTGGGTGTCAACTTCCATGATGCTTGCTAAAATCTGTACCGAAACGCCAAATTGTCACGTGTAATAAATAATGAGATTTTGTCATAATTTTGCAACCCTGTTTACACTCACTTGAACAGTAATTGAAAAAAAACAACAATAGTTGACTGATTTCAAAACTAGTAAGCCAATATTTTTTTTGGTGTACAAGCAATAATACGATGTGATAATGAAACGTTAATTCAGTTTTTGTCATCATGGCCCTCCGAGGGAAGACGTAACTCCAAAGTGGCCCGCGACAAAAATGAGTTTGACATCCCTGCTGTAAACGTTCCACATCTCTATAGTGTGTGTAAATGTTTAACTCAACAGTTTAGAATTTACTCCATATTAAATATTGATTAATTCATCCATCCATCCAATTTCTAATTCGCTTATCCTCGGCCAATAGGCAGGTGACACCCAATCGCAGGGCACACATCGATGAACAACCACCCGCGCTCACAATCACACCTAGGGACAATTTGGAGTGTTCCATGAACCTGCCATGCATGTTTTTGGAATGTGGGAGGAAACCGGAGTACCCGGAGAAAACCGACGCAGGCACGAGGAGAGCATGCAAACGTCACACAGGAAGACCGGAGCCGGAATCAAACCCTGAACCTCTGCACTGTGAAGCCGGCGTGCTAACCAGTCGACCACTGTGATGCTTAAACATTAATTCATGTTCTTATTAATTTCATCTTTAAAGTTTAGATCAGGATGTCAAACTCATGACCCGAGGGACATTTGCCGGCCCCGCAGGATGATATTTTGAAGAAATTGAAATATTAGTACTGCGCCCACCTTTTTTGGACGGACTGGCGGGAAACGTAAGAGCCTCGATTGCGGCCACCATTCAGATTTCGACAAAGGGCAGAAAAAAGGTGCAGCGTTACCGTGAGACGTCGTCATCTCCCAACATGCCCTTGGGCGTCGGTGAGTAGCGTCCGGATGCGGCTGGTGGAGGGAGGGGCTGAGACAAGAAGTTGGGGGCGTTGATATGATTTTCCAGGTGCTGAGCGAACGCTAAGGAGGCAAACACGCAGAGACACGCGGTCAGGTCGACAAGTAACGAGGCCGTGCGGAATCGTGAAGAAAAAGTTCAGAAAGCGTGAGAAGGAAACGGAAGCTTGAAGAAAAAGCAAAAACAGGAGTGAAGAACAAACAGGGAACATCATGAAAAATGAATAGAGCAAAATGAAAGAAGAGCTCAGGTGGAAAAACAAGATGAAGGAATAGTGAAGGAAAGGAAGAACAGAAGACAACAGGAAAAGAGAAGTAGAAGAAAGAAGAAGTGTGATGAAGAAGTAGAGGCGTGAATGTTTACGGCTGTCGAGGAGGTGCGAGTCCAAAGTGTCGCCGATGAAGACGTTGTTGGGCTTGGCCACTTGGAGGTAGACCACGTCAGGCGTGTTCTTCAAGGCCGTGACGGCGTGCTCGTGGGTCACCTCCTCCAGACAGCAGCTGTTGACCTGCGCGCGCCGACGCCACACACGTCACACTCACACGAGCCCGCGCGAGGCCGCCGCCGCCGCGACCGGCGCTCACCGCCAGAAGCTTGTCCCCGATCTGCAGCCGCGCATCCCTGTGGGCGGCGCCGCCCTCGATGATCTTGGTGACGTAGATGCTGTTGTCGCCCGGGATGTGCTGGTTGCCCACGCCCCCGGCGATGCTGAAGCCCAGACCTAAAAGCAACGCCAAGGCAATCGAATCACTCCGGAGGCGCCTCCCCGGAGCAAAACCCCGAAGATGATTCCGCCTACCTTTGGGGCCCTTGACGAGTTTGATGTCCATGACTTTGTCGCCCATCGGCTTCCGGCGCCGCACGTACAGTCGCACCAGAGAGCCCGCCTCCTTCAGCGCCTCCACGGCGCGACTGTGCGTCACGTCGCGGACGTCCACGTCGTTCACGCGCAGGATCACGTCGTTCACCCTGAAAACGGCAAACGCAGACACCCGGTTGACAGTGAATATCACTTCCCGAAAAAAAAAAAAAATACCGTATTTGCAAATGCAGGTACATCTTTGTCAGTCTCCGTGCCTTCTTCAGTTCGACTCGAGAGGCGTTCATGGCCGCATCCGAAAAACGTAAATTAATGATTACCTCAATGAAACCACGAAGAAAATCAAGCAAGGAAATCACAAAATAAATTCTGTAGGGGCGTGGATATAGAATTTATTTTGTGATTTCCTTGCTTGATTTTCTTCGTAGTTTCATTGAGGTAATCATTAATTTACGTTTTTCAGAGGTGGTCATGAACGCCTCTCGAGTTGAATGGAAGGAGCGTAGCCCCATCTAGTGGAGGCATTGTAGATTGCGCCTTATAATGCGATGCATGCAATGTATGGAAAAAAATTACAAAATAGCCATTCATAATCCAGTGCGCCTTTTAGTGCAGAAAATACGGTATATATATATTTTTGTCATGCATGACGAAAACAACCCTGCTTTGACCTACAGAAACTACGAAAGCAAAACTGATTGCGGGGAAAAAAAAAAAAAAGGATCGAATGTCATCAAACAGGAGAACGCTGGGGAGTTCTTGGCAAAGACGATCAGGTAACGTGTTGCATAATGCACACGCCGGTCAAAGCGAGCCCGGGGGGGTTCGCGACTAACACGCACCTGAGGCGTCCGTCCTGCGCGGCGGCGCCCCCCACGATGACTTTGGTGATGAAGATGCTGGGGTCCTCGCCGATGTGGGGGTTGTCGATGCCTCCCGCAATGCTGAAGCCCAGGCCTGAGTTACCCTATCGGACGGACGGCCGGCGGTGTGACATCATTACGAGCGAGCACCAAGAGGAGCTTCCGAAAGAGCGCACACTCACCCTCTCCAGCGTGATCTCCTCGTACTCGTAGTCGGCCTCGGTGCCGTTTACCTGCGCACACGCGCAGGAGGTCAAAATTAGTTCAACAGCACCAGAAGAAGGAAAAACCGTGTTCACGTCCCGTGGGAGGCGTGACACTCACATAAGGGGGCGTGTCCAGGCTGTCGGCGTTGATCAGCACAGGAGGAGGGTTGGCCTGAACAAAAAGAGGATACAAATGTCAATCAAGAGCCGCAAGGTCGGAAGGATGACTTTGAATTTATATTCAACTCTTTAGGAATCATAGTTTGAGAATTTCCGCCGTGAGCAGCGGGCTTTGCTGGCTCGCCGCGGTTGAGCGTGACGGGTGTGAAGAGGAGCGGGCCGTCATGCCGGTGACCTCTGTTACGCAAGAGCACCCCAGCACGCTGGCGGCAGGACGGGCGACGCTTTGCTGTGAGGCCGCCGGGCCCCCGGTGGCTAAAATTAGCACGCGGAGAGCGCATTGATCAACTTCAGAAAAAGCCGACGGATCGATCACACACTTGTTAGCTCTCGCAATAAAACAGCGGATTCACTGAAAGCGCCCTTCTGAGTTGCTCTGAAAATAATCATCGTTCTTGACGACAAATAATGCGCCTGTCAATGGCAATGACATGTTGGGAGAATTCTTTATGTGGGATTTTTTTTCCCCGCACTGAATAACCCAAAATGTCAGCAAAGATCGTTACAGTGTGAAGACCAGAAAACCGGGGCGCATGGAAGACTTGAGTACAAAAGAAAATCAGCTTTTCAATGACAGTTCAGTTTGTTTGTTTTTTTTAAAGTGGGCAAGCATATAGACGAGCGCGTATAACGCGGGCAAAAATGAAAAGTAGAGCTGCTGTAAACAAGCAAATGACAAAAGACGCTCAGCCAACTGCACGCATGACTTGGGTCAACGCTGCCGACAAGTTGCCACGTGAAGCTGGTTGGCCAATTTGTCAAGTTGACCATCAGCGTTTGAAACGCTCCAGTTCACGCCTGCACGCTGGCCTACGGTTCTGTCCACCAGTGCGCCTCCCGGACTACGGAGAGTGTCACGTCACGCAAAGACGCCAACCCCGATGTGCCGATACGCCAAGATGTCGTCATTCTATTGATGGACTGACTGAAATCCGGCAGACCACAAAAGATGCCTGCACTCGCCTGTCGTTCCAAACAAGTAGAAACACCTCAACGAGGACTAAACCAGGACAAAGCCCGGTTTACAAACACAGTAAAGACATGAATAAAACTAGACCTAAAACTGTCTTTGGGCTTGACTACACAAGGGCTACTCCAAGCATAAAACTGGATTGAACAGTCCTAAACCTGGATTAAACCAGAACTGCATCTGGACTAGAATACTGGAATGGACTAAACCTGGATTTTGCTGCACCAATATTAAACCTGGAAAAAAACAAACATTAATATGGATTAAATTAAACCAGGCCCAAACTAGGACAACACTGGCCTTAATTTGGGTTTGATTTAGACTAAACCAAGGAAACCAGGACGAAAAACTAAATGGACTTGACCTGGAATGGGCCAGGACCAAACCTCGATTTTACTGTGCCACGCCTAAACCAGGATTAAACTGGGACTGAATTAGGATTAACCAGAGTTTAATTAGAATCAAACCAGGTCTCAATCTTGATTTAACAATGACTAAACCAAGTACAAACCTGGATTATAAACCAGGAGTAAACCTGGACTGGACCAAGACCACAGATAGACTTTACTGCACCACTGAGACTAAGGGTAGGATTAAATGAGCATGAAACTCAAATTAAACCAGGCTTTATCCAAGACCAAACCAGTATAAACAAGTATTAAATCCAGAACAGAGTGAAAATTCACCCATTTTGCCAACCTTCATCTACAACTTCAGTCTCCAGACCAAATAATCCTAAAGGGGCAAATGATCAGGTAGAAACGTGGAACATTCCAGGCCGTCAAGCGACGAGGTCGCAGGCAAGCCGTCAGAACTACCTTGACGTAGGCGAGGGGCACCCAGGGCGTGTGCGAGCGGCCGCCCGCCACCTTGGCGCCGGTCTTGGTGGGACTCTTCTTGACGCTGTCGCGCAGGTTGAGGAAGCGGCTGCGAGCGCGACACGACGCCGGCACCGCGCACGCGGTGAAGGTGGCCAGCGACGCTCGCACCTGCGGGTGAGCCCCGCACCGTGTGACGCGGGCGGCGTCCGGCGGACCCGCGGCCTTCCTGCCGGCGCCGTTGACGGCCTTGGAGGTGAAGAGCTGTCGCGAGGACATGGAGGAGATGCCCGGCGCTCGGTATAAATGCGATCCCGTGCCCGACGCGATGCGACGGTTGTGTGACATTGTGCCCGGCCGTGTGTGATGCCCGATGGCCTTCGGCAAGGGAGGCACATGTCAGCGCCGGGCCGGTCCGCCCTGCGTATGAATAATCGATGCTTCCCTTCAGCAGCCGCGTGCTCGTGTGCGTGTCTGTCAACACTTTGGACAAGGGAACGTGACCAGAGTGGTCGCACGCGGGAATCGGCTACGCGGTGACAACTCCAGTCGGCTTTTGCCTGTAAAACATCCGATGCACAAAACTTTCCATCAAGTTTTGTCGATTCAAAACTAACCTTGGATTCAACCTGAATTAGAGTAGCCCTTTAACATGGATTCGGTGAAGTCTAACTAAAATGAAACCTGGGTTTCACTCTGTACTAAGAAAAAAAAAAAGGGCTGCACCAGAATTAAAGTTGGATTCAAGCAACGTTCAAATGTTGCTTAAACCAAGACTAAAACTGGATTATATCTAGACTAAACTAACAGCAAACATGATGCATTAATCTGGATTAAACCTGAACTAATGCAGTCCGAAACCAGATCGATATCTGTCAAAGCCCAACTGGATTCATTCCAGTTTGCATATAAACCGAGTTGTGGCACAGACGAAGAAGTCACACTTGAGGAATACCAAAATTTATGCAAGAGATCCCACTTGATTTTTTTCATCTGCCTTCAGTACGATACAAACAAGCATTTTCATTTCTCGACTCCTCCATCGGGGAGTTGACTGAATACTTGGCTTGTTTACTTTCAAACTTAGTTTGGTGCAGATGTGTGTGGCACACGCTGTGATCATTGATTCTCTCCACCTTTCTCCAAAACCGCTTCAAACACAAAGCCGATAAAGAAATAGTTGTTACGATGTCTTCTGTTGTATTATTGTTATTTTATGTTAAAATGTTCTTTAAAGAGCTCTTTTAGAGCCGTAACGGTTGTGAAAGCATGTATAAATAAAGACGTATTGTACGGCAATGTCACATCGGTGGCCATGTTGCACTGCGTGTACACGCGTGTTCGTGTGAGCGGTTTATTGCCGCATGTCGGGAGGTTGCTAGGCAACGCCATGGAAGGCATGTGTTACTGCAGGCTTTCCTGACGTCTGCGCACGACACTGTGCTGATGTTTAGGGCCGCAAACACAAACGCGCAAAAGACAGATGACGTCAGCATACAAAAACTGGAGAATCTTCAACTTGCGCCAACAAGATGAGGAGTTCAATCTGGGCAAAGCAAAGCCAGGATTACGACACACCTCATCTGAGATTGCATCAAGATTAAAATGAGATTAGACAAAATCCAAACCTAGTTTACAACAGGTTAATCCGTGGAATAAACAAGATTGTATCACAATTAAAGGTGGACTGGACCAGGATTGCACCTGGACTGTATTACAACAGGACCAAATTTGGATTCAACCAGGTTTGACCAGTATTGGACACCATGTAATGTAAACTGTCTGACAAGCACACACCAAAGTGTGTCGCAGTTGGACCGAAACAAAGCAGGATTTAACCTGGATGAAACCTGTACTAAAACACCGATTAAAACGTGCCAAGAATTTAAACCAGGACAGCACTAAAATCTGAACTGACCCAGATCTAAACACAAAATAAACCTGGATTGAAGCAAGCGGAAACTAAGACTGCACCAGAATTTGACAGCTATTCAACATGGATTCAACCAGGACTTCTCCAGGACTAAACATGCACTCAAGCAGACATCAACCAGGATTAAACCTGGACTAAATCTGGATTGAAATCAAACAAAAGCAGTACTGGATCCTGTGTCAGCGACACCATTTCCTGCACATTGAGCAATACACAACAGCAACACCAATACGACAGCGTGCTACAACCCACATGTGCACAACTGTACGCGTGAGGAGGCATAAAATGCGACAGCGAAGGTGTGCAAAGATGGACGACACGCGATCGGCATGACGCAGCATCTTCACCCTCGTCTTCATCATTTCGGAGCGCCATGTGCGGTCTCCAGAGTGCATCACTTCCTCCCCCCCCCTCGCCTCCTCCGGGGGTGGGGGGGACCTACCGGCTGGTGGCGCTTGCTCCTCCTCAGAGTGGCCACGACGCGGCGACCCATCTTTTTAGCATGGCACAGCGAGTGGAGCATCCCTCGCTTGTTGCACATGAAAACAAAAGGTGGAGGTGGGGAGCAGACGGGGGTGGTGAAGGGCATCGATTCGTCGCAACCTCCGATCCTCCCCTCTCCTCATCCTCCTCCAAAACAAACACGAATGAGACGACAGCCGAGGAGACAAACGTAGACGTGCTCCTCCCTCCTCTTAAAGGAGGTGCACACAGACATTGCGGAAAAAAAGTGACCGTAAACCTGCACGGGCGGGAGAGCGTTGCAAGAAGACGGAGGCCGTCAAAGAGAGAGAAACGGAGGGAGAGAGACTAAAACAGAAGGCAAAGCGAAAAAGAGAATCAGAGTACGAGAAGTAGAGGGCGAATGAGGGCAAGGTGAGAGTGTGAGAAAGAGGACGAGAGAGAGAATAAGAGGAGGAGAGAGAGAGAGAGAGAGAAAAAATGAGAGTGAGACAGATTGAGAGGGAACAAGCGTGTGAGAGAGGATGTAAGAGGGAGCAAAAGAGTGAGAGACACCCAGAGGAAATAAGATGGAGAGCGAGGAAGACCGAAGAAGAGAGGGAGGGAGCCAATGAGAATGAGAGCAAGAAAAACAAAAAAAAAAAAAAAAAGCCAGGAAGCAAACGCAGACGAGACCGATGCTACTGTGTGCTCCGAGCGAATGCGAAAATGCGGCAGCTTGACGGCCATAAAACAACATCGCCGCTTCAATCGCGCCGGGCACCAAACAGAAAACGAGAAGACGAGGGCCTTGTCCTTCTCGTCTGACACAAAGAACCCCCAAAAAAGAGGAGGAGGACCATTGCTAGTCTTCAGGTAGTCGGTTGTCGTGCAAAAACTTTGGCTCATGCTAAATGCTAACGCTATCCTGGTTGAGATCTGTGCACAAGTCAGTCCACTCCCCAGACGGGCCAGGTGCCGTTTCGCCACGCTAACCGGACACCGGACAACGTGTGTGTTTTTGTTCGCTTGAGTGCGAAATGTGCTCAGTGGGCAGTTCGCACTTGGAGAGTCAATATTTTTGTTTTTCCTTTTAAAATCGCTCACCATGTTTCACTGCTTCCATCATTGCAAACATACCCGAGTAAACAAGTTAACTGTCATTGGTGCTGCTGGCAAAGTCGTCAGTCACGACTTGCTCTGGAAAACACTTCTTGCTGTTCAGAGGATCCCCCACCCCAAAAAAACATTTGAGTAGGACAGGTTTGGTTTTATTTTCGGCCGCTTCCTTATCAGGGTGTTTCTTTGATCCTTTTCGGATGCAATTATCAAGATAAAACCGCTCATCACAGACAGAAGGATCATCTTCTGGGTCAACTTTACAAGACAGTCGGGCACTTGACATTCTTGATCAGTAAGGAGAAATTTCAGGGCAAAAACAACCCGATAGTCTTCATGCGTGGAGCCGGCCGAAAGATGTTTTGTTTGCAGTCGGTGTCATACAAACGCGGTGCACACGCACGCGAACCATGTTTGGTTACCGGGGCAATGCCGAACTGGGGGGAGGGGGTGAGGGTTTACCTGGACAGGGGGGTAAGGGTTGGAGGAGCAGGACGGGAGGGGGCTGTCATCACCGTGAGGGTAGAGGGAAGAGGGTGCGGGGGAGGAGGGGAGCTCCGGCCGATCGAGTCCTAACGATGGTGACCCATCGAACACACACTCCAGCGATGCCACCTGTGGGACACATGCGGTACAACAGGCGGAGGCTGACACAGGGCAAGGACAGGGGGTGGGGGGGGGGCGGTGCATCTTCAACCACCAGGGCTGAGACACTTCAAACGTGACGACTGCACGGCGAGTGTATCTTCTGAGATCTGCTTCAGTGCGACGACGTGTTTGCACGCATGACATCACAGTGACATTATCACCGGACGGAAAATGTGCTTGAACTAGGGGAACACTTTGAAATGACTTCGGCATCAGCCTGAAGGCATTTTTGGACAAGCTGTTCCTCTGACTGGAGCATTCATTTGGTTTTTTTTTTTTTTTTTTTTTTTTTTTAAAGATTAGTTTTGAAGCATCAAATGGAACAGCAAGGGCAGCCATGCAAAGTTTTTCTTTGAAGCATTAATGCGTGCAAATGTTTGTTTTGCCTTGTTTACCGAGACGAATACACAGTGTGTGATAACACTCGCAATCAACACGAGTTTGGCTGACTTCTGACTCCGATTAGCTTTCAGAGAAGCTAGTCGCTAGCCGAGGGCTTGATGTACTTTTTCCAACCTGCTTTGTGAACGTTTACAAGTTGTGCTCAGTAAAAACATCATGGGTTGGTGTTTTATGTGCACAAACATGTTTATCACCTGACTGACATGAGCAATTAAAAAGGAAATGAAAGTCATTTCAAAAGAGTTCACGACATTTTTCTTGCTACTGTCTATCAATTAATGGGTTTCCCTTCACGGCGTTATAAACCTTGATTTCCAGCAAAACAGGTACAGGAAAGAGGATTGTATGAGCAAAGTTTCCCGGATTTTCTTCCAAGAATTGAGACCAAGCATTGCTGTTCACATTTGCCAAAGTGTGGTACCTTCATCGGGGAGATGTGCGCATGGGTGACGTATCCGTGCACATTCTCGATCTGTGACAGGTTCTTCTCGGCCACCTGGACCAGCTCCGGAGCGCCCGCCTCCTCCGTGAGCTGCGGGGAGCTCTGGTCCTCCGGAGGCGACGAGTCCTCATCATGGTGCCGGTACTTCTGAAACACCACAAGGGGGAAACGGTTAACATCTTTGCTGCCTGCCCAATTTGGACAGACGCCAAGTAATTGCTGAGTGATTCAAGCAGAGTCCTCTACATGGAAACGGAACACACGTCAAGAAGATGGGCGTAGAAAAGTGGAGCAATATAGTCTAGGAAAGTGTGCTCCGAAGCAGCCTTCGATCTGGACCCGTCTCCATGGAAACAATGGCCAGATTTGAAGGGACGATTGGAAGGCCGCATGAATTTGGACACTGGCGTGCTGTCCGAGCGCGCCTGAATTTGAGTCATGTGGCCTTCCATTTTGGACACGGCTTCTGACATCACTCAGCAGGCCAGGCCACGACTTTTAAAGGCATTCAAAGTCACAGAAATTACCGTGTAAAATGTGAGGATGGCGACCCCAGAGGAACAAAAATAAATCTTACACCTCCTGTATCTGGGTTATTTGACAAAGAAAAAGAACAGCTGGTGCTTGAACTGTCTGCTTCCTTTCCACTGCCTGACACACTGGGCTCCACTACTCCTTTTTTGGGAGCACTTTGAAGAACTGAACGGCACTTTTGAACAATGTTCTGATTGCCAAACGCTCGGATGATGCATTTTTTTTTTTTTTTACTAGTCGAATTTAAATACGGTTCTCACATCATAAACTTGGCCTTCATAACTTGATGATGTCTCCCCTCACAGGTGCTTCCCACTGAAATCGTCACATTAGCGGGGGAAAGAAATGGCGGGCCGCCACAGCGGCAGATAGAACAGCAGGAGGCCGACCGAGACGGAGAATGAGGATGGAGGACGAGCTTGAAATGGGATGAGGTGAGCGGTCTGCTCGGAATCACAGCAATGCGACATTTGCACGACACGAACGAGGAACATGACGACACAGCGACAGCCTTGTACTCAGAAGCCAGGCGGGACGTGTGCGGGGGAGGACGATCGAGAGCCTCTTCAGCAAGGGGAGCATGAGGAGGAGTGCTGACTACAGGCTGACTAAAGATGCTAAAAATAACAACATCAGCAGATGTAGCAGGAAGAGGACGAGGAGGAGAGTGAAGAAGATGTTTCGGGGATGAGACAAAGAGCAACGCAAACCAAGGGCCGAAACGAAAGTTTCATCACACGGAGACATGAATAAAAATCATCCTTCGAAAAAAGCCCAATTCAAATCAGTGATTAGGCAAACAGCAGACGTTCGATTGTCCCACTCAAATAACTGACAGTGAACTCACCACATTATGGATTCTTAATTTTGAACTCCAAAAAACGAAAACATTGTTCAAGATTTGCATGGTGCACCTTCAGCTTTTTTACGATTTACTGAGTGTTTCAACATTTGAGGCGCACCAACAAAGTGATTGTCAAACTAATGGACAACCATTTTGATAATCGATTCTTTTTTTTTTTTTGAGACATTAACTGAAAAATAATTGTGTGGTCTTCCATAAAGCAGATTGATGCTGTTTTTGCGGAATCAAAATACGAGACATTTACAGACCTCTGCTTTGATCTACCAAAATTTTACAATCAATAAATAGGTAAATTTTTGCAGATCTTAAGATGGGTGTTAGGCTGACCAAGTAATCAGTGGGTGGGGGGGGGGGGGGGATACTCGTAGGTTTTCCTGCATTCGCAATCACACACCCCCCCACTCACTCCCCAATCACTAGAAAGGGATTTTTAGAGGACATGTTAGGGATTGAAGTGGCCAATTCAACCTCACACAGCATTTTGATCGACTGTTATTTTGGATGAATCTTGCCACGCTGCTATTGGAAGTTTAGCTTCTCCTAGCAGCCACTCTTCATTAGCACACTTTGCATGTCCGCCCTCGACCAAGCGGCGCTACCTGAAAAAGTTCCCAAAAGAGACCGGCTTCTTTCATAAGGGAAAAAATGAGTGAGGGATGAGCGAACGACTGCAAAGGCAAAGATGAAACGAAAGAGACGAAGAGAATGGTGACAAAGAATAACATGAAACTGTTTCACTCCAATTTGATGGTGGTTTTTGGGCCAGATTTTCTATGGGCGATATACAAAAATATTCCCCCAAAAAGGCAATTTCTTCAAACACAAAAACACTCAATTTCTGCAGAACTTAGGTCCAAATTTTCAAAATTGTTGGTGGAATCAGGTTGAAGAAGCCATTCAAACCGCACTGAGAATTTTGACAAACATTTGTCACATTTCTACATATAACAACTTCAGCCGTGGAAAGGGTACGAGTCGGACAGCTCACGTACATCAGTCAAAGATTTTAAAGCCCTTTCAATCGCTCCTTCCATGTTGTGTTTTTGTTTGGAAAATTATGAAAGAGAGCGACTACAGTTTGCTACTCATACCATTGTTGGAAAAGTTGAAGCAGTTTGAAACACTGACTTGTACAAACCGCCGCACGCTCTGAAACCAGAAACCGAATGAAGCTGTAATTTCACAGGGTCCAAGTTGGAGCTCAACGGAACGGCACGTGGGCGCACCAACCTTGCATCCAAACATGAGCGAGACAGTGCTGTTGGTGCACGCCACTTTGCAGTGGCACAACACGGGTGAAAAACACTCCAGCTTCTTGGCGGCGGGCGCCATCTTGTCATTGGCCGACGGCCGCCTCCTGCCGGAGCGTCGGCGCCACCTTGCGCGCCGTCCGCCCCCCCTCGCGCCCGCACCTCCGGGGCCACCTACGCCCTCGCCTCCTCCTCCGCCTCCACTGCTGCTGCTGCTGCTGCTTTCTGCCCTCACCATCCGCCCTCATTCCTCGCGTTGCTCCATGGCGGCCAGGGGGAACGCGATCATCCCGGAGAGCTTCCTTCATTCAGGGAGAAGCCCCCCCACCCACACTCCTCTTCCACTACCACCCCCCACGCTTGACTCCTCTACCTCTTCTGGTTGGTTGAAGTCCTCCTCGCCTGTCGAGCTTCTCATTGGCGTTCGTCTCTTCACTGTGTGCGTGTGATGGTCCTGGCGCGGGGGGAGATCGAGCGTGGTCACATGACTCACGAGAAGCTCGGTGGGCTATATCCCGAGGGAAGGTAGAGCATGTAGGATGGAGAAGGGAGATGAAGTGGTAGGAAGTGACATCACACTAAAAAATCAGCAAAAATAAAATAAATAAAAGCGTTTCCACGTCACTTTGCGACACCCGCGCACTTCTGTGTAGATATAGGCAGCATAGATCTGATGTGACACTCCATCACAGGAGGCGCCCGCTCCACCTCCTCCTCCTCCTGCCCTCTTTGCCATAGCAACAGCAGCAGATGATCATGGGGAATGTAGTGCGTAAGGGGCACGCACGCAAGAGACACTGATAGTAGCTGACAGGTTGCGATGTGATGACCACTTTCTAAATTTACCCTCACTCCATGTGTGCGTGCGCATCCCTCACATGACCCAGTAAGCGAGTGCGCATGCACATCCGTACGAGTGCAGAACAGGTTTGTGTTCTTGTTGGGGGAGTCGCCTTCCACAAAAGGATGAAGAGCTTCAAGGGCTAAAGCACCCAATGCTGCACACGCGTTTCAGTGCAGACCACGACCGCCCGTGTATGCCCGCGCACACGCACGCACGCACGCACGCACGCACCACAACAGGGGGTTATTCACTGTAGCAAATTCGATCTCAGATGTAAACACACACACACACACACACACACAAAATGTCAGTCACTAGAGGGCAGCAGCCGGCATATAGTCTTGATGCCCTGATGGAAGAACCTGGTCCTGGACTTAGCAAATCCGTGCATTAGTCCTTCATTCATACGTATAAAAAAAAAAAAAAAATGGAACAAAAACATACTAAATTATTTTCTCAATATTCCTTCCAAAAACCAAATTTTAAAATGGGACAAAGAATAATTTTTCCCATTTTCTGCACAAATGAAAAGACGAAACTGACGATTCGGACGTTCAATTTGAATGTTTTTCTATATGGCACAAGTTGCATGGGTCGAAAGGCAACTTGAATGGGAAGGGAGCTTTCACTTGATTTTTGTTACTTGGTCGTCTTTGTCCTCTCCTTCAGGTGAAAGTTGGCTTCTTTTTCATGCAAGTACCAATGTATTGTATTGGGCCAAGAGCGGCCTTGTTTTAAGGTCTCGGATATCGTAGAGTCTGCTGATACTAGTTACTGATACTTAAAAAAAATAATAATCTGATATCCAGTTAAGTCCTCTTCGGCAGTAGTGCTACACTGCGGCAGTCTGACACATGGGTGAATCACCATTTGAATCAGAAAGAAAAGGCCTTCCTTCGAAATATTTTGTTATTGTGTTCAGTGAAATTTTATATATCAAAAGGACTAGGCGTGTCCATAAACTGGAAATGCGAAAAACGAGTCATTATCTGTTTCCATTTTGGTTTGAGGAACGAATACTGAGAAAACAAGTCATTACTTGCATTACGGTTCACGAAAAATTATTTTGCAGAAAAGTTTAATGCAAAACATGCAGCCCGATTTTCCTTCCTTTCACTGGTAAAACTGATGCGATATACCGATATGATATATGAGAGTTACAAGCCCGATCACATAACGAAGCAAACTGAGAAGACCAAATGTGTTTCCACGGCAACACGATGCATGTCGCGTTCTGCTGATTCACCACATTTGGCCTGGATCTCGATCGCGGCTGGCTTTTCTGAATGTTGGGCATGGTTGCCACAGCAACTGCCAGCCTGGGCTCACCTGCATCTCACCCTCGCCCCCTCAGCTGGCTTCAAAGTTTCCCCTGCAGGGCAAGGACCTGATCATCATCGTCATAACCAACTGCCACGCCCTTCACGCAAGCCTCACAGTCCCACTTGGGAGTGAAACTTGTGCATGGAGGAAGAAAAAGATCGCCGTCGGAGGAGGAGTGGCTGTTGCCACGGTAACGGTTCCACTTAACATTAAGCTGAAAGTGAGGTCAAGTCACAAAAGTGTCAATATAACTATTTTGATGTTGTCCTTGACTCTGTTCCATTGATGACTTTACATTAGGTAAAATTACTGTGACAATAGTAGCACTCGTGATGTCCTGGTCTCGCCCAATGAGAAGCCAACTCCAACAGTGTGACGTCACCATTTGCCGCTGCTCACGTCACCGACCACAACCAGGCTCCGTTAGCCAACTGCAGCATTGGAGCAGCACAAAGTTGTCAGCAGGCGCGGCATGCCGCCTCGACTAACCTCCTTGCTTCCTTCAACGGGAGACGACGTGGCCAGACAATCGGTACCGTTTAAAAAGAGCGACCGAGTGACGACGCGAATTCCTCGGTTACCTTGGTAGTGACGATACAAATACAGTCCATCGCTTCGTGCCCGGCCCCACCGCAGCGAAGCGCCTCATCAAGCGCACGCTCCGAGCGCAATCAGCGAGTGAGCCAGCAGCCTCAACGAAGAGCCGCCTCGTTCCTCCGTGGGAGCAGCCGAAGCCGCGCGGAGGTCCTGCCCGCTGCTGGCGCCGCATTTGCGGCCGGTGGGAAATCGCAAAGCTCCCCCACGAGGTCTCCCAAACGCAACGCCTCGCTTCTTACAGCAGTGGGTTGTTCAATTTTAAGTAGCCTCTCAAGAAAAAAACGTGGCTCTCCAAGCAGCACTATCGTGGCCAACATTCAGTACAGTCTAAAACGTTTGATGTTGTGTGTAAAAAAAGCTTAGCGTGGCTTTATGTTACAAAACCACGACCAACCTCCACTTATTCCCACTTCAACATCTAAAAATAAATTTACTCAACTCGGCTGTACTTACACAGCACTTTAAAACCTCCCCATAGATGTTCGCTTTAGAGAAAAAGCTTCTCATGGCTTAGTACAGGAAAAGCACAATAAATGTAGTTGTTTTTATTTTTTGTTTTGTCTTTGACATCGTTGTCTTGATTTGTCTTAAATAAAAAAATAAAATCCTGAGCCCCCACCCAATAAGCTTTAAGGAGCTTTTCGTTCACATGTGGTTGGATGGCAAACTTTTGTAATACTTGACAATAGTCCTAGACTACATATAGAATAGTGCTAGACTCAACTCCAAACATAACAGAAACAGAGCAAAAGCCGAATGTAACTAAACGATAACTGGACTAGACCACAACTACAATTAGTCAAGTGCTAGACTAGGCTAGTCCGACACAAATGTCGCCTGTACTGAAAGCATCCAAATTTCCCATGGCAAGAAACGTATCCAACTGTTGCTCCTATTCTACTTCTTGCTGCCACGCGGCCTCACACAGAACGTGGAGTGCAAACGCATCATGTCTGGGGGTGTGGGCGCAACTCCAACGCGCACACGCATTTACATGCTGTCATCGCCGCGTCGAGAGAGGGTCCACGTGAACACCTACACCCTCACAATCAGGTCAAAGTTTACGTCAGGACAACAGATGCCTCACACACAAAAAAAGACAAACAAACAAACTAACGCAAGCACGCACGCACACACAACACACACCCACACACAGCCCAAACAGGCAAGTGTGCACACACATAAACACACCCACACCATCCTGCACACAAAGAAACACGTTGACACGCATACGACACATCCACACACAAATGCATGCACGCATTCACAATGGGACACGCACACACGCAGTCAGTCCACCGACATGACAGCGAGATGCAGTGGCACCACCTCGACTTTAGTGAAGTGGTCCCCAAACCTTCCGTGTATTTGATGCGTCATGACATCATCAACAGGAAGTGGCTGATCATGAAAGTACGTGACAAGACAAGGACGCCGGTGATGGCCTCAACATGTCGCTGGCGGCTACCGGAGACCCACGCTAATCGGCGTGCGCGCCGCTGCGACATCTTCAGGTCGTCTGCGCTCGTGCACAAGCTGCCAGCAAGCACGGGCCCCGCCCCCTTGCATGCTCCCACCGAGATGATTGGATGCGACATGCGGAGGCCCGCCTACCAATGCTCCCTCGCACTACTTACTTGAGTGTCACACTTTGGTGAGCGCGAGGCCTGCCCCAACACGTGCAGGATTTCATTTAGAAGGGCCGAGTCCTGCCGTTGGCGGCGGGGGACACAGAGAGTGTGTGTTCATCATCAATATCATCATCACCGTGGGTAAAAGATCAAGTCAGTCAAATTCAGTGGAATCTGTCACGGTCACCATGGCTAACCCTCGAAAGTTTGTTTCCACTTTACGAAAAAAAGACAACAGCAGGGTAAATTGCAAAGACGATATTTCACCGAAGGGAGGAAACACTGCCAATGTGCAAGCGTATTTGCAAACACAGCACGTGATAACTTTTAGATGAAGTTTGCGCTTTTGATGCGCTCCGGAGTGCTCAACCGGAAACCAGCAACGGCAACGTAACCACGTCACCTCCTGTCACCATTCCAACTATGTTTGCTCTCTTGTAGAAGCTGCTGCGTGGTGTGAACACAGAGTGACTGGCAAATCTTATTGATTCTGGGGGACCCCATAGCACCCTATCGAGAAGTCCTAGGATGTGGACCTCTTAAGCCCACCCCGTTGAGTTTGTAAGGTCATCTCTATAAACGTTATCTTGTTTACAGGTACAATTGATCCACAAAACAAAGTGGCTGCTAATCTACTTGTCATTTCTTCTTCGTCTTGCATGTCATTATAAGAGTCCAGGCTGTTGAGAGCATCAAATTCCTCCCATGTTTCGGCCCTCATCTTTCCAGTCACGTAATTAACGATGTTGTGATGGGTCACTTTGGAGAACAAACTGGCTTCATCTGATTTTGAAAAATTATCCAAGCTCCCCAACCCCCCCCCCCACCCCATAGTCTTTCCCTCCAAGCAACTTCAGTTTTTCTACATATCGCGCACGCATGTCATGCTGAGCAAGAGCTATAACAGACCCGGAACGAAACCAAAAAAATGAACCAGATACAAGCCAAGTAGATCTCTGAGTGTGTAAAAAACGAAATCGTTGCCTACCTTAGTGAGAGACCTGACACAGGGAGGCAGGGATGCACTTTCTCATCGTGTAAAGAAGCAGACGGAAACATCATATCATAGCTTACGTTCCGTTTTAAAATGCCGCTACGGCTTCCCTTTCTTTGACATTGGTGCATTGCAAATCAAACAAACACGCTTTGAATGAAACTAAACAAAAAGATAGCTATGTCCCAACGGTTCTGATCGCTAGCTGTAAGCAGCTGCTGACTGCTACCAATTCTTGGGCTACATTGTCTCTGCCATGTGCCTGTTTGCAGGGCACATGATGCAAGATGCCGCCGCGGCTAACGACTTAAATGTGGCTTGGAGATGTTAACACTGTTGCCACATTGGCTAAAAGGTTTCATGACTCACTGCTAGCACTGGAAATCATAAAAATCAATAGTTTTCTCGACACAGCTATGTTGTCGCGTCAGCAGTGCACATCAACGGAGGCGCTTGGGAAGCCGCTAACTTAGCTGCAAGCATCTTACCTCGATGCTGGTGCTAAGGCTGGGCAGCGTGTCGGAGGTGACGGTGGCGCTTTGAAGGCTGGAGAAATCCCAAAGAGCCACGCCGTCCACCGGTTTGGAAGACTCTGCCCACCTCTGGCTGTCCAATAAGGTCACTTCATAAAACTCTTGGATATCTGCGGCCCACAAGAAGAACGAGACGTTGTCAGGGTAACGCAAGCATTTCTGCAAAGGTGTCATTCTGGGATGCAACAATGTGACGAGCACCACCTGCTGACTGTCAAGCAGTGGTGCTTTGAGGTGCATGTTGAATTTATTGCGTGACAATGCTTGTACTAACTCAAATTAAAAAAAAACGGTGCTTCAAATCATCCTTCCTTGCTGAAATGAATAGAAATGCCCACCAAAAAAAAAAATATATATATATATATTTTTTTTTTTTAATGAATAAAAAAGAACACATTATTGTATTTAATATTGTATATAAAGAGAATATCAAGAATTAAATCTGTTGTGCGTTTTAATAAAATGCTGCAATCCAATTCATTGTGTTGTTCCTTCTGGTGTGCCCAACCTGGCCAGTAGGAGGCAGTACTGGATAATAATACAAACAATCAGGAAAACACATTTCTAATATTGCGACTACTCAGTCAGTTGTTGGAATATTATTCATTTTGGCAGTGGCTTTGCTGGCACCGCGTTTCTTCTGCTATTTGAAGAAGAGATAAGTGGGGATGCTCAGAAACGGCTAGCAGTCAATGAGTTGCTTTGGTGATATTTCATGCCCTCCTTGTTGACACTCAAGCGCATTCCCACACAATGGCCACTACCTCCTCACTCATACGGCGCCTCCTTCCTTCATGACGCTGCGCCTCCCCTCCCTGTGTGAGTGCATGTTACAGTGTTGTTAGACAATCAACTAAGAGGGGAGGTGTTGTGGAGACCAAAAAAAAAAAAAAAGTTTATTTAGGGAACCTTTCAAGTAGAGTATGAAAAAAAAGAGATAAAAATAGATGAAATATTCAAAACACTAACGCTCACATAAAAATAAATGCCCCCATCCCTACTTCCACTCCCTCTTGATGTAGGCCAGCGGGCGAGTGTTTCAAACATTTAAAAATTCAGCACTAAAAGCATGTGTGTGTTGTGAAGCATTGCGGGTTTGTCATTTGCCCTGTCTCGCAGGACAATGGAGGCAAGAGAAGAGGAACAGATGATTCAAGTGAGAGTTGATGTTTGCCATCTGCTGGCGTGGATGCAGGCCAGAGGAAGAAGGACAAGAACAGCAAAGTGGAGCGTCTCGGCTGCTCGGGGGTTGGGGGACTGGATTAAGGGGGGCGGGGGTGTAATCGTCATGTCCACAGAGGGATTACAAGCGGATGGGCCTGCCGCTGCTGTTGCCTGACTTTGAGTGGCGTCCTGCTCCAGCCGCAAAAGCACCAACTAAAGCGGCGGCTCGACTGAGTGCACCCAATGAATATCGAACAAGCTGCAGAGAATTCACATTACACAGCCAGGTCGCGCTAATGTTAATAAATATGCCGATAAAGTGCAGCAGTTCTGATTGTTTCGAAGGGCAGAAGCTGTGAAAATTGTTTTCGGGTCTATTTGGAAGTCTTCCAGCTGAGTTTGTGTTAGTATAATATTGGTTGGATGCTTTCAGAGGACCTCAAAAGATATGCTATGATATTATATGTTAGCATTAAGCTAGCTGATTTAATAATAGTGACGCTGTGTTCAGTCAAGACAAGCCACATTTATTTGTATACCCCTTTATCACAAAGTTTGAGATTTGAACCCTTGTGCTGTCGAGTTTGACACTGTTGTGCTAAAGCATCTCTGCTACGAAAGAAAACCAAACTGTAAAAAATAGTCAGAAGATGAGAACTGCTGGTTGCTGATGTTCCAACCTCAGTGATGCGACTGATCTTAACACCTTGCATTTCTATTCCTTCCTTGCGGTTGCTGAGCATGTGACTCCGCCCATACGGAGAGAAAACATCCTAATGACATTACCACGGACAGGCCTTCGCAACAATGAGGATGATGATGGTGAAGACGCACACGGCGGACCACATTCCTTGCTTCCCGTTAGCCGGCGGCCAGCCACACAAATACCGACAAACAACTTCGGCGCGTGCACGCGCACGCGCGCGCACACACACACACACACACACACACACACACACACACACACACACACACACACAGTGAAATAATGACCATTACCCTGTCAGTCATCAGTGGTCAGCATTTGACTATTTAGTTCGTCCTCAGATATCAATCCAGTCTCATTGAATCGATCACTTCGGCTGCAACTAACATTTGTCTTTGTCTTCCATTAATCCATTGATTATGTTTTAGATTAATTAATGAATCGGTTGGGACAAAAACAACAAAACATGACAAGGAAGGCACTTTTACATGCACCTCCAGCGCAATTTGGTGAGTGAAAGTAGAGTAAATTTCAGACCTGGTGAAAGTGCGTGGGGGAATGTGATTTTGGTGGATTTGAAGGAGGCACGGAGAGAGAGACTGTGCGCTCAGAGGACCTGTATGGTGGATGTCATCATATTTCATTCAAAAATATTACAACAGCGTGCATTGAACTCTTTGAATCAATGTAGAAATCACTTCACTGAATGCATCACTATCATTGTTATCTTTATTGTACTTTTTGAAACTCCTGGGCCATCACACACAGGACATGAACCATTAGGGTGAAAGGCAGTAACAAGATGGCCACTTCACAACAAAAAAAGTGATCTGTGATTGCCCTGGGCAAATTTATATCCTCCATCCATGAACGTCTGCTTCCAGTTTCTTCTAAATATACAATTTTTTTTTTATGTGACATAATCTTGATTGAATCAAAATGGCTGAATGGCCCAGGATGATTTCGAGGCTTTCCTGAGTGTTAAGGACCCGAGATGAAGCACGTACCGATGAGGGCCTGGAAGAGGTTGCTCTGGAAGACGTCGATGACCCTCTGGATGGACACGCGCAGCTGCCGCTCGTCGGCGTGCTGCAGTTTGGCTCGGTATTCCTCCAGCAAGGACAGCGCACGCTGGGCGTCTGGCACAGAAAGGCAAAGCTATCAATTTTTTTTTTCTTGTAATTTACTCTTCATTTTTATAGGGGTCGATGTGCCTTCAAATGCACTTTGTGTTCTTTTTTTTCATTCATGGCCCATGTATAAAGTATGACGGCATCCTGCCTTATACCTGTATTGCAACATCCATATTTGACATTTTGAGTTCAATTGATATATTCATTCATTAACTTATTACCTATTATCAATAATATATTAATTAGACTAAATATCTGTGCAGCCTTGTACTCTGATTCATGAGACAAAATATTCGGCGGCTGACCTAATTGCTCCGCTTTGTTCGAGCAAATGCGGAAGCCGAACTTAGGTTAAAGTGTGTCATATTTACATTTTGACCTGAAATTGATCAGATTAACAGTAAAACCTGTCATGTATTAACGCAATAATAAACTTTCTTTTGGTATGCCAGCACTGAACCGTGAAGAGTGAGTTTTATCTGGGATCGGTCAATGCCAAGAAAAGGAGGGTTCTACTAATTTTCTTGCGATAGTCTGATCCGTTAACTCATAAGAGAAGTGCCAGTCGAATCTTGAGGTCAACTCAGAGAAAAGTGTTTAAGTGTGATTGCCGTCCACCGTCGGCCGAGTTCCGAACCATTTTGGTGCTTTTGAGCAGCCTGCGAGGGCGCGTAAGGAGGTTTTGGCGAGGTGTGGCGTGCGGTCGATAGTTTGCTTCAAGTTTGTCACCACTTTGGCCAAACGTCAGCTGCTCCGTCTCAACTCGCTTAGCATGTCGAGCTAAGCAGCTAGCAGTCGCACTGGCGGGCCTCCGCGGCCCGGTTCTGCTCTGCGCGAGGTGCCGGCCCGGCACGTCTGACGCTTCGTCTGACTGAGAAACTAACTTGGGCTCCGCTTCGACGCCATTTGGACTTTCACCCTCCCGGCGGGTAGCGGCTAGCATGATTGCTAGCTGGCTAGTGAGAAAGCGGCTTAGGCTACCGACAGAACAACCGGAACCGTACACCACCTTTAGTGCCTCACCTTTCTTTCGGACCGGCATGGCGCCTCCGCTTCGACTCGGCTCGGAGGCGCTCGGCTGCCGGGATCGGGCTCGGCGGCCGGGAGGACAACGTCCGGACAAGCAGAATGTCGGCAGGCGACCAAGTGCACAACTCCAAACTCAAACTCGGCTGGTGGGAGGGAGGGACGTGTCCCGCCAGCACGAGTTCAGATGGAAAGCACCGTCAGACCTGGACGGCACCGGACCGGACGGCACCGCTTGGGTGGCTCGTTGTGACGTCCCCAACCACACGCGCGCGAACACGCAGCGGTTTTCCCGAACCGAGCCGCTCCCTGCCCAGTGCGTGTGCGTGCCGGCTGAAGAAGCAGAGCAGAAAACGGCAAAGACCCGAACTTGTTTGTGCTCAAGTCGAGCCGCGCGCGTGCGCGAGATTCATCTCGCGCACGCGCTTTGAGTGCGTTCGTGTCAAAGTTGGGAGAGGAAATCCCTCCGCCTCATTCTCCTCTACTTCCTCTCCTTCCTCCTTGTTAGTCTCCTGCCGCCCTTTATACCCTTTCTGCCTTGTTCAATTGGGAACTTTGTCCAAAATAGAGTCCCTGCCTCCTAAGTGTGTGTGTGTGTGTGTGTGTGTGTGTGTGTGTGTGTGTCTG
>NW_017805462.1:519078-531185 GCF_001891065.2 Hippocampus comes | reverse complement strand
TGCTTAAGTCGAGCCGCGCGCGTGCGCGAGATTCATCTCGCGCACGCGCTTTGAGTGCGTTCGTGTCAAAGTTGGGAGAGGAAATCCCTCCGCCTCATTCTCCTCTACTTCCTCTCCTTCCTCCTTGTTAGTCTCCTGCCGCCCTTTATACCCTTTCTGCCTTGTTCAATTGGGAACTTTGTCCAAAATAGAGTCCCTGCCTCCTAAGTGTGTGTGTGTGTGTGTGTGTGTGTGTGTGTGTGTCTGTCTGTCTGTCTGTCTGTCTGTCTGTCTGTCTGTCTGTGGAGGGTGATGGAGAGCTGCCTCCTGTGGGCTTGTGAAGCCCTTTGAGACTCTTTTGGGATCAAGGGTAAAACAACTCATTCTGACCTGGCGCTCCGTGTTTTGGAAAAAGCAAAACGCATGACAGAGATCAGTTTTTAATGCTCGCTTACCTGAACTTTCCTGAGGGATGCAGAAAAATACTCAGTTGTCTTTAAGAAAGATAACCCTTAATTAGGTGTACTTAAGAGTAGAAATAATAATTTACGTTATTTGCCCTAAGAACAACAAGTAATGAGCTACTGGTCCTTAACTGTGGAATGAATTAATTCCATGACTTCTTAAAAAAAAAAGAGAGAAAATGAAAAAAATTCTGCATTACTTACACATATGAATACAAAAGATTGTTCCTTGTACTGTCAAAATACTTATTGTATTTGTATTCAGGTGGCATAAATAATAATTTACGTGACCAAAGGAACTGTAATACATCAGTACTTGTGATAAGGACTGAAAGTATTTAGTTACTTGACCTTAAACATGGAATTGCTTAATTACTTCAAACTCAAAATCCTCACATATCTTTTCCCAATAAATTTTGAGTTACTGTACTTGTACTTGAGAGTAGAACTATCACATAGTTACTTGTCACCAGCAGGACAAGGACGAGTTTGATGTGTACAAGTTGCTCAGCCTGAGAGAGAAGGTGAACTTCGAAAAGCACAAGCACTGGGATTCCGAACTTCCACTTGCACTAAACTTCCTGTTATAAATTTTGTTTGCACATTTACTAGCATTGCTCACTAGCATTGCTCACATGTTCTCTAGCATTGTTAGTCGGTGTCAGCTGTAATGCCCCTTTGTGCCCTGACAAACTGGCGACCACTCCACAGTTTATCTGTAGGCTATGTGGCCTGACCTCCCAATTGTTATCGCTTCTATACTTCTGTGAATATTCCGTTCCTTTTTTTCATCTGAATGTGACTGTCTGTTATTCTGTGTGTGTGGGCCAAAGTACAGCAGCTTAGCGGAGTCCGATTAATTATGAGCATGTTGCGCTACTGTGACATGATCACTAATCACTTCAGTGGCTCTCATGCTGGGGGACCGACAAACCAGAAATCCGACGCCCGTCACGCGTACACACACACGTGTGTGCAGGCCCGCAGTGGTAATCTGCACATTATGGTGATTTCACGCTAGGCCAGACCACTATTCCAGCCTGCGCATTACATTCATATTCTCTGACTCGCAGATCAGTTTTGAAATGAGCAAATCAAGTGCATTTGCCACATTTAGATTGATTGCTTCAACATTTGATAGGGTTTGTATTTGTGACGTTATCACAATTTAATGCTCCAAGATTTTCATATACAAAATATACAGGGGATAGCAAAAGATGCTAAGCACTCGTCAGTAAAATGAATCGAAAGGCCAGACTGGATTTCGCAAAAAAATACAGAGATGAACCACCAAAGTAATATACACTGATGACACCAAGATGAACCTCAAGCAAAGTGACGGAAAGGCCCCAGGATGGAGAAAGAAAGGAAACGCAAGCTCATGTGTAAAGCATGACGGAGGTCATAGCATGTCGTGGTCTTGCATGACTGCTTCTGGAACCACCTCACAGTCTTTATTGATGATGTCACTCGTGATGGGAGCAGCAGAATGAATGGCCATATTAATACGACTGAAATTCCAATGATCAATGTGAATTCAAGTGGGCCGGTGTGAGCCCTGAAACTGCAGGGCGCCAAAGGAGTGCCACTCGGGCACTGCATGCGCGTGTTAGCACGAAGAAGCAAAGTGAGGCAGTTGTCGTGGCAACGACGTCGCGGCAAACCACGACAGTGACACCCGAACAGCGCGGTACTGACATCAGCGGATGAACACGTGCCCCTCGCTAATGCTTCCGAAACGTGCGTGTGTGCGCGCGCGCGAGTCCTACAGACACACAATGTTGCCGTTGAACTCTCGTGGTCTCAATGACAATCTGTCCACTGTGTTATTGTGTGCTTGAGCGGACATGCGCATGTTTGTGCTATTGTTTGGTAGAACATTTGTTAGGGCGCAAGCGTATTTAAGCCTATGTGTGTGCAGGAATGTAAGTTGATTACAATTCATTAGTTTTGAATTACTCCTTTTCGAAATATGCTAATGAGGACAAAATAAAAATAAATATGGCTGTTACATACTTATATACAGTGGACCCCCGCTCTTTGCGTAGGGTAGGGACCGCAAATAGCGAGCATCCGTGGAATTGACAACCATTGAGATGCATATGCTTATACTGGAAAAAACAATTTAAGCTTATGAAAGTAATATTTGCAGCAAGAGCTTTGCGCACAGTGCCCTGTGCATGCGCGAGTCATTTTGCGCTTGGTCCGTCCTGCATCGGCAGCCTCCCTTCCTTTGGCGGCCTCTAGTGGTGATAAGCACACACTGCAGCGTCAGCTCTGCACTTGTCCTAACGCAACACCATACGTCACTTGGGCTGCTCTTTTGGGAAAAAGGACTAGCTGATGCCCGGTGGGCCAGCGTCTTTTGGGGCCGATGCAGTGCTACTTAATTATCATTTTGCTTCAATTCACACCGACAGACTGGTCCTCAATTTAGAGGGAGCAGTCCACTGCAAGCACTGACAGCAAACTGAGCCACTCAACATTAGTGGCATGGCCAGGGGTGGTCAGGAGAATCTTGCCCAACGGGAATTATGGGAAAGTGACCATGATTTTCCCCAAATGGCCTGTGCATTTCCGAGTTGGTTGAACATTGTGATGGTGCTACCCAAACAACAAATTTGTTTGGCAGCGTGCCGTCAGCAACACTTTATTCTTTCACTTTTACTGTAAATGTCTTCGATTCTTTTGTTTGCTTGCTTTTAAATGTTGGATTTGTATGTTTTGAAGCACATTGTGTCACCTTGTCGAAGAAACTCCACTTTAGAAATCAAGCGGCCTTGTCAAGCCTCCATCAATATAGTTGTCATGTTTGTTCTTTGACCAGGAAAGGAACCATTTAGTTACAAGAATTGTATATTTGCAACTGGTGTTGCCAATGTTTTAGATGTGCGTGTGTGATGTGCGTGTGTGTGCGATCGTGCAAATTTTATTCAAATAAAAATGTGTTCAATATTGATAACGTATTTCCAAGTTTTTGTTTTTGCCCCCCCCCCCCCGTGAAAGTCTTAGCCCCCCCATTAGTCTGTGCGTCTGTTTGCCAAGCTCCTTGGGGGGCTATTATCACCACATCTGTTGCTCAGTGGGTTTGCGGTTGTCCTGGTGATGTGTCGGCCCTCGATTGTCCTGAGCCTCATCACGGTCCACAGGGACGTACACAATCACCTTACGTGTGCAGGGATGGGGCTACACCGGGGTTGGGGGAGGGGGGTGTTCAAGTCCTGTCAGAAATCTGTTTAGCCCCAGTAAAGCCCACCAGCATTTTATTTAATATTCTAAAATTTATTAGATCCAGACATCTAATACCTAATACAGTATATAATTACAGTATTTTCTCGGCCCCCCTATGTATCAGTCAAGCCCCCTTGAGCACCAGGAGAGAAAAAATCCTGGAGCCGTCCCTGCATGTGTGTGTGCATATTACACGGTTGTTTAAGTGAAAAACAGTGTGATGTAAGATTTTTTTTTTATGCGCTGGAGTCCGGAATCGAACCCTTTCGATGGGAACTCCGAGGCAGCTTTGCTAACCACGGACGGGGAAAATGGTCTTGTCCACAAGAGGGCGCAGCTGCGAACACGCCAGCGTTTGTCCCGTGAAGTACTAAAAGGGACGTCTGGTGGCCAATCATCAGATGACACAAATCGTGCGCGCACACACTGACATAATCTTCCCTCCTCCTCCTCCTGCATGAATGGATTACAGTATTCCTACTCTGAATGTAAATTCTCACCACAAATGCATCAGTGAGATTGTGTTGACACGGGAATGTTCGGGGCAGAAGTTCAGGATAGGGAGTCGGCGCCGCACGGAAGGCAAGTGTAGTGTGGCTCCAGCCCTTCAGGCCAAGACGGCACCCATTGGCGAATTTCTTTCTGGCAAGAGTCATGTCAAAACACGCCGTTCACCCTCCTCCTCCTCCTTGCAGCGCACCAAGCACAGCCCACGCCAGTCATGCATTGGCCCCGCCCACGTTGACTTTGCCAAGGGCCTTTGGAATATTTGTCGCATTTGTTTCGTCGTTTTTCCCTCTAGTTAGTTAGGTCACATACAATGTAATTCTTTCATTGCTGCAAACCAATGGTTCATAGATTATAAAGAAAATGGATTTTGGACTTTTATTACTTAAATCAATTAATTACAAGTTATCCAGCAGGCATAAGAAGAGCAACAAGCCAAAGAGCAAAGTAGAAGTCACAAAATAAAAGTCCGGTTTATTGTCCAACAACAAACTTCGCACGTACACCAAAACAGGCGGCCGGAAAACAACCAAAAAACAAAAAATGAGAAGAAAAGAAAGAAAGAGACTCTTCTTTTCTTTGGCCTTCCTCCATCCAAGCAAGCAAGCAGGCAAGCACAAAGTCGTTTTATGGTACAGCTCAAGTACATACATTAAATGGAATTGACTGGAATGCTCTGAGTTCAACGGCCAAAGACGTCTTGGACTTGGTTTGGGTGTCACATGGTCAAAAGATCTCATTAACCAAGCACCTATTTGCCTCCTTCCCAACAATATGTACAAAAATATAAAATGTAAATAAAAATACAAACTAATTCTCCGCTGGAGTCGCTGTTGTCGTCGTTATTGTTGTCGTAGAGGCCGGATTGTGCGTGAGGATGGTGGGCGGGCGGCGGGCGTTGAAATCTACTCGCTAATGACCACATTTTCTTTCATATCGTTTAGATGAGCACTCCTCCGGCCCCGCCCCCTGAGCCCAACCACAGGAAGCGGCCCAGCGGGTTGCCGCGCCGCCGCAGGAAGCTGCCCCATCAATCGTCGTCGTCTGTTTTCTGCTTCTTGGTCCCCACGTCGTCCTGGTAGCCACAAAAATCCATTTACAACCCAAAACCAACCAACCTTCATTTTCCCATTCCTTGACTTCACCTTGTTAAATTTCGCTTTGTATGATTACGTCTGGAGAATTGCACCGCACAAAGGAATCGTTTCCCCTCCTGTTTATGTGACAAGTACTTTTTGAGACACGGTTTCATTTTCACGGGCTTTCATTCAAGATCTTGGAAATGCATTTGGATTTTGAAGCGCCATAACTTTACAATGCCAATTTGTTGCTACATCGGTCACATTTAGGATAATCTTTTCCTGGACTTTTATTTTGAATCAAGTGAAAAGATGTCGTGGAAAGTCACCTCGTCGTCATCGTCATCTTCGTCCTCGTCGGCCGCCCGCTTCGTGCCGCCCTCCAGCTCATCCTCATCTTCGTCCTCATCTTCCTCATCGCCTGGGCGACAACAACCATGACGGTTAGCATTTGGATAGGAAGGTAGATGAACATCAGGGACATGTCTCAGGCACCTTCTCCGTCATCTTCCTCATCCTCGTCATCCACCTCGTCATCTTCCTCGTCGTCGATCTCGGGCTCACCGTTCTCCTCATTCTCCTACGAATCCAAACTTTATATTCAGCCTTGCTTTCATGTCCTTCATATCTTCTCATCTAGCTGACCGACTAACAAAATCGTGTCGAATCCCTAAATCATCAATTAGAACGCTCTTCCCTACATTTCTGGTAAATTTTATCCTATCCTCAATCATTTGCTGAAAAACTTTTTGCGCTCACCCAAAGCTGTCCAATTTTAAAAGGTGTTTTGGCGCCCTCTTCTGGCAGCGCGCCGTAAAGAGAATGTTTAGTTGGGCGAGTATTTGTTGGGACACAGCTTTATATTTATTTATTATTATTTAGTCATATTCAAAGTCCTTGCTTCCATCTTGGTGTCAAGGAACTGTGCGGAAATGAGGGGAAGAGTTTCATGGACATATGTGGTGCAAAACAATTATCACCGTCTCTGGAAACCATCAGTGACTTGTGGCTTTTCAGGATCCCGTCCGTCCCTGTCGCCCGTGTTCAATTTATTTTGCTTTCACTGAGATCATGTCTTTAAAGTCATGAAATGGAATGTGTCTTTCCTTAATTTAACCCATTTGACATAACTATGTCGACTGGCACTATAACTTAAACAACTTTACACAACATCGTAATGGTTAGTAAAATAAGTACTTTTTTGGGGGACGGAAGGGCGGTTTTTTTTTTGTGTTTTTGTTTAATGAAAGGGCCACTCGAGTGTCACAGTTTAGGGTTTGTGAGTAATCGTGTCACCTTTCCATTGGTGGCAGCATCTTTGCCGTTCTCCTTCTCCTCCAGAAGCTTCTTGTCCTTCAAGTCCTGAACAAAACAAACAAACAAAAACATTTGAGCATACAAAATCCTCCTTTTCAGTACTGACGCTAAAGCTTCCTGTTGCCGAGAAGGAGCAGCAGTGCATGCTGGGAGCACTCCCTCCTCTTCACGTCTCGTAATAGGACACTTTGGTGACGGCCCCGGGGCATTGTTGGTATTGTAGTGCATAAGCCACCATATGTCGCCAGACACGCCCGGGATACGCACTGCATTACCCACAATGCAACGCGCCATTGAAAATAAGCTCGCGGCGCGGAGGGGGGAGGGAAGTGTGACGTTTTTGGGAAGGTGGGGGTGCGAGTAAGGGGGTGGGGGTAACGAGGAGTGGGGGGGAGGGGGAGCGCGTGTAACGAAGGACAATAGAAGAAGACACATGGCCGATATCACACCGGAAAACTCCCGCTCGGTCCTCGAACCCAAATTATAAAGAAAAATCATAAGGTCGATCTTGGCCTTCATTTATGTATTTCCGACAACCAATCCGATTAGCTCTTGAACATGTAACAAAATGAACATCTCTTTTTTAAGTTTAGTTTCGCTTATCACATTGCGCTCAGACACGCGCGACGCACCGTTCAACTAAAGCAGGTTGTGAAAGCCAACAAAGCGCGCGCACGACGCATCACACCTACGCGCACGCACGTACGCGCACGTAAGTGCTCCGCATTAGCCGCCTTTGAGAATCAAAAAAACACACAGTGCCGGACTTGACTTGTTTATGGTTGATACAGTCAGCAGAGGACATGTAGAAGCGTGCACCAGTTTCTGTTGTCTTCAGGCCAACCGTTGCTGCTGCTTGGAGATGTTGGGGACGAAGGAGCAGTGAAACGTATGTTTGAGAAAAGACCCATTGTATCAACATTTGTCACTGTATTTTGATTTATGTGACAAAGACTCCTCCCTGAGACGAACAAGTAACTACTAAAAAGGTTACGTAAAAGAATGAGCCGAGTTTCGTTGCTACAATGAGTCCCAGAGTTGACTCCAGTTTGTGATGCTCATTCACTTTACAATAAAGCTCAGCAAAAAAAAAAAAAAAAAAAAAAAAAAGGACAGAATCAATATAAAGCTTCCCGGGTAGACGCGCGAGCGCCACGACTAAGCAGCGAGCGAGAGCGCGCCGCCGAACCCGAGCCCATCAACAAACACAGCGGCTCCATTCAAAGCAACTTTCGGCACCGGAACCGAGCGAGAAGAACAAGCCGAGTCGCTTGGCGCCCCGCGGCAACATTTTTCAACATCCTGGCGGCCGAGGGGTTCCTCGCTCGGACAACGGTGCGGGTCGGTTCGTCCGCCGGTTCTTGTGTGAGCGAAACAGAGCCACTCGTATAAACAAAGACGGCTCACGAGTCGCAGGCAGACAATGAGGCTGAGCTGGCGTCATTCGAGTGACATCTGGAAGCGGCTGAGATGCTCGCAAAACACGTTTGGCGCCCGCTTCTTCGAACGCATGACAAGCGGAGACGCCACGAGAGCTTTTTCATTGGTTTCTTTTTAAAGAAAAAATATATACAAAATATTTTTAAATGCATATAAAAACTGACGCGTGTATCCCGCGCAGCTTTGTGGAGGTGAGCGGCTTAGCGAGCACTACACGCACCTTGAAGGAAAGAAATCAGTTGTTGTCTTCTTTCTTACCTTGGCTGAGATTTCCGATACAGAGTCAACTTTGGCGTCTGCCATTGTTTCGGGGTAGTAAAATAAAGCAGGCGAGAAGGAAGCTGGACAAAAGTAATTCCTCGGCGACGGCGTTCAGTGTGTTTTTGTGCCAATGGCCGAGCGAGCAGGCGGCTGAGTGGTTGATATATAGGCTAGTGGGCGGGGTAGAAGGCGGCTTGGCTCTCGCCCATTGGCTGCCCTCGCCCAAGAGAGCTTCTCCGCTCGAACAACGAGTCGAATTACGAAGCAGCAGCCACGCCCCCTCCCACCCACGCCGATGCTCGGCGCTTTTGGTCTTCCAAAATTTCATTGTGAGCGACTCAAGTGCACAAAAAGGTATCCCGCTCCACCGGGAAGGCCAAATTCACTCGTCTGCGTCGACCTACGCACTAAAAATGGCGGATAGCTGCCCCGCGGGGACATTGACACCATTTGATTGAGTGATGTTCGTCTGGACCAATGAGACGACGACTTAGGGACCGAATGTCCCGCCCATTCAGACGGAGGGAAATAATTTAGCAAGAACGACGCCAAAATGTCAAGTTGTCCGCCAATTTTAACGAGAGCTGAGGTTTTTGTACATTGCGCTGCGTTTTCGCGAACCGGCTGCAACTCGGTGGAGAAGCGCCGTTCGAGAGTCGAGAACCAAAGTAAGTGGAGCGCCACCGGCGCCGTTTGAGCTCTGCGCTCGCCCCTCCCCTGAGCGGCCGGCAGCCATCTTGAGGCTCCCTCTTCGCGGTTATCTCCGAATGGCGCACTTCTTCTTCACCTTCCTTCCCCCTTTCGTCTTTACAAACCCGAGGACCACGACGTTCGACGGTCCCAACGTCGACGGCACGCCATTCGAGTCGGCCCTAACGAAACAACAAGACCCGCTGAGAGTGAACGAGGCGAGCAAGCGCGTGGCCTAATTTCTTTCTTTTGTTGGATATTGAAGTGGCGAAGTGCGACACAACACGTGCGACGAGACAAGTGCGCCCCCCCCCCCCAAAAAAAAGCAACACCGTGTGCTCGTGAACATTATGAAACACACCAAGGACCTCTCCTTACCGATTTTTGTACACATGGCTTTTACAAGCGGGACATGAGAAGGGGCAAAGGGACGGCCGCCATTAGATGCAGCAGTTTAGTGGTAGTAGTTGGAGTGGGCGGGGGTTCGCCTAACGAACGGCTTGCAATGACGGCCGGATTGCTGACGCAAATAACGCTCGCGACAACTCCCATTGGCCCGGTTGGTCAAGTGAGTTGACGCCGAGGCACCGTGGTCCTGCAACGAGCGGCGATTGGCTGCCGCCGCCGTCCGTCATTTCAAACGTTTACGACGTCGGTGCGACTTGACGCGCGGTTGGAAGACTGCAACTGCGGACGAGCGTCAAGTTTCACTGACTAGCGCTTCCCTTTCAAGCCACCCCCCCACTCCCCACTGCCACAAACAAACACAGAAACGCACACATTACATTTCTCATTGCGATGAATTTAAATGCCATTAAGACATTCCATCCACGCATACTATTTTTATGCATGTTTATAATTCAGGAGAATAGGACTGTATGGTATAGCCACATACTGATACAGAACATGAAGAAAGGCGTTTTTTTGTAATTTAATTATTGTACAATGGGACAAACTGAAAGTCACGAGTGCGTGTTCATGTGCCTGTGTGCGCGTTCTAGGCGGGCTGCCCCTAGTGGTATGCAAAGGAATCACTACATTAGATGTACAAGTAGCCTTTTTCTTCAAACACAGTGTTAAAAGTTGTGTAACCGGTGCCTAATGTTGCAGTGGCTTGGGAGGGTATTTTTGGGAAGTAGCAGCTGTGCATCCACCTACTGGTGGTTACTGAAGCTGTCTTGTGCTACTTTGCAGCTATTTCACAGGTGCCTTTCCCCTGTCCAGGTGACTAAAGCGCACCCGACAAGATTGGCTGCAAGTCAAGACAAGGTGTGGCCGAGACGCGGCCACCAACTTGACATGACCCCCCCCCCCCACCGCAATGCAAGCGTTCCCACCACGGCCTTGCGAAGCGAGCGTGGGGCTCATTGCAACGGTTTGTTTTGCTTTGACAAGAGACAGGATTCTTTGTCATCTGTGAAGGACCTCTCTGACTGTTGAGAACTTGGCTGTCTGTGTGTATGGGTGTGTCTGTGTCGTGGTGCCACCTGGTGAAGGAGTTCCCAAATTAAAAGGTGCGACAAAAAAAAAAAAAATCCTTCTTTTGAATGACATCGTCATTAGCGTATGTTTTTGTAAAGCATACAGTTTGAGAACATTCACCCATTCAAATATAAAATTTCCAACGTTTTAAGCAAGGAAATCCAGAGCGGCTGATAAAATATGTCGCCGACCGACATCCCGACCGTTTGCTGCTGCCTTCATTGCCTTCATTCCAAGCTGATAAACGCTGACATCTTCTCTGGTCTGGTCACTTTCTGTTTCTAGACCTTGAAAAAGTAGCTCAAGCCTTAGGCGCTGCATTCCTCTGGCTCACCTTTGGCGCATACAACACAACAAGCGTTCCTTCTTGCCCTCAACACGCCCTCTTTCCTTCAAAACCTTCCTCACAGCTCCTTCTTGCCCCCCCAAATCTCTTCCAAGGGCTTCTTCAAACACCTCCCTTTTCAGGCAATCTTCATTGTTCCTTCTTATGCATATACAACTCCAAGATGTCCTCTTTGTTCCTTCACCACCTCCTCCAGAGGCTCTTCCTGCCCAGCCAAATTTCCTTCTAACTCCTTCAACACCTCCCTTTTACAAGATACCCACCATCTCCTCATTGTTCCTTTTTTTTAACCAAAAAGACCCATTCAATATTGTTGAGACCTCCTCTTTGTTCCATGCTGCCCTCAACATGTCCTCCTTCCCACTCCAAACTTTGTACCTGTTCCTTCAAAGCCTCCATGTTACTTTGGGATCTTTTCATTGTTCCTTCTTGTATTGAACATCGACTTCCTCGCAACCTCTTTTTGTTCCTTCAACACCTTGTCTTTGCAAAAGTACCTAAACATTGTCCCTTTAACATCCTCCTTGTTCTTTTTCGTCCTTCACATTTTTTCCAGTTCTAATGTCTTCTCCGCCATGTTCGGTTTGCCCCTCAATATTGCCTCCTTCCTAGCCCAGCACTACTCATTTCCTTCCAAACCCTTCGTGCTCTCTCTTGACCTCAAGCGCTCCTTCTTGCTTCAAGAGCTCCTCTTTGTTTTCCGTTCAGGATGTATTGATTGTTCCCGCTTGTCCCAACATTCCCAGTTCTCTTTTGTTGTCTTTAATATCTTCTTTACAATACCTTACAATACATCTCCTCCTTTCTCCTTCAGTGCAACTTTTTTCCTTCAGCACAAATCTTCTTGTTCTTGATATCTCCACTTTGTTATATCCCTTTCACCTCCCATGGACTTCCATGTTTTTCCTTGTCCTGAACATAACCTCTTTCTTCCTTCAACACCTCCTTTTTCTTAATTGTTCCTTTTATCTCTTCCTTCCCATTCCAAGACCGATTTCCCCTTGTTCCTTCAACTTTTGCTTGAAGACCTTTGTATGACTGGTTACTCCAGGAATCTGTGAGTTGTCCTTCATGACCGCCTTGTTGGTCCCCGTTGACCCTAAAATGTCATCCTTCTTCATCCTTGTTCCTCCTGCAGGGCTCCAGTGAAGTTTTAGAGTTGAATGAAGATGTCCACGCCATGGCACTAAATGTTCCGAAACACCAAACAAGTTTTTATTGGGACCGTTTGTGCAAACACTTCCTGTTACAAGTGACTCTCTCGCTCACACACACACACACACACACACACACACACACACGCACACGCAC
>NW_017805462.1:500913-518347 GCF_001891065.2 Hippocampus comes | reverse complement strand
ACACACACACACACACACACACACACACACGCACGCACGCACGCACGCACGCGCGGAACGTCGGTGTACGTGGTGCTTTGTTCGCATAAGAAGTGCACGCATGACAATGAGAGGAGTGTTTTCAAGTCCTCGGGGGAGGGGGCGGCTCTGCAGGTGGGGGAGGTGCTCACTGCGCTCCCTCAGGTACTTTTGCCGCCTTCCAACACAATTTGAGCAGCTACTGTACTCACCAACATAGCACTTCAGACATCTCAAAGATTAAAATGCTCGAATCTGTTCCGTCTTGTATGGAAATGTGAGAAATACCTCAATGGAGTGCACTTCTATTTACTTTTTCTTTTGCAGAAATGATGAGTGCTTCTACTGCTATAAACAAAGGGAATAATGTCACAACTGTTTATCCGTAACGTAATTCTTAGTTACTGTAAATCATGTACACTTTTGAACTGCACTATATTTCTCAACTTTTCGAATACATGACATTTTTGTAGCAACAGATTGTGTGTATTTGGCAAACATTTGCATTTAAAATTAATCGTTTTTAAATTGTTTCGAACTACATTGTTTTGTAAATTTCACATGTATGTACAATACATCTTTAATGGAATCATTGAAGTAGTTTATTTTATTAAAGCGCAATGTTCTGAACAATAGTGTCATGAATGTTTAGCCATAAAAACTCGGTCTTGTTTTTGATGGACACTTACGCCTGGTATGTTACAGAATTTTCCTGTTGGTCTTTAATCGTGCTACTTGCAGAGTCAAGTATTTTTCACGTGCAACTTGGTGGAGTGAAAATTTGGAGAAACGTTGATGCTCAAGACTTTGTTTCCACCTCCTGGTGGCTTCTCGCAATTACATGTTAGTCGACCTCATTAGCATTGGGACCTGTTTCAGCACGTACACGCGGACGGGTTTTGCTGCCAAGATCACCAGCGTCATTAAAGTGACTACCACAAATGAAATGTTTGTCACTGTTTGATCCATAAACTGCGTTTCACGAAAAAATGTATCCATTCTCTTTTGTTGTGATACACTTACTGGTTTAGCGTCATTTTCAATGTTTAATACTAATATTGTATTTAACTACTGGTTTAGCAATCTGTGAAATGAGCAGAAGGCATTTAATACACGGGGTAATACAGCGCCCGGCCACTGGATGGTGACACGGACACGCACGTCTCTTCCCGGTCGATTGTTTGAAAACGTTTTTAAATGTAAGATATAACATTATTCATCAACGAAGACGAACATTTGTATCAAGTCAATGACAATTTCATTTTAAAAATGTGTTTTTTACCCCCATAAAAACAACTCGTGTAAGTCCTTCCAATACAGCCACACGTACACGAGCGCAATTACGCACGAATTTTCCACGTTGACTTAAAGAAATCAAAGTCAATCAAAACGTTCACTTTGTTTGTGTCTTTGCATGTCACACAAACACACTGTATCTTTGTTCAGCTCTCTCTCTCTCTCTCTCTCTCTCTCTCTCTCTCTCTCTCTCTCTCTCTCTCTCTCTCTCTCTCTTTCCCCCACACACACACACGCAGACACACACACACACACACACACACGGAGACACACACACACACACACACACACACACACACACACACACACACACGCGCGCGTCGTGAAATGGCGGCCAAAGGCAAAATGGAAAACGGGGACTGGAGTCTGCAACAAGTAGAATAGCTCAACAGTTTCCATTTTCTATTTTCCACTCAATACATATATTAAACATGAATGCATAGTCAAGTTTTGTACACCAATGGTACAAAACAATCATGCACATTTAACACTCTACATACACACAAATAAAAGCCTTATGATTCGCAGAGCTTGCTATAGTCTGTTTTACACACACATGCTCGTCCAAAACAGACAATGCACAGAATCACATGGTTGGCATTTTCAACAACTTTAACTTGCATGTTCAACCTCATGCATACAACCTGTTAGCATGTGAATTAGCATTGCTAATAAAGCCTTATTAGCATTGTCACTGCTTGCTAGCATCTATTACCTTCTCAATAGCATTGCTAATAAGCTTGTCACCCATCCCCGTAAAATAAGGAATCGTCCTTTAATTGGGAATTAAACGTTGCGTCCCGTATTGAACCATTCCTAATTGTCCCATGCGTCTGTCACACACAAACGTGAACATTGAATTTGACAATATTGGACAAAATAAAAGACGGACATCTGAAAGATGGCAACCCTAATTGCTAACCTGTCTTAGCATGCTTGTTGGCATTTTTACAATCTCTTCAGTTGGGGCATTCATGAGCATTGCTAACCTCTCTTAGCATGTTCACTAGCATTTCAAAACTCTTTAATAAGCAAATTTGATGTGAATTTGTAAGGCGAGAGTGTGTATCTGTTTGTGTATTTGTAGGCCCCCCTCACTTCCAACTCCTTGTAAGGTCGAAAAGGAAAATTCCGAGCAGGGAGGAACCCGGCCTACTTTGCCCAATTCTATTTTTAGAAACACACACACACACACACACACACACACACACACACACACACACACACAACTTGCAAGCACCACAGGCATGTGTGAATTTTGATGTGGGTTATGTTTATAATGTGCAAACTTTCCTTCTTTGTCTTTTTTTACACTGCGTTATTGTGTGAGTGTCAGAGAGAGAGAAAGAGAGAGAGAAAGAATGAAAGAGAGATCTTGGAATTTCCCAACAACGTAGATGTCATCTTTAATTCGCAAACTACACAAACACAGTGTTGAATGGAAGGTTTGACACTTCAAGAAAAGCTTCGTCCAGAGATGGCTTTCCTGAAGAAAAGTTGCCCAAGTGATGAGTATGCATTCACAAGTCAAGTCAAAGCTAAAATAATCCATTTTGTACTTGGGTGGGAAAAGTGATGAATGAGGAAGTCCTGAGGAAAGGAGAATACCTGCACAACAGCAACCACGCACCACCATCGTCACTTCCTCTTCACGCAAAAACACATCAAAAGCGCGGCGCGCGCACACACACACACACACACACACACACACACACACACACACACACACACACACACACACACACACACACACACACTACAGGCACACAAAGGTTGTTCTGGGCTCTTTTGCATCCTTTGGTCCATGTTTACAGTGTTTACACGCCATGTCATCAAACAGCCCCGTGGTTACTTTTCACCCTTAAAAGAGACCTATTCACTGATTACAAGTGTCAAGACATTTGCAATGATAATGAGAGGACACACCTTGGTCGAACATGACCCGATGGCCAAATTATTTCCAATCTTTTTCAGGGCTACCATCATTTTTGTCTTGACTTGTTTCGTGAGGTTGTTTTAAAAATAATTCTATAAAACCACAATTCAAAAGCAATGTCTGATTTTTATTGGTTAATTGGGTCCCGAGTAAGTGTCCCCTTTTCCAAATTATTTGCCTGTCTTGTCCTGCAGGCTTGATCCGATTGACTTCAACCTTGATCTGAACCATTTCAAGACCTGCGACTTTAACAAGGATAAAAATATTGAGTTGTCCAACGTACCATATGACTAGAGAGGGGCCTCAAATTATGTATTTTATAATGTACAGTACAGTATAGCCATTTCATATACATATGTAGTTCCCCAACATGGCCGCTAGATGTCACCATTACATCCGTTCACAAAGCTATTTCAGTTGGAAGGGATCCTTCAATCGCAGGTGTCCAAACAGACTGAAGGAACGAGACAGTCCTTGGACTGTGAGCTCGTCATGTTGCTTGTTTACTGATTTGAAAGGATAGAAAATATTTCTGGGCATTTTGTACACTTGTAATAACAGTAACGTATGCGAATAAAACACCTAAACACAAAGGCGAAGAATTTATTTCACAAGCGTGTCAATACACTCAACCTCCAACTTCAGGCTCTAAATTGGACTTAGCCACGACACATTATTAATTCGCCACAAAACAGGAAATGCTTTATATCCAACCTGTATGTGCTCCAAAACAATTACCAAACTTCACATTTATATTAATAATTACGAGCTGAAGACATTTGTATTACGTGTTGTTATACATATAGCCACACTAATTATTGAAGTAGATAATGGAAGATATAGTTAAAGAACACATCAGGTAAATATCATTTCACACAATTTGTGTAATTGTAGTAGAGTACAGTAAGTTTTTTTCTGGCCCTGTTACACTTAATCGAAATTGCATTTCACATAAATTAATTTACTTTCATTCAATTTTACTTTGTAACATTTAATGTAATCTGATGTCATTCAGTTCCTCCTGATTTCATTAAATTTAGATTGTACTGGTATCATTTCATCGAATCTGTCAGCGCCTTTACGACGCGAACGTTTAGATGATGAGCCATAGATTTTCCGAACACTTCACCCCCATGCACAATGTACTGTAATTCTTGTTTTCGTCCGGCAGGGAGAAGCAGAGTGGCGGAGACAAACTTCATTACTGCAACAGTTTTGAAACCGTAATTGTTTTCACAAAACATTGTTGTGATGATGATGATGATGATGATGATGATGATGATGTGTTGTTTGAGTGAAGAAATATATTTTTCTAAAATAAATCGAAGTAGTGTTGTTGTTAGTTGTGCTTGTTTTGGGGTGACCGATGCTACGTCGACTTTCCCGTCGCGTGGCGTTCATGTTCCTTTCGTCGTGTTGCCTTCTGATGATCTTGATGAGGCGTTCACGTTCCGCTGACGTCGTGGCTCCCGCGCCTCCGCCGATTGGTCGCTCATTCAGGAAACGTTTCCTTTTATAGTGAGCGCAGCGCCGAGTCGCCCACTTCCGGGTTGTCGGCATGTAGGATCACCTGGACCCGCCAAAGCCAACCCGTCGAACCCGCACCGATCCCGCCTCGATCACGCGCCGATCGGCGAAGGTGAGCACCGCGGTGGGGATGGTGGTCGGCATTTAGGTCTCGGTCTGGGTCTCTGCGGGTTTGGGTCTGGGTGGGTCGCGCCGGTTGAGACTCGTCAGGTCCTGTTGAGACTCGACAACCAAGTTCCGAGTGGAGTCTTTGTGCTCCAAAAGTTGCGATTTGTTGATGGAGCAAAAAGTTTCGGCTGGCGGTCCCATCAGCAACATGAATGCAGACGCACACTTCCGGTTACAAGACAGCACACAACTCGGCGTCCACTTCATTTGCGACACCATCTTCTCGCGTTCCTAATATTATGACGGCCAAATATTAGGAACTGCTTGTTGTAAAATTGCATCTTGTCCACATTTTGCATTTTCGCCACCTGTTTAGCGTAATAATACATTAGTCACCAAAATGCACGTTGAAACACACAAGTGTCAGGATTTTGTGCCAAAATATTGCATTCCGTTTCGTAATAAAATGCATAATTAAAAAAAAACACTTATTGTGGGACTGATAAAGGTTTCGGAATACAGTATAATGACGAATAACAATTGCAGTTGAAATACATCACGATGACTTCAAGACTATTGATTTTTTTGTTATCTGGTCACAACGTGCGCGTGTGTGTGCGCAGCATGTTGGCCTCTCATGATGACAAAATCATTGTCATTTGATTTGTGAGTTTATGTAAGTTATCGTGCAGGTAAGGTTGTCATTGGCAATGCAGACCTTTCTGCAGAGTGCACAGAATACGAAAGCAACAAATACAAATACAGGCACAACAAAACTGCGATGTGATATAGTTACATATTTACATAAAGTGCCTTGCGAATCCCCCCCCCCTCCCCTCCCCGCCCTTGCCTCATTTCAGGCTTCAAACAAAAGCCCTAAAATTGGACTTTTTGTGACGAATCAACCCCCAAGTGGCAAGCATTTGTGAAGTGGAATTAAATTTGCATTATTGTAGGCTTAAAAAATAAATAAATAAATAAAAAATGAGAAGTGGGGCGTGCAAAATTATTCACCCATCTTGATTTTGAGTATGGTTTTGGATGACCTCCTTCTCAGTTTTTTTTAATGTGTTTCAACTTTGTGCCGCTTCACAATTGTGTTCCACTTGGGAAAAGATGACAAATTTGAATGAACCTGAGCACTAAAACGAAAATGAAATTTAAAACAGTGCCTTGCAAAAGTATTAGCCCCCCTTGAAATTTTTGACCTTTTGCCAAGTTCCAAGTTTCAAACAAAGATACAAAATTAGATACAGTATATATTTTTTGAAGAGAACATGCTAGCTAGAATGATGTAAAAACTACGCATAACATATACGAGTACCGTATATGTGTAATACTGCAGAGATGTGACTCCTTGATGCAGACCAAACACCTGACTTAAAACCAGTCAGCTTCACTTCCTCTCATTCAAATTTAGCTCACACATCATCACTTCCTCTTTCACTCTTTGCACTCCTCTCACTTGAACGTATTCTCTCAGTCTGTCACATGCCCGTCATTCTGTGTTTCCAACACGGTAATCGTGAATCACTTTGCTGGAAAGCACTTATTTAATCCAACAAATGATGTGCCGCTTCTTTTACTTTCAAGTCAACTTTCATTTTGTCCGTTTACCTGAAAAAGCCTTTTTGGCAAGCCAAACCCTGGCTTGAAACTCGAATCAGGACTCGCTTCTACAAAGTAAATGAACTTACAAGAGTTAATCTCTGAACCTTTCGGTGAAATAATGCCGATGCAAATTAGTGTGTTGCGGTAAAGTTTTGAGGGGTGTTGCCAAGCGTTTACAAGAGTACAAGTTTTGCACATTTTTTTTGGAGAAGTGAAAATTATTCATGAGTTTCATGTAATAATGTAGAAATGGTCAAAAGGTCAATACCACATGGACTTTGTCTAATCATTTTGTTGAACGCTTTGCAAGGTTTTGTATGTGCGAGAATGGGGAACTTGATCAAAGTGCTGAGCAGAGACATCGACAACAACGCCGGAAACTTCTTCTTAGACTTTGAGAGTAAGATACACGCATGCACATGCACAATCATGTACACACACACACACACACACACACACACACACACACACACACACACACACACACACACACACGTATAGTGTGAGTTATATGGTGTGTGTGTGTGCAGATGCGGAGGCATCGTTGTCAGAGAAGGAGGCTTGGGAGAAGGTGGACAAGGTGCTGACGGAGGCTCAGGTCATCCTGGACGAGCTGCAGGCCTACACGGGAGCTGGCGAGGAAATCCGGCTGGTAATGCGCACCCCGCTAATGGATGCACAGAGTGCGTGTGTGAACGTGCGCTAGTCAATTGTGCACATGTGCATGCGCAGGCCATCCAGAGTCCCAGCGAGGAGGGCGTTCAGGAGAAGGCCTGGTCTGCCGTTCTCCCCCTCGTTGCTAAACTCAAACGCTTCTATGAGTTCTCCCACAAGCTCGGTAATGCTTTCACTCGCTTGCTCACTAAAATTCAATTCATTCATTCAATCACCTATTTAGTCCTTTGTCCGTTCATTTGCTGATTGATAGCAATTCTGTCGTTTACTCCAATGTCCCTCTTACTCGGTAATTCATGCATGAATTCTCTCACTCACTCACTGACTCACTCACTCACTCGTTCATTCATTTGCTAATCCATTCTTCCATTTATTTGTTCACTCACTTGCCGACTCATTGCTTCACTCCCGAATGTTTTTTAAGCACGTCTCCTTCTGCGTGTTGTCCAATCAGAGCAGAGTCTGCGTTGCCTACTGGACATCCTGACCGGTCCCGAAGCCCCGCCCACCCAGCAGCTGGAGAACAAACAGGCGCTGGCCAGGCAGTTTGCGCTCATCCTGCACTTCACGCTAAGATTCGACGAGCTCAAGGTCTCGGCGCCTTCACCTTTCTCCCTCCGTCATCCTCTTAGTCATCATGCTTTCCTTCTTCATATTCACCCTCACCTTCCCGACATGTCGTTTTTCTTCGTCTTCCTCATCACGTTGCCGCCGCATGTTGCAGATGACCATCCCGGCCATTCAGAATGACTTCAGTTACTACAGACGAACAATCAGCCGCATGCGCATCAACAACTTATCTGTAAGAAGCACACGTGCACGCACGCACGCGCGCTCAGGCAGGCAGGCAGGCGCGCTGTGCCTCCTCATCGTCGTCTGCGTAACCTCCAAGTGCACTCGTCCTTCAGGGCGATGCGGACGCGGAAGTCAACAACGAGCTGGCCAATCGCATGTCTCTGTTCTACGCCAGCGCCACGCCGATGCTGAAGACTCTCAGCGACGCCACCATCAAGTTTGTCGCCGATGTTAGTACTGCGTTGGGTATTTCTGCAAATAAAACTCGACGTACACGTGACGTGAGCGTATCGTGCCTAAACAGAATCCTGAGGTTCCCGTTGACAACACCACCGACTGTCTGAGCACCATGGCCAGCGTGTGCAAAGTCATGCTGGAAACACCGTGAGGCCCTCATCGCCGCCGGCCGTCCCCCTGACCACTTTTGAAAATTGATATACTTTGTGTCCGCGCGCAGAGAGTACAGAAGTCGTTTCACCAGTGAGGAGACGTTGCTGTTTTGCTTGCGGGTGATGGTGGGCGTCATCATCCTCTACGACCACGTGCACCCGGCCGGAGCTTTCGTCAAGACCTCCAACATTGACGTAAGACCTTATGCGCACATGCGCACCCAGGCGCACATGGGAAGAAGATGAAGCCAATGATTGCGGTTGCGTGCAGATGAAAGGCTGCATCCGGGTGCTTCGGGAGCAGCCTGCAGGCAGCGTGGAAGGTCTACTGGACGCGCTCAGGTCAACACTTTGCACTTCCCAACTTGCTGCTCGCTCACCATTGGCCAACATGTTGAACTCTTGACCCCTACAGGTACACCACCAAGCACCTGAACGACGAGGCCACACCCAAACACATCAGGAACATGCTGAGCATCAACTGAACAACAGCGCCTCCCTCTGTTCGTCCTCCACATTTCACGACAGCTCCTGAGCATTTCATGGTTATTTGGATTTCTTCTTCTTTGGTCTAAATTGTTCCTACCTCTCCTGCTGCCATCTTTACCCACAAGTCAGTGTGACTCGTGCGGGTGGCCTGCAACTGGAAGCTAATGTTAGCTGAGGCTAGCACCAAAGACGCAAGCCGACGTCAACAAGTTTGGAGCGATCATTTCAGACATGAGGGCCACATCAACCTGCAGCTCATGCTCATTAGGCACATAAGTATTCAATATTTTTATGTTATGTTGTGCTTAGGTTTTGGCTGAATAAAGTTTTTATATCGTTTTGTTTACATAAATTGTGCTTTTGTCTGACTTGAGTTGCAATGCACTGGTCGTCACTCTCATGGCACATATGGACAATTAATTAGTAGATTGGTCATCAGACAACATCAGGTTGACAAATAAGTACGTACTTCATTTGAATTTTTAAAACAAGTTTTTTCATAATTTATTTTTATGATGTCCAGAGGTTTCGTCAACGATGACGGAATAATTTCGTTAACGACCCCTTTTTTCATGACGATAACAAAATAAAGCACAGACCAGCATGGTTTTGGAGTTCAAAGAAAAGCAGGGCAGCAACGTGGCGCCCCCTTCAGGAAAAACCTCCACGCACAATAATTGGGACTGGATTTCCATGTTTTAACTGTAGGGGGCGCCAACGACTCCCCGCCACCCCAACCCACTAAGTACACGATTCGTGAGTGTGAGAGTGTGAGTGCTCAGGGTGTGGCGTTGCTATGATAACCAGGTTGGGCGTGAGCGCGTTGTTCAGACTTGTGGGGAGTGTGTGTGTGTGTGTGTGTGTGCGTGTGTGTGTGTGTGTGTGTGTGTGTGTAAGCATGAGTAAATCTTGAGTAAATGCATGTGTGTATCAGAGTGCGTGAGTAGCGTGTGTGTGTGTGTGTGTGTGTGTGTGTGTGTGTGTGTGTGTGTGTGTGCGCGCGCGCGCGTGTGTGCATGTGCGTGTGCTGGCACTAGTGGGCTCCCTCATGTCCACACAAACATAACGGAATGTGTTTTGCTGGGCTTGTCTAACTTGACTTGAAACATTGATGAGCTGTCCTTGTGCATGTGTGTGTCACTTCCTGTCCGCTTGTCAGACAAAACTTTTCGTGTTTGTCACGTTTGTCCCGCTCTTCACATTTATCATGTTTATCAAGTGATTCATGTTTGTCTTGGTTGTCCTGCTCATCACGTTTATCCCGTTTGTTGTTAATCGACTAAATCACATTTGTCGTTTCTGTCACGTTTGCCGCCCTTTTCATGTTGTTCATCAACCTTATTTTTATCAAGTTTATCATGCTAATCATGTTAGAATGCTTCGAAAGTTGTCGTCATGTTGGCCATGTTTTTCCTTTTCATCAAATTGAGGCCAGTCTTGCCTCTGTCCAGTGCTGTCATTCAGCTCTTCATGGGGCATGAGACACAGTCCCCGTAGCCTGTCTCGGGTAGTCCATGGGGCCTACTCCTGGAGGGGCGTGCCCACAACCCCTCTGTGTCCAAATGCCCGAGCCACCTCATTTATCTGTGTTTGACGTGGAGAAGCAGTGGCGCAACTGGACTCTGAGCCCCTCCCGGATGAGCAAGCTTCTCACCCTATCCCTAAGGGAGAGCCCAGGCACCCTGTGGAAGAAACTCATTTTGGCCACTCGCATCCAAGATCTTGTTCTTTGGGTCATGAGCCGTGGGTCATGATCGGTGAGGCTCAGAACATAGACCAACCGGTAAATCGAGAGGTTCGCTTTTCGGCTTAGCTCCTTCTTTACCGTGACGAACCCATACAGAGTCAGCATCAGTGCACCAATCTGCCTGTCCATCTCTCGCTAGATCCGCCCCTCACGTGTGACCAAGACAACTCCTCCGCATGGGGCAGGACCTCATGCCCAAACCAAAGGTGGAGACTTCACTCTTTTCCATCGAGTACGAGGGTCTCAAATTTTGGAGGCGCTAATTCTTATCCCAGCCCCTTCACACCGGGCTGCAAACTGCTCCAGTGAGAGTTGAATATCATGGCTCGACACAACAGAACCAAATTGTCTGCTAAAACCAGACACATCACACTGAGGCCACCAAGCCAGCCCCCTCAACGCCTTGGCTTTGCCTAGAAATCCTGTCCATAAAAATTATGAACAGAATCGGTGACAAAGGGCAGCCGTGGCGGCGTCCAACATTCACTTGAAATGAATCCGACTTACTGCCGGCAATGACGACCAATCTTTCACTCTAGCTTCATGTGATTGAACAGCCCGAATTTGGTACTCTGTACTCCCTAAACAACCTCCAAAACTCTCAAAGTCCTCCAAGCACATCTCGACTGGTTGGGCAAACTCGGATGTGCTATCGAGGAACCTGCTGAGGATGCCTCCTAAATCAGCGGTTCAACTTCCCAATGGACCCTCATAACCAGCACCCCAAATAGACTTTATCACCGAGGCTGTAGTTGGAATACCCCCTTCAGTCCCAGCCTGTTTAGAGGCTCCGTCCCCAATATCCAGAGGGGGGGGTCAACCAGGACAGCCCCACAACATCCAGAGCTTTTGAGAACTCTGGCTGGCTCTCATCTACCTTTGGGTCCACGTCACTGAGGAGCTTTTTAAGCACCTCTGTGATTTCGCCTGGGGATAGGAGAACATGCCCCAGTGCCCAGACACTGCTTTGTCATAGGAAGGCGTGGAATCGAGGAGTTCTTAGAAGTATTTTCCCCACAGGCTCTCAAGGTCATGAGTCATGGTGAGAGGCGCGCCATCTCCGCCATACACGGGGTTGATGGTGCACTGCTTTCCCTTGAAGTCGTTTAGAAGTTCTTGGTCATAGCGTCGATACATTCCTCCCGGTTATGAGTTGTCACCTCAGAAATTGTCAAAGCAGAATTCTGCTCGGCCAGCCGGTTACAATCAGCTGCCTCCGGAGTCCCACAGGGATAGGACTCCTTCTTCAGATTGACGGCATCCCTTACTGCCAGCGTCCACAAACGGGTTTTAGAATTGCCACCACGACAGGCCCATAGATGTCCTAAAAGTCCTCCGCCTTCGTCGAAGTTTTGCCAGAGGTGGAATTTCAAACTCGTTCGGCCGGAAGACTCTGCCACATAGTTCATTAAACTCATCATGATCATCAAGTTCATAATATTTGTGGTATTTCATCATGTTTGTCTGTCACGTCTGTATGAATCCAGCTTGGAAGGGAACTTGTACTCATGTAGACATGTTGGGGAGTTGAAGGTGCTGTAAAAACCTAGAGCAACGCCCAGCACACACTCATGCCAGCACACGCGTACGTGTATGTGTGTGTGAGTGTGTGTCTATGTGTCTGTGTGTCAGTATGGTTGGCGTGTCCGGACATGCCGTGGACACACGCATATGTTTTAAAAGCAGAGTGTGTGTGACTTTGAGTAGGATTTGAAGGCGCGGTATGAAGAAGTCAACATGAGGATTTCCTTCTGCGCAGTTTTCTTTGCTTTTAGTGTCGCCACGGCGACCGAAAGTAAGTAACTTTTGTTTCATCTTACCACGATAACATCAGCCAGGCTACTATCTTGTTTGGCCGGATTACAACTTGACCCTTGACCTTTCGACTCAACTTGCTTGTTGTCGCGAGCGCGGCGTCTTTGTTTTTTTTGTGTCATAATCACCGGACTTAACTCGACTGAACTTTTGTGTGCACTTTGAACCAGAACGTGATCTTGAACTTACTTTCTAGTCCACAATTGTGGACACTTCAAAGAGATCCTGACAGTGTTCTCACAATTACTGGAGTATTCCTAGTTAATGTCGTGCTCCCAGGAAGCGCAATAAGAGTAGACGTCGTAAAGGTAGACTGTCAAAAAAAGTAGAAAGTGTAGAATCAAAGCAGTCGATAGTTTGTTGGAAAAAGAATCGTAGAAGCCTTCAAAAAGGGGTCCTTGTCATGGATCTTGGCACTGGTTTTTAGCTCAGCGGTTGGCGCTCTCTTTTCCGAGCCGGTGCCGCAATGGCAGTTCGGGTTCCAGTCTCGAGCAGGTGCCCGCCACAGGGTGAAAAAAAAAAAAAATGTTGGTTAAATCCAGAACTGATGAACTGTTACTTTTCAAAAAAAACTTGACTGCTGTTGTTCATTTTGTCCACCGGAGAACGCACTGCCAGCCATTTAAATGACGTGATGAAATTGGCCCCTCCTCAGGATTTGAAGCCTTATCTCGATGCACTTGAAAGCAAAATGATGCCGAGTTTCACCAGCGAAAGAAGCAGACTTGAGAGAAAAGGTCGCTCTGCCCCATTTGCACTGGGAATGCACTAATAATAATAAACAAAAAAAAATTAAATAGAAATATCAAAAGAAATGGAATATTGCAAAATACTTGTCAACGGCGTTCATTCAAAAGAGCTTACTTTGATGGAAGCCTTTTTTTTTCTTTTTCATTTTTTTTCCCATGTGTTGCTGCCACAACTTCAGTTGAGTGGTTTGTAAGCTAGGCAACCTTCTTTCGGAAAAGTTCCCACTTGAATTTTTATGCTGTGATGAGTCATCTGAGGAAGTCCAGATTTCCAGATGGATGCGCAAATCTGCAACTTGGAAGTCGTTTGAGACATGAGCAAGTTGCTGTAGGAACGCTACGATATAGGTCACCATTTTTTTTTTCACAGATCTGGACCATTGGTCAATCCACGTGTGTGGGTGTTATTTTTTTAGAAATAAATTACTGACCAATGTCAAGTGTTGAAAATGACCGGTCAATTTCAGGGCATTTGTAGACGAATGATGGACTGGTCGCCAGTGATAGGGCACACAAAGAAATTACAAGCTGCTAGGTAATGTCGTAGTAGTCAAACAAAGAACTGGTCGCCTGTGTCAGGGTACAAATAGGCAATTGACTGGTCGCCAAAGTAAAGCTGAACAAACAAAAATTCAGTGGTCGCCAGTCGATGTCACGATTCCGCTCCCGATAACCGGCGTGTTTGTTTTGTGGTGTTTGATAGCGCTTCGCTGCGAGTGCAACGGCCGCTCGAGCGTGTGCGTGCGCGATGCCCGGGGTCTTCGTTGCGTGGACTGTTCGGGAAACAGCCAAGGTCGGCAGTGCGAACGTTGCAAAGATGGATTCTACCAACAGGGAGCGACTCTCAGCTGCACACCGTGTGGCTGCCACCCCGCAGGTGAGGGTTCCGCCAAAGCTCAACATTCAAGGCTCCATTGGGAACCCCTCCCTATCCATGACGCATCCAGTGATTAGCTTGTTTCAACCTAAGTGTCAACTATGCACTCCATGATATAAAAATGTCCATAAAGCGATGCGGGAGTGTTTGGGTTAATCATTTAAACCTTCGAGTCATCAACTGTACAGTCCACGATGTAAAAATCCTGACATGGTTATTAGGGAGTCTGGAACAAGTGAATGATTCCATTCAGAATCATTCGCTCATCCGCGACACCTAATTCACCGGTAGGTGACTCCGGTCCTGGAAAGTGCCTGTTTTAGAAGTTTCCCTCTTCCAACACACCTCATTCAAATGATCAGGATCGTTACCAAGCACTTACGGAATTCGCTGATGGAGCTAATCGTTCGAATGAGGTGTTTTGAAAGAGGGAAACTTCTAAAACAAGTAGAATAGCAGACGTCTGGGATCTAATTGCTATGCACGGCTTCTTTTTATAGTGGACGTAGATAGTTCATGAAAATGCCGTTGTACTGATTCGGGAGCTGGGAATGAGTAAAGGATTCTGAACGCAGTCGCAGCATTCGGAATGATGTCATTCAATCATCTGGTCGCTCATTCCCGACACCCGTACTCACTACACAGGATTTTTAGTGGACATTTTAGGGAACTAGCGAAAGTAAATCAACTACGTAAGATTCCCTTAATGTGTGACTATGGAGTTAGGAATGAGTCAATGATTCCTGGTGTTTCTCTAGGTTCTGTGAGCAGCAGGTGTGACAGCAGGGGGCGCTGTGCCTGCAGAGAAGGAGTCACTGGAACAAAGTGTGACCTCTGTCCCAATGGGCCCATCGGGCCCCAAGGATGTTCACCAAGGTTAACACCAAAACATGACATTTCAACAACAACAACAACAACAAAAATACAACTGAAATAATTCAGCTCAACCTGTCTTCTTTATTCTATTTTCTCTTGTTCTTGTTTCCATTCTTCTTCCTTGCAGACGACGATCCAGAGAAGATTCTGGGAGTGCATTCTGTTTCTGTTACGGCCACAGCAGCCAATGTTCTCCTCAGTCGACGTACAGCGTCCACAATATCTCGTCCACCTTTGAGCACGGTAAGCTTTCGTAATTAAAGCCCGTTGGAAGGAACCTGATAGGTCCTGTTTTCAGGCCCCGACGGCTGGAAGGCGGCAACGTCTCATGGCTTAACCCCAGCGGACGTCCACTCCCGCTGGTCCCCCAACTACAAGGACATGGAGGTGATCTCCAGAAACAGTCTGCCAGTTTACTTGTACGCGCCAGGTGTGAACAGACCTCAACCCGCTTGGGCCTATGCCCAACCCCAACCCTGGCACTTCCCGAGACTTCCTGTCCTCCAGACCGCATGAAGTTTGTCTTTTCCGCAGCTTCTTACCTGGGCAACAAGTTGCTGAGTTACGGTCACAACTTGTCCTTCTCACTGCGTCTGGACCGCGGTATCAGACACCCGTCCATCAACGACGTCATTCTGGAAGGTTCCGGTCATCGGGTATCAGCCTCTCTGGGCGACCTGCGCTCTATCGTTCCTTGCGGACAGAAGATCAACTACACCTTCAGGTGAGAATGCCGCCAACACAATCAGATTCCGGCTGCCGCAGGAGCTTGTTCGGGGAAATATAGGAACATTCCAGGTGGCAAGTAGAAACAAACCAGGAATTTGCACCGCTCGCGTGGTTCAGTCATGACTCGCAGCACTTCCCAACTTTTAAATGAGATGTGTTTTTTTCCCTTGCGTCTCAATTAAATGAAGCTGCAAACCACCATGTTTCCTTCAAATCTTCATTTTAATGTCTGGCGCCACTGAAATTGTATCAAGTTCAGCATTCGCTTCAATGATATCTGGCGTCATCTAGCGTCGTGAATGGGTATCATGTCTCGACCCCGAATATAAGACGACCCCCACTTTTTCAGTCTTATTTCAATGCAAAAAACACCGTCTTATATTCGGGTCAATACGGTAACTTACTGGCACAAAGGAAAAACGTGGAATGCCTAAAAACACTGGAGGAGGACAACGCCATCGCTGTTTTTGTGAGAACTTGTGTGTCAGTCATTGAAAAACCCAGTGGTGGGCTCGTTATTCCTGGCGCGTGACAGAGGGCCGCGATTGCAGAAGGGCTCGCTCATAGACTTACTCTCCCTTCAGAAATAGTCTGATCACAGAAGATTGACTTTGATGTGACTCTTTATTTGTGGGCTGGCACGCAAACTATTTGGGGTTACAAATACAGTAGTCTGTTGATGAAAAGGCTTGGCACTTTATATCTGGCTCCCACTTTTGAGGTGTTTTGGGTGGGGCAAGACAAGAAAATCAGTTTTTGGCACCTGTAGGAGAATAATAAATAAGAAGTGTTTTTGTTGGCTTCTTCCTGCCTGGGCTGCATGCTTGTGTGTTGTGCACGAACCGAGAGCACACCCGATTTACCACCTTAGTGATTGGCGGTATCACCAGGAGAAGTGGTCTTGCTTATTAGTAAGAGTGTGTGTGTGTGTGTGTGTGTGTGTGTGTGTGTGTGTGTGTGTGTGTGTGTGTGTGTGTGGCTTTGAGAATGCAGTGGGTTGAGCGTGGGGTAGAAACTTTCCGTTGACCGTGAAATACAACCATGAAACGCAAACACTGTGGGACTAAACTCCTCGGCTGCGGATTTGGTTCAATAAACATACAAGTAGAATAATTGGCTCACCCATCATCAGTGTTCAACTCCCATCGACTCAGCAGTTAACTCATTCAGTACCAGCTAATTCTAGACCAAGTCTGAAAAGACGTTTAAAAACGTCTTTGGGAGTGAATGAGTTTAAGATGGACACAGCATCCCCCTCCAAGCGCAAACTATAATCCTGAGGAATTGGATGGCATGTGATCGAGTGATGTGTCGTGGTCTCTCTTTTTGTGGCATCAGACTGGACGAGCAGCCCGGCAGCAGGTGGCGGCCTCAGCTCACCCCTTTCCAATTCCAGACTCTCCTCCAGAACCTGAGCACCATCAAGATACGAGCCACCTTCGGAGACAGAGGTGAGCTCCTACCGTCGGATCTTGGATCAGCCAGCCGGTGCACTCTTCAACTGTTGTTTGTTTCTAGGACGTGGTTACCTTGACAATGTCAATCTGATCTCGGCGAGGCGAGGGGAGGGCAGCCCAGCCCACTGGGTGCGGACCTGTGTCTGTCCCTCGGGATATGAGGGCGACTTCTGTCAGCAATGCTCAGCGGGTTTCAAACGGCGAAGATCGACGGAAGGAGCGTTCAGCCCTTGCGAGCCCTGCAGCTGCATGGGGGGCGACTGCGACCCACAGACGGGTGACTGCTATCCAGCAGACGAGACACAGACATGCTCGAACGGCTTGTACTGGGACTTTTGGC
>NW_017805462.1:469907-500763 GCF_001891065.2 Hippocampus comes | reverse complement strand
TTTTTACGGCTCGCCGGGGGGGGGCGCTGGAGGGTGGCAGCTGTGCCGCCCCTGCCAGTGCAATGGCAACATTGACGTCAGCGTGGCGGGAAGTTGCGATCGAACCAGCGGCGAATGCCTCAAGTGTGTCAACAACACAATGGGCCGCTTCTGTGAAATATGCTTGCCAAACTTTTATCGCCGCAACCTGAACGACGCCTGCAGACGTAAGTTACTTGAACCAAGCGGACATGCTGGTTTTTTGTTGATAATAATGCGACGATTGCGTGTGTTTGGGCGGTGCAGCGTGTGACTGCGATCTTCGGGGCTCCGATTCGGCACAGTGCGATGACAACGGTCAATGTCGCTGTAGACCAGGCTTTGAGGGTCCGACGTGTCAGACATCGCGCGAGTGTCCCGCCTGTTTTAATGGAGCCAAAGCCAAGGTGAGAGATCATCTTGGATCGTTCACACCCCACAAGCCACTCCGAGCCGTTTCAGCCATCCTTTTTCTTCATGTGCGATTTCCAGATGGAGGAATTAGCTTTCAAACTTCAGCAGTTGCAAATACAGAACTCTCAGATTGGTGGCGGGCTCAATACCGGCAACAACGGCAACGTGGAGGCTGTGCTGAATGCGGCCAAGGAGCTGACGGACAAACTGGAGCTTGACGTAGAGCAGCTGGCCGGTGCGACGTCATCACTTATTTTGCATGTGTCGGACATTTGGACTTCCTGTGACATCATGCGCCATCTAAATCCCGCCTGTGATGTCCTACAGACCAGGAAAAGGGGCTGCAGGACAGTCTGAAGTCCATCAACCGTACTCGTCTGGCCGAGGAACAGGATGTCCAGAACATGGCCGATGCCACCGGTGACATCAAACGACGGCAACAAACTTACATGACCAAAGCGGATCTGCTTCAGGCTTTAATGGAGGCCATGAAACGTAAACTGGACGAGGCCAAGACAGGTCTCCGAACAGCTGTAAGACCTCACGCCACATTGTCACATTTGGACTGGTATACAAGGTCACTCAACTGATGTGTTAGGGGACTGGATTGTCATTAGGTGACTTGTTTGGGGAATTAGGTGACTGGATCCAGGCATCAAATGACTAGATTCGCATGTTAAGGGACTGGGTTAGGGTTCTGGGTGACTGGCTAAAAGTGTCGGGTGACTGGATTCAGCCATGTTGTGGCAATTCTGACAATGAAGGGACAAGGACTTTGATGTTAAGCCACTCTTACATATTTTTGTTATTCCTGTCAGGAATTTCCAGCGGGAGATGCGCCTCTGGGTCCAAACCTTTTCTCCTCATTGGCGCAGGCTGCAACAGGCTTGGCTGATAAGTGTGTGCAACAGCTACTCATCAACACAATTTTGGTAAACTTGTTTGGGTGTTTAAGTGTGGATCTGTCATCAGACATCAGACAAAGGCGGTGGCAGTGGAGAGGAGCGCCAACGAGGCTCTGGGCGACTCCGAGAAAAGTCTGGAGCTGATGCGGAACCTTGTCACCAAAGGGAAAAGTGTCAACGATTTGATTGGAGGAGTAAAAACTTTGTATGTTGTCCTTTCATTCCACCAAGTGTTCATTTGGGAGCAGCGTCTCGCTCTAGTTTTGATTGCGTGCGCATTCTCCTCAGGTACGACGGGATGGGGGCGCGGGTCAAAGGTTTGGAAAACCAGGCGATCCGCGTGGGTGACGAGGCCAAGGTGGAGAGTAACAAGGCCTACGGCATGCTGGAAAACATTAACAGGATGGCCAGAGACATCCCACCCGCCCTGACGGTTAGTCAGTCAGGCTGTTTTTGTCCTGATTTTGTTCCTTCCCTACCAAGAACATCAAATGCCTGACTATCTTCTGCCTTCCAAGATCGTCCTCAAACTTTTTTTTTTTTGAGCTTTGAGCTCAAGATCTTTGAGTCATGCTTTGTCTGGTCCCTCACCTTTGCCAAGGGGGACCAAAATACACAGTATTTTGTTTTTATTTTGTGTAGTGGTTAATCTTTGCATGTATTATTATTAGAAACTAGTTTCAGGTGTGCCGCCATCTGCAAAGATTAACCACCACTGTTTAAAATTTTCAGTAAAAGAGGGGAGGGTGTCCTGTGTCCTGTGTCCTGTGTCCTGATTTTATTTTGTAGTATCAGGTACCATATATTGTCAGGAGAAAAGTATCCATTCAACATTTATTAAGTAAACTGTACAACTCTGTCACATTAAGACAACTAGTGCCCAGATGAAACATTCTGGCTCCTCTGCATCCTAATACGTCTTCGACCTCCTCATTGCATTCAGGGGGAGACGGACGCCATGGCGGCCAAGCTGAACCTCCTGAAGAAGGCCGTCGATGGGAACGTGGCGGGCTTCACTGCATTGCGAGACGACATAGGGCGGGACACGGTCGCCGTCCGTGATCTGCTGGACCAAGGCAGGAATGCTATGCAGGTCAGGAAGCATTGTGGGGAATTCATGTCACGCTCTGATTGGTGACAACATCAGCCAACTGGCCAGGGTTTCCTGTCGTCAATTCCATCAGGATCATTTTCTATCAATCCTGTCCTGTCCCCACCCTGTTGTGGCGTAATTGCTATTCCATGTCTCTCTTCCTCATTGGGTGTAGCATTCCCTTTCTACAACTCCTGTCCTGCTTAATATTGACCTGTTCTGTTCCATCCCATTCTGTCCTGTCCTATTTACTACTCATTGCCTCCCTTCCCCACAGGGGGGTAGCTCAGCCTGGCACATAACCCTTTTTCTCTTCTATCCTATTTCTGTTCTGTCCCACCCTGTTCAGTCCTCTCATATCCATTTGGCTGCTTGTTTGTTTAGAACTGCCCAGCTACAAACCCTGTCTTCTTCTATCCTGTGCAATCCTATTTGGTACATGTTGTATCCTTTCCTCACAGAGTGTAGCACTTCCTGGATGCATCACTTATCCAGCCCTCTGTATGACTGCTGATTTTATGATGTAATCAATGAATGGCCCTGTGCCACAATTTACTGTTTTATTCTGGACATTGCCAGGAAGTAGACTGTGAGCGTGATGTCATGTGATCCTTGCAGGACATGGGTGTGCTGACAGGCAAAGTGGATGCTGCGTATGCCGACACCAAAGGGGCGGTGCAGCGCATCAACAGCAACACCAACAAGCTGGACACCGCCCTCAGTACTCTGAGAGGTAAACAGAAAGTCACACAAACACAGAAAATCCACCTATGTCCTGTCCGTCTTCATGGCTCACGGCATCCTGTCCATCCTCAGGCTTTGACCAGCAGATTGCGAACGGCCAAGCACAGGCTGACGCCGCCATTAAGCGACTTCCTGCCATCAATGCGACCATTCAGCGGGCTGCCAAGAACAACGTAGAGACACGGGGCCTGCTGGACGCCGTGTCCGCTGACTCCGATGGGGCCATGGCGTCCATCAATCGACTGGAGAGCCTGATCCCCAGTCTGGAGGTGCACCACCACCAACCTAACATAGCATAAAGTGATGGTGTTCATTGACTATCTAAGATTCAAGATTTCAACTCTCTTTCTTCTTTCTGCGGCTTACATTCTAAGAATGATCAACATAACTACCATTTTATAGGTGAAAGCAAAGAACATTCATATTTGGTCTGTCCAGGAAATTGCCTTAAATTCCGAACCAAAAAAATGTCAAGTGATCCGGCCGCCAAAGCTCATCTGAGAAATGACCAAACTCTGGGCTAACCCCCCCGCACGCAGAATTGTGCCGCACAGGATTTACACGGTCGTGAAAGGAGAGCCCCGAAACTTTGCATAAAGTGACGAAAAATGTTTTACTTGCCAGGGAGCCATCAGGTCCACACCGCCTCTTGGAAACGATGTCAGCAAATTTCACGATGCTACCAAACAACTGCGGGTGCTGGCCGGCGACGTCGGCGCAGAGGTCGCCGGCGAGCTTGACAATGCCAGAAACCTGGAAGCGGATGCCGTGCAGGTGAGGCGTCGACTGCCACTGGTCAAAAGGTGGTGACAGCAAAGTGACGCGTTTGAACCACAGGCTGGTGATGCTGCCGCCGGCGCCATGAGGCATGCCAAAGAGGCCAGAGATGCTGTAGGACGAATGCTCCGAGACATCGCCGCCGGTCTGGTTAACATCAGTAAGAAGCCCGAATCTCATTTGCTTCTCTCTCTCTTTCTCTCTCTAGAGATAGATAGATAGATAGATGTTGGAGACACTGGCCATTGCTTTACATTGGAATTGGCACTCTTTTGGCGCCCTCTGGAGGCCATGGAGCGCTTAGCAGCGGTCTGTTGTCTAATTGGGGGGCAAGCTTTTTTAATTATGTGCCAAAGGGCTCACGGTCCCCCGCAGGTGTGTCTGCCTAGTTTAAGAAGCGCTGCGACCTCTGACCTTCTTACCGGCCCACAGACCAACCGGGCACATTTGACCCGAGCCGCCTTCAGGAGCTGGAAAAATCGCTGGCGGCGACCCGGCAAAACGTGGAGACGAATCTGGAGCCTCAGCTGAGAGACGCAATTGCCCGCGAGGCGGCGCAGCGCCGCCGACTGGCCCTCTTAAACAGGGACATCGACACCATCTTGTGGGACATCGCCAACCTGGAGGACATCTTGGCGACCGTGCCCGAAGGATGCTTCAACAGCCCCCCCATCGAGAAGCCCTGAAATGTATCCACGTGACATTCCTTGGGGGAATCTCCTTCCCTTTTCACAGCCTACACAGGCCTGTCCTTGCCGTCGGGCGCGTGCTCTAAATTATGGCACACATTGCTGCTGTTATGATCTGATTTGCTGCCAGCCATTTTAGAGCATTTAGACTAATCTGTCAAGGCCCACATAATTTAGTCTTCTACAATTTTATTTAGAAACCTAACAAAAAAAAAAGACACTATTTAAAAGCTATTCAGCAGTAGAACATGGGTTGTTTTGTTTTCACACAAAACACAGCTTTCCAACCAAAACGCAGAGAAAAACAGCTTTTGTGAAAATAAACAACAGTGACCTAGATGCTCATATATTTTGGGCCGTGACCGACGCTGACTCCGAGCATCACTGGCTTTTTTTACATAGTCCAAGCCATTCACTCTGTGTTTTGTCTACTTTTCTCATCATCGCGACACATACATATCCATACTCCTTTGGCGTGTGAGGTGGCTCAGTTTGTCCGAGATGTGGCCATTTCGCTCCCTCATTGACGTGAGAAGTTGAGATTCATCTCCTAATCTTTATCTTCAACTCAAAGGCTGTGCTGATCTTAATTCCACTTCACGGCCATATCTATGGACGTGTGGGTCATTACAGTGGTTTACCAGCCAAAATTTTACAGACAAGCTGGGTGGGAGCCTCTTCCGTGCTAACCCGTTGAAAACTGGAAAATACATTCATCGGCTTCCAGTTGACAAATGGAAACGTGAGTTAATGATGTCATGAGTTCAAGAGTTAAAAATAGCGTCCGAATTTCAATGAAATGTTTGGGAACTGAACAAACGGCTCATGTTTTGAATTTCCTGAGGAGGTGGGTGCTTTTGGAGATGAGAGCCTTCCGCCCGACAGCCAAGACACGCACGCCCACAGTCTCTTGCCTTGTGTTTCCTATTTTTCTATTTATACAATAACGTGTCCATACCTCTTCTGCTGAAATGTGAGCCGATCGATTGTCACGTGATCAATACGATTGGTTTGACATTGAATAAAAGGCTGCAGACCAAGCGTTTGTTCTTGTGTTGAATTTTAATAAATCGATCGAAGTCATGCCACAAGCACAAGCAGAGTGTCAACATGCTGCACAGTCAACACCGACACTGACAAGCAGACATTCACGCAGGCTTTCACTTTGAAAAGCCATCCGTTCACTGAAGCTTTTACTTTGAAAAACTATCCATTCAGTACTACCATACTTTGAAAAAAGTGGATCTTTGTCAAAAAGCTTCAGAGTCCTAAATTCCTCTAAATTTACGCGGAATGTTTTAAAAGGGCCATATTGTGCACAATATAGAAGATCCAGCCCACTTGTTGCCATCGCAATGAAAGCAGGGCTCACCATTGGTTGAGCAGTATGTGAGGACGGGATGAGGGCAAAAACAAGTCAATTTTACAGTGGCAAGAAATACGCTATTTAAAATAAAATTGCTGTCAAAAAAGTGTTGCATTATTGGCCTATTTTGCTGAAGGCATGCCACAGAGCAGACCAGACCATTGAACTCTCTTGAATTGGGAAGGAAAAGCACAACATATCGCCTTTAAGGATCAACGTGAACGCTATATGAAGAGAAGCCCAGTTCAGGGTCTCCACTGACATCCAATAGGGGGAGCTGTTACTACCAATCGCTTCAACCGAGCAGCAAGCGATGGCGAACACGCTAATTGACTTCAAAATGGGTGTATGTGGGCACAAACTGTACAGTTCCTAATCAGCTGTGGGTTCATGCATCTGCTGACTGGATGAGAAACAAGAAGTGGCGCCAAAGTGAAGCCCCCCCCATCCCTGCCCCATGAAATACACACACACACACACACACACACACACACACACACACACACACACACACACGCACGCACACGTGCGTGTGCATCAGTCCCGCAGTTACAGTGAACCCCCACTTAGTTGCCATTTATCCCCCATGGACTCCGCTATGTTACACATTTGAAGCAAATTCATTTTACCGGTTTTTACAGTTAACAGGCAGGATCGAGTTTGGAGTTGTGTTAAGTGCAGTACCACATTGTGCCACAACATGTGAGGCAGCACTGAGCAACACCCAAAGACATGTGCCGTAATTACGAGCAAGACGAAGAGTCAAAGAGGGTCCCCTATAGCAGAGAAAATATATGTCAGTGAGTATTGTTGAATGCTGTTTGTATGTGTAGATGCTCTGTTTGCGTGAGTTAGGCCTAAAATTTCAAACTGAAGGTGAAACTTTTTCAACAAAAATATTTCAGTTGCCTCAACTGGCAACCTTTGTAGATTATGATGTCTGGCAATATGCCCGGACATACAGTGGCCAATGTTTTAAAGGTTTAGAGCTACCATAATGTCAATGATCATTTCCGTCAGCCTCTCTATCGCGTTTTCCATTTAATGTTAGCATTAAGCTAATGAACTTTGGTTCAACTTCATCATATGGTTTGGTTGAGCACGTAGGTATTTAAATACATAATGGTTAATTGTCTTTCTCTTATATTTGTCCATTTTTTTTTCAGTAAACCAACTGCCGTGGCAAATAAACAGCTTGAGGCAAGCACGCTGTGCCTCTCATTTGGAGAAGAGGCACAAAGAGATACTTGGAAAAAGTTGAAGTATGTATGCTGAATGTCAATGTGTTGAAAGGGCGAAAAAGTTGCTTTTTAGGCTCTGGTGTGATGCGAGTGGATGTGGAACGTCGAGGCGAGGGGCATGGGTGAGGGTTCACTGCACTGAATATGCGTTGTGAAAGCGAGCGGGAGACATGTTCGCGCAGCACTACGAGCGGCACCTATCCCGAAGCATTGATGTAGAGCTGCGTGTTGAGGATATAGTCGATGACCGGCTGACACAGATAGTCCACAACATGGCCGTCGCCGTGCTGCAGCGCCAGCCTGTGCACAAAAACAACAACACATCACTTCCTCCTCCTTCAAAATAAAAGCTAACTGTTCATACATCCGTCCGCGTAGGTGGCGACGATCTCACCTGCTCTTAGTGGAGCTGACCTTCGCCATGGGATGCTTGCCGTCATCCGTCACCACCACGATGTTGTCCTGAGAGCAGACGGCAAATCAAACAAAGTTGGTGTTTGGTCACAGCAGACTAACCTGGCACATCTGCACACGTTCCCCAAAGCGCAAGAAGAAGTGGGATGCTGCCAACCTGGTGCTTGCGCAGCACCGATGACTGCTTCATGATCCGTTCCGTGTCAGCGCCGTCACGAGGGACCACCACCATGCCGAAGTCACCCACGATCACCTCCATCTGCAAACACGCTGACTGCTGATTTGATTTGCTCCCGAGAACAAGAATCACAACTTCTGTTTCCGTGGCAACATTCCAGTGCTTGCGTGGCTGCTTTTTAAGACGTTTGAAAAAGTTTCTTCACTCACTTTTGCGGTGTTTTTATTTTACGTGCTTGTAGGTTAAATTGATGTTGCTCCAAATTTCGGTGAGGGGGGTTGTGTTAGTCATTTGTGAGATAATTTGTGTGTGTTTCAATGTCCAGTCAGCTGCTTGTGTTAAAGTCCCATTGCCGACTTGTTTTGAAGTCAAACTCATATTTGCGTGTGCTTGAAATGTGTGTCGAGTGGTTCCTCTGCCCAGAAGAAGTGCAACATGGGAATGACAGTTGGGGTGGGAAAGGTGTGGGGATAAGCGAGTGCCGGTTTGGGTGAAGAGGAGTCAGCAGCAGCTTGTTGGGGGGCAGGGGCAGGATGACGGGGGGCGCTTACATCACTGTCCTTCCACAGGCCAGGAATGCAGAAGGATTCCAAGAGGTCACTTCCACACAGGAGCAAGATGCGCAACTCTACACACCACAGCGGGCGAGTGGGCGGAGGAAGGAAGGAAGGAAGGAAGGAAGGAAGGTAGGTAGAAAGGAAAAAGACACACCTTCAGTAAAGCACACCTTTTACTGGATACACTGGAAAAAAAATGGTGGATACATTTTTTTCAGTTGATGTATAGTGAGTCGACTTAAAAAATGTATCTGGATACAGATTTTATTTTGTGCAACCACTTGACGAAATAAAATTGAGTAAATTCAACACACCATTTAAATCAGTGTAAACACACACACACACACACACACACATACACACACACACACACGCAAAGCTCACCGATCTCCTCGTATGTCATAGCAGGTCCTAAGTTGGCGTTTTCATCTGATGCCAGAAACATGAATGTCAGTGATATGCGGGCATGCAGGCGAATGAGTTAGGCTCGCGTGTCGCCACTCACCAATGAAGGTAAAGCGTTCCATGTGAGGACGCACACAGCAAACTTTGGCCAAACTCTCATTCAGCTTTCCCCAAAGTTTCACTGCGAGCCACAAATTCCTCGTCATCCTCATCTTCATCGTCATGTTCGCGGGGACGGCCAAAAACTTACCGGAAGTGGTCTTGTGATTCAAGTTGTTGTGGTTCTGGTAAATGGGCGGAGCCTGTGTCTGTGGCTGACCGATGACGGGAGTCGACGATGGTGTGTTGACGTTTGATAAAATGCAGCCCGTCACTCGCTATGGAGACAACGACATCATTTCAAACAAAAATTAACATCCGCCCATGCAAACATCAACCATCAACCATCACCATTTTCCACACAAATACTTCTTCACCGTGACCTAAACGCTCTTCAAAGCACTGAAAAACATCTGAAGTTACTGCCATACGAATACATCCAGTGAAATAAGCTAACAGTGAGCTTGACTTTCAGCCCGGCGACTGTTGATGATGAACCCAAAACAAGCGTGGTCGGACATGTTTATAAGGGCGCTGCAAAGGTTAAGAAGACAAGGGGGCAGATTGAATGTAAAAAAAAAAAAAAAAATTAAAAAAAAAAGAAGCGTCACCTTCATCAGGTCTCGGTGGTGCTCCAGGACACTGCAGGTGGTCTGCCATGTATCCTGGTAGCACTCCCAGGGGTCCACCCTGCGGCCACAGGAAAGACGTTAGAGCAGGCAGCGGCACTGGCTGGCTTCCTATCACACCACTCACCTGATCCAATCGGACGACTGCACGGCCAGCTGACACATGGTCAGACGATGCCTGCTGGACACCAGACCCTGACGGACACACAGACAGTGCGACATCATCGTGGAGCATGGGACATGTTTTCTGCAGGTGGCGCTCCGGTGTATGCTTCCTGGATTTTGTGTGCCAATTTCAACGTATTACTGACAGTCCCTGTTAACCCTTTCATGCACCAATAATGATAACCTGTAACCTGATAACATGACAATCTGTCCACTGTAGTAACCGCTGTCCCTGAAAAGGGTCAATATAATCCGCAAAAGTCTCCTAAATACTACAGACGATTCAACAGCCAGACGTCACGAGATGGTATCATTACGATATGAATCTCACGATTCGATTAACTTGACTCATTCCCGACACAGGTTTTGGATTTCAGGCTTCTGGCAGAATCCTGCCTCCCGGTCAACAACAACAGCGACAATTTAAGGCCAGGAGGCCAACTCACAGCTTTTCCATATGAGTCGTGCACTGGCGAAATGATCCCGCCGATCACGATGAAACGGCCACTTTTGTGCAGATAGTCCCTTGCCTTTTCTGTGCACACGCACACATACACACACACACACACACACACAATAAATAAAGTTGTATGCAGGAACAAACAAACTTGACATCAAGCTCGAGTGTGTTTTATCTACAGATGCATATGATGTTTCATAGACAAACATTTTGAAGAAATTATTTTTAACTGGTGGTTCGCGGGCAGGTAGTAAAAAAATTCAAGAGGGTCTTCGGTTTAGGACTGCATACAACATTGATTTTTATGTTTTTCATACAAATACCCTATCAAGAGTAATTAGAACCTTACTCCCATGAGAGCGTGTACATTTACAATGTGCAATATATTTTCAAAGGCATTTTTTTTTTTTAAGAATACATTTGAGTGGGTGGTGACTTAGTGTCAATAGTGAAATGGTGGGTGCCAGGGTGACAGCAGTGAAATGCAAGCAGGCATTTTGTCCTTTTGCAAGTGGCATGCATGAATGAACTTTACTGAGTATTACTTGTTTATATTCATTATTACTGTCTATCTGTTCTGTGTTTTGAGTTATTGTTCGGTTCCTTTTTCTTGGGCTGTTTATAGTGACGTGTACATCTCGTCTATTATTTCGAACGTTGACGTTCATGCCAGCCAACTCGTGAATTTTCTGTGTTGAAGTCGGAATAGATTGAAGCCTTTGAGAAATTCGTCAAGAATTTGGATGGCAAGAAAGCGGGGACATTTCAAACTAGGGATTACCTTAAGTATGATTTTCTTTTCAATGAATCAATGTGTTCATGATCTACTCGTTGTTATGTTCCTATTTTGAAGACGATGACGATGAGCTTGTTGTTTTGTGGGCTGCGTCACATCGCGGGTGGGGTTGAGGCTGCGTTGTTCTCAAGGCCTGCCTGCCTACCTTCACGGCAATAGCTCACTCACTCAACCCGACTCATTCGACGCGAGCAAACATTTTGAAGAAATTATTTTTAACTGGTGGTTCGCGGGCAGGTAGTAAAAAAATTCAAGAGGGTCTTCGGTTTAGGACTGCATACAACATTGATTTTTATGTTTTTCATACAAATACCCTATCAAGAGTAATTAGAACCTTACTCCCATGAGAGCGTGTACATTTACAATGTGCAATATATTTTCAAAGGCATTTTTTTTTTTTTTAAGAATACATTTGAGTGGGTGGTGACTTAGTGTCAATCGTGAAATGGTGGGTGCCAGGGTGACAGCAGTGAAATGCAAGCAGGCATTTTGTCCTTTTGCAAGTGGCTTGGATGAATGAATGATGTGCACGTTACTTCGTATTACTTGTTTATGTTCATTCCTGTCTATATGTGTTTTGTGTTTTAAGTTATTTTTTTGGTTCCTTTCTCTTGGGCTGTTTATAGTGACGTGTACATCTCTATTATTTTGAACCTTGACGTTGGTGCGAGCCAACTCGTGAATTTTCCACGTCACTATGTTGAAGAGTTTAAAACCTTTGAGATATTGGTCTAAGTATTTAGATGGCAAGAAAGCGAGGACATTTCAAACTAGGGATTCATTTAAATATGATTTTAAAAAATGAATGAATGTGTTCATGATCTACTCGTTGTTATGTTCCTATTTTGAAGACGATGACGATGAGCTTGTTGTTTTGTGGGCTGCGTCACATCGCGGGTGGGGTTGAGGCTGCGTTGTTCTCAAGGCCTGCCTGCCTACCTTCACGGCAATAGCTCACTCACTCAACCCGACTCATTCGACGCGAGCAAAGCTCAAGAACGCTCAGTTTCAGCACCGGACCGCTGGACAGCGACGAGCGCGGCCGACCAGAACAAAAAGCAAGGCGGTGGTGGGCGGTGTTTTTTTTTTCTTCTTCTTTCATTGTGACGTCGCAACGTGCCATTCCCACACAAGCTCTTACCGAACATATGGATGTGTCCATAGGTGATGGGATTGAAGCTGCCGCACGACAGCAGGATCACGTGAGTTTTGCTGGTTTCTGGCATGGCCGCTTCTTGTCGCGGTTCCGGTTCTGGTTCTAGTTTTGGGTTGTGTGGCGGCAGCAGACGCAGAACGAGAGGCGAGGTCGCCCAGTCTGCGGCAGGATGCTGGGTGGAAGTGGCGTCACTGTTTTCACAGGCACGCTGGTCACGTGATCAGGGGAGAGCGAGCGTGAAAGGGGTCAAAAAGTTGTTGTCCCTCTTCACTTAATTAATTTCAGTGTATTTGTGGTCGAAATTACTCGTGAATGCTGATTTGTGAAATGCGGAACACTATTGAATGATATGAATCGGAATTTGTGTAATTTGAGGTGATGCTTAGTTGAAAATACCGCACAGCACATTTTATTCACTTAGAAATTGTAAGTAAAATTTATCAGGAGAAGTTAAGTGTATAAGATATAGTCTCATCGTGTAGCTTTCACAGCACACTAGGACACACACACAAATTAGCCGTTATGACACGAAATAATAATGCAATCACATAGGAACACTCTTCCGGGGCAGCCAGGTCTGGGCCTGATTTATAACCCATTATCTCATGAGGTGGCGGCAGGGCGGGGGTCACCCAGGGAGACAGAGGTGCTGGGTTGTACTGCTGTTTCTACTCAACCATAGCTTTTGTACCCTCTATTTTTTGTATTAAATACTCAAAGACACCACCTGCAAATCTTGTAAGAACCAGGGAATTCCACCGTACCCTCTATTTTTTGTATTAAATACTCAAAGACAAGTTGATCAGATAAGAATATGATTTAGTGACAACACCACCTGCAAATCTTATAAGAACCAGGGAATTCCACTGAGGATACCAAGGGTGGCGCTACACTGGGACGAGGGGACACTACAGCTCCGTCAGAAATCCCTGTAAATAAGTTTAGAAATTATTTTCTGAGCCCCGCTTTGTATCGGTCAAGCCCCCGTTTATTCCCGGGGAGAGGAAAAAATCCTGGAGCCCTGCCTGGTGGATACTTTCCCTTGACGAGGCAGTATGGCACTCTCTTGGGGGCCTCTAAGAAATCCTAACACCTAACACCTAACAAGGAAACAATCCACGATTAAAAATGTGCCGAAATTCCCCACCGATCAGCTCGTCGTATAACCTGAAGGCTCATCTTTTAAATTCGAGGAGTATGTTGACGTGAGTGGTGTAAATGATTCTAAACGATCACAATATCAAACATGTGACATTATTATATTACACATTGCATTGTTTTATTAAATCTGTGTTTTTTTCCGTTTGGTATTTTAATTCTGGTCATTTTATCGTGCTGAGCCGAACGCTTCCGATAAGTGCCGAAGCTGCACCGCTCCGACAGAAGAAAGGCGAGCAGCGAAAGCGCAACCGATTTGTGAGCGCTTTGTAAACTGAACGCTCGTCAGCTTTGTCCGAAATAAGACGAATAGATTGGCGTGTGAGTGGTGTGATTAAAGCGAAACGATCAAAGTAGCAAACGAAAGACACTTCATTATGTTACGCATTGTTTTCTTGTTAAAGCATTTTTTGTCGTTTCGGTCCGACTTCGGTTCTTTCGTGCTGAGCCGAATGTTTCCGGAAAGTGTCGAAGCTACCCGGCTTCCCCCGTACACCCCCCGCCCGCGTGCAGACAGACAGGCAGGCCAACAGGAAGCAACAATATGGTGGCGGCGTTCGCGCAGTTAGCCCGTGAGCTCGTCGTAGCGTGAACGCGGGCGAGCTGTCACGATGAGCCTCTGCGCGCACTTTTTACGGTAGGTCGTGCTGGCGGCCTTTCATACCGACACACACGACATGACGAGTAACTGTAAGTGACCTGTGAAGCGACGCTCGCTGTTGTTTTCGTGGCGTGCTAAGGCTAAGGCTAGCGTCGGCTAGCTAGCTTACAACATCAACAAACAGTCGATGTCGTCACAGTCCGCGGATAAAGTAACTTTTGCGCAAATAATAGGGCCACACCTTCAAACGTCACCTTCACTCGAGCATCTTTGTCAGAGAAATGAAACTCGTCACTTGTCCACGGTGCTAGATTTAGCTTTTTGCTAACATTGTCGTCGTGCAAGGTTGTGTGACGTCACGGGTGTGAGTTATCCAAATTCTTGACAGATGGTTGTTGTTATTTTGCAACTGCACGACGCATTGCGCTACCTGCCCGGGACTTTAGCGTCACCACGACATTTGAATGACGCTTAGCCGCTGACGTCATTGGGAGGATGAAGTGTGTTGTTTAACTAGCTGCTCTCTTGTTGTGTTGACAAGCAGACAGGCAGAGGCCCTGAAGGCGGACATGACAGGTGAGCACCTTCAGCATGTCAATAAAATACAACCAATCTTCATTCTTAAAAGTACATTTCGCACACTAAGTAACACTTCCCCTCATTTGGTCTGAAAAGTTCATGTTGTGCTTCCATGGTAACAAGATGCGTGCACTCGGGCGATGAATTGCCTAATCACATTTTCTAATGATGTGTATATAAATAGGAACTTTTATGATTAAAGGTTACACATGGTTGTCATGTTCTTGACTTTTAATGGTGAAATGTGACTACCACGGTAACGGAACACACTGTCCGAGAACTAGCTATTATCATTATTATCACAATGAAATAATCACCTGTAAATAAGATATAATCATATTGAAATGGTGAAAGCTACCACCTAATCATGTACTTGTACATGTGACTTGGTGTGAAACCCAGCCTGTTACCATGGCAACAGAATACACCATACCCGGTTGAATGTTTTTAAATGCGACTATCATGACATGAGCGTGGCGATTCTGTGGAAGAGATTAAAGAATGTGAAATGACTAAAAGTTACCAATCATCATGTTTGTGACTTTTAGTGTGGAAGCGTGCCGTTACCATGGGAACAGAACACTGCATTCTCGATTGAGAATAATAGTGTATCGTTTTGATGCAATTGTGGTCACAATGACTGTAAAATTCATGCGGGAATATGAAGTGATGAACGTTCCTATTTTATTGATCATGCACATGACCTATTATACAGAAAATTCAAAGGGTACTGGTCAAGGATCAGTATAAGCTCGGCCAATAAATCAATATCAATAGAAATTGCACTCACTGTAATATCAATTTTTTAAAAAAGTCACATCTTATATTTTTAAAAATCGCTTTCATTCAGCTTTTTTCCTCCAGATCTTTATTTTGAATAGTAAAAAAAAAAAATGAAGTGCTGTCAAGTTCCTCATCGTGCATATGACTTGGTGTGGAAGTCTGTAGTTGCCATGGTAACCGCACCTGGTCGCACTACTATGGATAAATATGAATTGGCGCACATGTGTTTGCACGGTGCAGACTCTAAGCTGGCGGCGGCTGAGGCGTGGACGTCCCGCCAGGCCTTGCAGGACTTGTACCAGAAAATGCTGGTCACGGACCTGGAGTACGCCTTGGACAAGAAGGTGGAGCAGGACCTGTAAGTGACCTCCACTCATCTCTCCTCCCAAGCCCCTGTCGCTCCTCGGACGCTCGTGACCGCAACTAACTCACGTGTCATCTGTCCTTGTAGGTGGAACCACGCCTTCAAGAACCAGATCACCACCTTGCAAAGCCAAGCCAAGAACCGGGCCAACCCCAATCGGAGTGAGGTGCAGGCCAATCTGTCCTTGTTCCTGGAGGCGGCCAGCGGCTTCTACACTCAGGTGAGCTGAAGTTCAGATGAGTTGCTGCTTGGATAGGTTGCAAGCTTTTTGCGCTTAATTCCGCATCTCAACTTGTTGGTATTCGTTTTTTTTTTTTTTTTTTTTTAGCAAAATGCATCTTGTGAAATAGAAATAACGTTATTATATTTTTTCGAGACTGATTTGTTTTCACCGAGTAGAGAAAAAAAAATCAATTTAAAGAAGCTTTAATTCCGTACGGAACACAATGGTACAAAAACACTGATGTTCTCATGTCAGCCTACCTCATACTTGTTGGGCGCAACAAAGTTGAGAGTCTCATCCGGATCATGGCATCGTGCCGCCGCAGCCCAGCTCGTGCTCATACATCTGCCAGCACTGCCTGGTGCACCTGGGCGACATTGGTGAGGAAGAGGAGCGACACAGGCCCAGTGCCGATGAAGATGGCGTCTGACATTCTCTCCTCTTTTGCTACTTTCAGCTCGCTACCGCAACCAGACCAGCCAGGCCGAGTCATACTACCGGCACGCCGCTCAGTTGGTTCCATCCAATGGTGAGTCCTCACGGTGGCGGCCATGTTGTCTATGTGGAACATTCAGCGGAAGTTCAAGAACATGTATGAGGCTGGGCAGAGGCCCTGAAGGCGGACATGACAGGTGAGCACCTTCAGCATGTCAATAAAATACAACCAATCTTCATTCTTAAAAGTACATTTCGCACACTAAGTAACACTTCCCCTCATTTGGTCTGAAAAGTTCATGTTGTGCTTCCATGGTAACAAGATGCGTGCACTCGGGCGATGAATTGCCTAATCACATTTTCTAATGATGTGTATATAAATAGGAACTTTTATGATTAAAGGTTACACATGGTTGTCATGTTCTTGACTTTTAATGGTGAAATGTGACTACCACGGTAACGGAACACACTGTCCGAGAACTAGCTATTATCATTATTATCACAATGAAATAATCACCTGTAAATAAGATATAATCATATTGAAATGGTGAAAGCTACCACCTAATCATGTACTTGTACATGTGACTTGGTGTGAAACCCAGCCTGTTACCATGGCAACAGAATACACCATACCCGGTTGAATGTTTTTAAATGCGACTATCATGACATGAGCGTGGCGATTCTGTGGAAGAGATTAAAGAATGTGAAATGACTAAAAGTTACCAATCATCATGTTTGTGACTTTTAGTGTGGAAGCGTGCCGTTACCATGGGAACAGAACACTGCATTCTCGATTGAGAATAATAGTGTATCGTTTTGATGCAATTGTGGTCACAATGACTGTAAAATTCATGCGGGAATATGAAGTGATGAACGTTCCTATTTTATTGATCATGCACATGACCTATTATACAGAAAATTCAAAGGGTACTGGTCAAGGATCAGTATAAGCTCGGCCAATAAATCAATATCAATAGAAATTGCACTCACTGTAATATCAATTTTTTAAAAAAGTCACATCTTATATTTTTAAAAATCGCTTTCATTCAGCTTTTTTCCTCCAGATCTTTATTTTGAATAGTAAAAAAAAAAAATGAAGTGCTGTCAAGTTCCTCATCGTGCATATGACTTGGTGTGGAAGTCTGTAGTTGCCATGGTAACCGCACCTGGTCGCACTACTATGGATAAATATGAATTGGCGCACATGTGTTTGCACGGTGCAGACTCTAAGCTGGCGGCGGCTGAGGCGTGGACGTCCCGCCAGGCCTTGCAGGACTTGTACCAGAAAATGCTGGTCACGGACCTGGAGTACGCCTTGGACAAGAAGGTGGAGCAGGACCTGTAAGTGACCTCCACTCATCTCTCCTCCCAAGCCCCTGTCGCTCCTCGGACGCTCGTGACCGCAACTAACTCACGTGTCATCTGTCCTTGTAGGTGGAACCACGCCTTCAAGAACCAGATCACCACCTTGCAAAGCCAAGCCAAGAACCGGGCCAACCCCAATCGGAGTGAGGTGCAGGCCAATCTGTCCTTGTTCCTGGAGGCGGCCAGCGGCTTCTACACTCAGGTGAGCTGAAGTTCAGATGAGTTGCTGCTTGGATAGGTTGCAAGCTTTTTGCGCTTAATTCCGCATCTCAACTTGTTGGTATTTTTTTTTTTTTTTTTTTTTTTTTGCAACAACATTAGGAAATAGCAATGTGATTGTATTTTCAAAACAATGAACTGCATGTAGGATGTATTGCATGTAGCCTGTGTCACATGACATGCTGGCCGCCGTGTGTAGCTGTTACAGGAGCTTTGCAGCGTCTTTAACGTTGACCTGCCGTGTCGCGTCAAGTCTTCGCGGCTGGGCATCATCAGCAATGGACCGAACAGCGGCGGCGGCGGCATCGTGACGCCGCAGCCCAGCTCGTGCTCATACATCTGCCAGCACTGCCTGGTGCACCTGGGCGACATTGGTGAGGAAGAGGAGCGACACAGGCCCGGTGCCGATGAAGATGGCGTCTGACATTCTCTCCTCTTTTGCTACTTTCAGCTCGCTACCGCAACCAGACCAGCCAGGCCGAGTCATACTACCGGCACGCCGCTCAGTTGGTTCCATCCAATGGTGAGTCCTCACGGTGGCGGCCATGTTGTCTATGTGGAACATTCAGCGGAAGTTCAAGAACATGTATGAGGCTGGGAAAGGCGTCGTCTTAAGATAGCTTCCAAAGTTACCCCTCACAGTAGAGAAAAGGGATAATTCCAGATAATCCAGCATTGCCTCCAATGTTAGTGTCCAATGATTCATTCCAAAGTTAAAGAACAACAAGGTCTTATTATGCTGATGATTGTCGTGTTTCTCAGGTCAGCCGTACAACCAGCTGGCCATCCTAGCGTCTTCGAAAGGAGACCATCTGACCACCATCTTCTACTACTGCCGCAGCATCGCCGTCAAGTTCCCCTTCCCCGCGGCCTCCACCAACCTGCAGAAGGCGCTGTCCAAAGCTCTGGAGAGGTAAGCTCCCCTTCCAAGGGCTCTGAAATCACTCTGGGCCTATTCACATTCTGTTTTGTGTGGGGGAACTTTGCTTTTCTTCTTTGTTTTTTTTTTAATACTAATAAGGATACTATCGTACACCGAGGTGTTCTTCTAAAAATGTTATAGACAAAAACTATATCATGGCTTAGAGTTGGGGAGGTGCGAAATATTTTCGATGCGGAAAAATGTACTCCCCAATCACAACAAAGAGATAGTCAGTGGACATTGAAGGAACTATCTCGGTCTGTCATTGAAAACCCACAACATGTTTGCGCAGCCGCGAGGACTCGAGAGGCAAGTGGAGCGTGTCTGACTTTGTCAAGGCCTTTATCAAGTTCCACGGACACGTGTACCTGAGCAAGGGTGTGGAGCAGCTGGACGCTCTGAGGGAACGTCTGGAGGAGCAATTCCACGTAAGTGCCGTAACTCCGCCCACCCCTCCACTCCCGGCACGTGCATGCTTCCTCGGATGCTGACGTGTGTGCGTGCAGAGGCTGATCCACCAGAAGGCCTTCAGCTCGCAGCAGCTGGTCCACATGACGGTCATCAACCTGTTTGAGCTGCATCACCTGCGAGAAATCGCGGCCGACGGCCAGCAGACAGTCAGCTGGTTCCAGCTACTCGGGCTTTTCAGTAAGAACCGAATCAATTTTGGGGGCTGGGTCATTCGCCACGTTTTTTTGGAAGGTGGGGGGTTTCTAAATGGCGGGCATGCAGTGTTTTCCAAACCCCCCTACTATCATAGAAGAATCAGTCAGTCCTGTATTTATGTTTTCATTTTGAAAGCAGGATTCAAGTCAAACGTTTTCTTGGCAATATGTTCAACTATTCTCAACATCGCACTCTAACCAACATGGAATAAGAATTAAGTCGACTAATCCACACGTTTTCAGTCCTCTGAGGAGGCTGACATTTTATGTAGCCCCGCCCCTAAGTTGGCCCACAGGCGCACCATACCGGTGCCCTGACTCACCTGTTATTTGGGTTTAGTCACACGACGCTTTTATTTGCAAAGAAATGATTTAACTTTCCCACTTTAAAAAGTAACACAACCCCGAATCCCACAATACACCACAAAATGGCACTGGAAGTACAGTTTGATCCACTCTTGATTTACTCTCAAGTACACTCACTAACTCTGCATGCTGTTGTGTTGTATAAATAGCAACATGTGAATACATTGGTCATTGTTGTCGCTGTGCCATCTAGTGGGAAGCGTGTCAGTGTTCTGCATGTCACTCAATATGCGGTCCATGGCCTGCACCTGTCTTGCCAGTGTCCTTCCTGGGCCTCATGTGCAGCCGAGTTCTGCTCAACAAGAACCGCGATGAGGAGGAGGTTGCCGGTGAGTGTCCTTTGCCGGCCATCAAGGTTTCTCTGGACTGGCTCCGCCTGAAGCCCAGCGTGTTCCACGAGGCCGCTGTCGACCAGAGGCAGCAGTAAGTTGGCGCTCGCGTGTCTCCCGACACGCCGAGGACTGGCACTCACTTCCTGTCATTTCTTGCTTTTCCAGTGTCTGGCCCTGGCTGGTGTCCATCCTCAACAGCTTCCAGCCCAAAGACCAGCACGTGTCCGCATCCTCAGGTACTCGTTCCGTCTGGATTCTTAAAACAGCTGGCTTCTGAACTTTTCTTTTGGTCAATCTTCCTTTTCAATTTTCTGACCCCAACACTGCAAGAGATATTCAAACCTCCTTCAATTTAAGACGAACATGTCTTTCTCTCATTCTGGAGTACTCTGGTAGAGGACTAGTCTGCTTCGGGCTTTGTAAGTTGAATGATTTTTGACTAGCCACGTACTAAAAACGCATCAGTTACTGGACTCGTTTGCGATTGGACCAGTCCGGTACAGGTTTTGTCTTGATTGGGGACCACTGTGGTTGCGGTCTAGCTACATTTTATGCTGTAGACTATTTCCCACTTGAGTCTTTTTAGCTTTCCATGGAGAAACATCCGCTTGCGCTGTGGTTGGTGACTTCTGGAATGTCGATGTTAATCTTCAGTGACGCCACTGCCGGAGGAGTTTGAGCTTCAAGGCTTCCTGGCTCTGCGGCCGGCTCTCAGGTAGCGTTTTTGTATGGTGACGCCCCTCACGATCAAGAGTGACACTTTCCTGTTTTGTGACCGGTTAACACTTTTCAGGGCAGTGGACTTTACCAAAGGTCACCAGGGCGTTCCGGTGGACCGCGACGTGCTTCTGCTGCGCACGCGTCACCAGAGACTGATCGCGCTGGGAAAGTGGATCGCTGACAACCAGCCGGGGTGAGCCTCAGGTTTTGTTTAGAGCACTTTAGAAAAAAAAAATAACTGCGGGAGCAAAGTGCTGTCCATATATAATATAAATATCTGTAGTCAACACCCTCCCAGACTCACGCAGGGTTCCCACGGGTCCTTAAAGTTCATAAAAATCAATAAAAAGGTGTAAAATTGTGTTCTTAATTGTCCTTAATTTTCAGGGAAAAGCTTCTAAAATCAATAAAAATCCTTAAAAATTAACCTGTGGTGTTCATTTCGGGTCATTTCAGGCCAATTTGACCTACAGTATGTCAAATAAAGGGTTAGCTGATTGCACCTAAAAATGAAGATGCGCCCTTCCTTTGGCAGCAATGATTTGAACACCAGCTCAGTGATATGTGGCTTTCTGTTCATTAAATCCACCGTGAATCCCCTGCTGAATGGAGAAAAAGTCCTTAAAAATGGCTAAATTAGCCCTCAAAAGTCCTTAAAAGGTCCATAAATAAAAAGCAAGTGGAAGAGTGGGAACCCTGTCACGGCAATTGTCTCAGGTTGTCTGCATCAAAGTACGCAGAGTCATTCACGTCTAAGAAACAGTTAACAGCTTTCGCCAGCACGCCGCTGGTAAGAGGCACCGTAGAATTCACTGTCAGCTTAAATAAGTCATTTTTTTAGCGCCCTTAATCAGCGATTGAACGTTTAAGGAGAACGTTGTGCCATTAAAGTCAGTAGTAAATAGCCGTAGTTTGTGACGGCATTGCCTCAGAGTCAAGTCAGCCATTACGTCAGGATACACTGCCGGGAACAACTTCAAAATAAAAGCCTGCTCAGGCATTATATCAAGTACTTATAACATCAGCAATGTTGGCACTTGGTTGATGTTGTGTGACTTTTACCATCCGTCCCTTTCCCGCAGGCTCATCCAATGTCGTGCCGGCGAGGACGGCCTGCTCCTCTTCCTCAGCGACATTCCCGAGCAGGCCATCGAAGAGCCGGCGGAGAAGGAGCCGTGCGTGCTGCAGGAGGCGTCCAACGGCGAGCGGGCACTGGGGGAAGGCGCCAACGCCGGCCTCAAGTCGGTCCTGTCGGCGGGAAAAGCTGGTAACTCATGGGCGGACGGTGCCGAGCGGCCCGTCGTCACCTTCAAGGAAAACATCAAACCGCGCGAGCTGAGCCGGGAGCCCGCCCGTGGAACTCATCAGAAGGATGGCGGCAAGGAGCGGCGAGACTTGGTCAAAGGAAACGGTCTGGCAGCGGCGGGGGTGGTGGCGAAAACTGAGCTGAAGCGTGATGGCAAAAGGAAGTGCGAGACCAAAAAAGCTGCTCAGGAGAAAGTTCCCGAGGCTGGGAAACAGGTCAACAAAGCTCTGCTTCAAACGCCTTCGATACATTACTCCTCTTACTCATCTTCATCCTGTCTTCTTCTCGTCCTCCTCTTCCTCATTCCAGGTGAAAGCTCAAACAGAACTTAGGAAGACTCCAGTTTCGGAGGCCAAGAAGACTCCGGCTACTCAAACGCAAGCAGCCACGTGCTCTTCCCAGTTCATCCCAATCCATCACCCTGGAGCCTTTCCACCTCTGCCGAGTCGCCCTGGTACGTCGTCACGCACGCACAAGCACAACCTTACGACTCGTGAGCGCCCCCTGTCGCTTCTGCAGGCTTTCCGCCCTTCGTCATCCCTCCCCCGGTGGCATTCCCGGGCCTGCAGGTGAATCCGGGCTTCGCCTTCTCCGCCGGCGTGTCTGTGCCGGGCCCCTTCCTGCAGCCGGCCGCGCACGCGCAGGCGGGCCCGCAGGCGGCCAACGGGGGCAAGCAGTCCCACATCCCTTACAGTCAGCAGAGGCCGTCCGGGCCCGGCTCCTCGGGGCCCGGCCAGCAGCAGCCCCACGCCCTCTCCCACCCCCAGCTGCAGGTCACGTCGCCCACCAAGCCCGTCCAGCAGGTTGCAATGGCCAAGAGTCCGCCCCACCTGCAGCAGGTCAGTTGCGCTCCGCTTGCCACCGCAATTTTTTAATATGGGAACCGATCTCAGTTGTTTTCTGAAACATTCACCAATTCACATTTATTGATTTTGCTTTTTGCATCCACCTTCTTCCCTGCCCCTGTGAGTCATTGCGTGAATTACGGGTGCAACTTTCGAGATGAATCGGCGTTTTGTTTACATGCTAAATGTTCTTTCGAGTCCATTTTCTATGACAGCCATTTGAAAGACAAAACAACCCTGCTGCCTACTAATGTAGCCGTGTAAGGGGATGACACCAGAAAGTGGCCAGCGACAACGTACACTCCCATGTTGTGCTGCTTTCCGAACTCAGACGCAATCTCAAAAGCTCCAAGGCCTCCCAGTAGCTACTCCGTAACATCACTCGCATTCTGTCAAGAGGTCGGACGCAACCTAAAACTCAGCCTAACCCTTAGTTAATCTTAGATCACGGTGGTAATCACAAAATGGCCACCCACTGAGATGGGTAAAAAAGGTGCATTTTGCTGCTGCGCTGATATTACACAAACTCTATTGAGTCAATATAAACACGGTATTCTGATCAATAGTGCCATCCATCCATTTTCCGATCTGCTTATGATCGCAAAGGTCGCCGGGGGGGGGGGGTGCTGGAGCCTATCCCAGCCGTTTTCAGGCAGTAGGCGGGGGACACCCTGAACCGGTTGCCAGCTAATCGCAGCGATTAATGTTGCATTTCTGGAAAATGACGTTTTGATCCATTTTAGGGACATTTTGCCACTTAACTGTGGACTGGCAGATATATTTATCACAATGCTGGGCGGGCTCAGCTTGCAAATGTTACATGACTCAAGCCAGAGAAAACAGGTGAGTCATGACGTTGGTTACCTGAACCCGCCCGGCCGGCACTGTGATGTCATTTTCAGGCCCGGCAGCAAGTGGCAAGTACAAGGCAAAATGGCTGCCCCGTGAGCTGTAACCCTTTCATGCACCCTGACACCTGATAACATGATGAGCTGTCCACTGTCGTAATCGCTGCCCCTGAAAGGGTTAAACAAAACAAAAGAAAACAAAATGGTGGATTAGGCTGCTTAATTCATATCCCACAAACGCAGTAATCGCAGCCTCCGGGTTGGATGTGTTCTGACATGCAACTTGTGCTTCCCCCCTCACCCCCAATGACTCATGTTACACATTTGCCATTCTCATTCCGCACATGGAATTTTTTTTTTTCCCCTATCACGTGTTGTGACTTGTAATCTGCTTTTGCAAGTAGTTCCGCCACAATAATGGCCCCACAGAGATGTGTGCCCCCCCCCCCCCCCCCCCCCCCCCCCCCCCCCCCCCCACCCAATCTTCTTACATTGTTCCCCCCCCCCCCCCCCCGCCAATATTACTCGTACATTAAAGTTAGACATTCAGGTTCTGCGAGTTAATTTCGATACGTTTGCAGCTTTTTACCCTGTAAGTGATTTGGCTGAACGTCTTGCTGTTTTTGTGTTTGTGAGGCGTTTGTCCAGGACGCGCAGCTATGGAATCCGAGTCAGGCGGCGCTACAGAAGCTTCCGCCGTCCGTTCAGATGTCGCTGAAGCCGCAGACCTTCTACTTGACGCCTCAGGATGCCGTCAAAGTGTACGAACAGCAGATGGCGCCGCCACCGCCGCCGCACGCCTCCGCTGTGGACAAGAAGATGAAGTTCCCGCCCTACTGGGATGCCCCCTCCTTCAGGCTGCCCGATGACAGGATGAAGCGGCCCCCACCTCCCGAACAGGACGCCGTCGCCACCACTGGGCCCAGAGGAACCCCCTTTGAGGTGATCACAGCTTACAAATTCACACACCCGGCTAAGGCTTTCAAGGAGGTTTCTGAAGTCCCCAGTTCGGATTTCAAAGTAGCCTTTCACGCCTTGTTTCGGTTTTTGGGTTTCAAGTCGAGGTGAGTTTTCAAAATAGGTTTGCAAGCCTTGTTTGCGTACCGACTGGAGTTTGGGGTTCATGCCTGTCTTTAGCTTTCAAAGTAGGGTTTCAAGACAGGGTTAGGGTTTTAAAAGAGGGTTTTGAGCCCAAGTTCGGGTTCCTAAGTTAGGGATTCAAATCTAGACTGGGGTTTCAAATTAGGTTTGAGAGCCTTGGCTCTGGTCTCAACTGGGTTTTCATTTTCGTACTATCTACGATTAGATCCTATAATACAGATTTCTTGCTTGTGTTTGTTTTAAAAAATGCACCGGAAGAGGGTCTTGCAAAATATGGCATGTTAACTCATTCACTCCCAAAGACGTATTTCGAACTCTTTTCAGACGCCACACATTTAATCCCAGCTCCTCATTCTGAAAGCCATTTTCAGACCCTTTTCAAGTACAGTCAATATAGAATGAGGAGCTGAGATTAAATGTGTGGCGTCTGAAAAGACATCTAAATACGTCTTAGGTAGTGAATGAGTTAAGTGGAAATTGCAATATTGAGGGGAAAAATAAACTATAAAGTCGCTTTGATTCTTTTTGAAAATGTTTCAGCCCCAGTTGCGAGCCTGGGATACAATTTCCCACTCAGGGTTCGCGCCAGCATCCTCGTGAATCTTGCTGACTTCCTTTGGCTGTTTTGCGCTCTTTCTCCTGCCATTTTCCCGCTTTTCTGCTCCCGCCGCTCAGGGGACCTCGCGCTCGCCTCTTCTTCCTCCCGACCTTTTGAAATCTCTGGCCGCCGATGTGGAGGACGAGGACGAGCTGCTCTTTTCTAAGCCTCCCAATTTCTTCCGGGCTCTGTCCGCTCCTCTTAGCTCGCTTCCCGGACCCAACTTGTTTGTACGTAGTCCCGTTCCCTTTGCCGTCCTCCTCCCTCGTTTCTCGATCCTCAAACTCGCCTCCGCGTCGGGCGTCGCGCCGCCTCCCTTCATCGTATCTCCTTTCTTCCTCGTTTTCCTCTCCCCCCAGCTGCCCAATCACAGCAGACAGACGGACGGCGGCCTCGAGGCGCTCGGCCAGTCGTCTTCCCTCTTGCCCACGCAGGTTAGCCCCGCCTCCCGCCTCGCCGTGACCTTTAATCATCTCGCGCGGCAAGTTCCAAAATGCCATTTTTTTTCCCCCGATTTCACAATTCACGTAAAAGTGTGCCGCGGGTACCACCAGCAGCAGTATGACTTTCTCTCTTGCAAGATTAGGATGCTTTTTTCCTAAGAGGAAAAAAGCAATAGAAAATATATATATATATTTTTTCCTTACTTTACTCCCCCTTGTGGTCATAATTTTTTTTTTCTTGAAATCATGGTTGTTTTTTTATTAAGATAATTTTTTTTTTCCCGAACAAAAATGATTCACTTGAGGGGGGAAAAAAATCAAAGTGGGAACATGACTTTCACCCACCAACGCTGACCTCTTTCCAATTCTATCTGAACTTTTAACTCTTGTCTGTTTTTGTGTGGGTTTCATTTTTGTGTCTTTGTGTGGTTTCTGTGTTTGCGTGAGTGTCAGGAGTATAACCAGAACAGCATCTTCAGTCAAGCCTACGGGAAGAACTTGCCGTCAAACTCCAAGTGTGACGCTCCCATGATGCACCAGGAGACATCGCTGTACTCTTTGTTCGAGTGGACGCCATGGTCGCCCTCGCTGCCCGCCAGCTCAGGTGCGTAGCGCGCTCGCACATGTCCGCACCTGCCGCGCATGGCGATGGCGTGTCGCCGGTTCACCGGCTGCTCTCTTGATATGCAGATCACTCTACCCCGGCCAGCCAATCCCCTCACTCATCCAACCCCAGCAGCCTGCCGTCCTCCCCGCCCACCCACACCCACAACCACGCGGCGGCCACTGCCGCCGCGCCCTTCTCCAACTTTGGGCCCATCGGCACACCGGACAGTCGCGAGCGCAGAGCGCTTGACCGCTGGAAGCCCGACAAGACAGGTGCGCTAAAACAAAAAATTGAAATCGTCCATGCTGTAACGTTGGCAAAAAAAAGTAAACCGGGTGAAAATCTGATTAAGAATTCCGTGCATTGCTTTTGATGGCAACATTTTTTATTTTTTATTTTACTTTGTGGTTCAGGTGGCGTGAGCGGCTTTGGGTTGGAGTACCTGCCGGCCACCACTTCGGACGCCAGCTGGCACCAAGCCCCCGCCAGCGGCAGCTCCTGGACCAATCAGGAGTCTCCGATGGAAGAGTCGTCCTCCAACATGCTGCTGGACAGCTTCAAGGTAACAAGCGCTTGTCGTCCACGCCGCGCCATGAGACAAGACTTCACAGCCTTTTCAAAGTGCCACCTGGAGAATTTAATTGGAGCACATCTCCGATATTTTCACTGCAATTGTTACCTTGACAGAGTGGCTGCCATCATTGTTGAATTGTTTTTTTTTAACATGAAATGAGCATTTCAAGTACCTCTGTTTTTTTCCATCTCTCTCCTTGAATGCTATTTCTTTCATGTATCCACTGTGGCTGATGAACTGCAAATTTCACAAATGAAGAGGTTATCTTCTGTTTAAATCTTGCCTAACAGCAAATTCATGGCGAGGGGAACAATTCATGTCCCAAGTGAACATGAGCTGTTTTATATTATGGTTTGTGTTGACTTTTATTATTTTTGTATTTGATAACTAAATCAAATCCACTTACAATTTAAACATCTAAAACCATATCAAATAAAACAACCTTCTACAGCGTCTTACAAACTTTGCCAGTGTAGACCTGCTCCTTTAATAGGAAGTCACAGGGGGTTAAATCAGTGTGTGTATTTCAATGCACTTTATTTGTCTTTGTTTTACATTTTGTGCCACAGAACTCACCGGATTCGTTTTGTATTTGCAGTCGATCTGGTCGAGCTCGATGATGCAGCCTGGCCCGTCGGCGCTGGAGCAGCTTCTGCAGCAGCAGAAGCAGAAACAACAGCGAGGACACGGCACCATGAACCCACCGCACTGAAACCCCCGCACGATGACATCATCGACATCATGGCTGCCACACTTTGACGAACACCAGCAACCGTTGGTGGACGCAGGAGGGTTGGGGAGGCACGACCCCCTCACCTCCAAAAACAAGACACCAGGATGAGACTCCACCCGGACGAGGTCGCCTCCGCTGAAGGGAAGCGGGCCGATGCCAACGACGGGCGTTGCGGGACCGCGCGCATGCCATCATCGCTAACTAAACAGATGTACACACAACACACGCATAGAACAAAAGCACACACACACATAGAACAAAAGCACACACAAACACACACACATACACGAGTGGATCGGCAGGACTAGTTTGTCCACGCCGGACATCCTCCCAAGTCCACGCGAGGCTTTTTCGTGGCCTTTTTGTGTCTTTGGCAAATCTGAGGGTGAGCGAGGACGCTGCAGTGGTCGGGTGACTTGGAAGATTGAATTCCTCACTATTTCTTTCCTTGCTGAGGAAGACGACGAGGACGTCTAAACATGTAAATGCGCAAAAGATGGGAAGGCCAGCGTGCCAGATGTACAAAACGATGTAGTTCGTGGTTTGTCGTTAGCCGTCTTTTAGCGAGACAGCTGCTGTAATAATCCCGCTCGGTAGTTTAGCCCTTGTTAGCTTTTCTTCCTCTTCCGCCAGTTCTCGAGCAGACGGGAAGTCGCCTGGACCGAAACTTTTTAACGACTAGTCACTTTTTAAGCGGAATGGCAACGGAAGATGATAATGAACTAAAAGTCAACTTTTTTTTCATTGGCAAGCATCATCGTGTAAAGCGATGTGAGGCGACGGCCTGCCCGAAGACCCGCCTCGAAATGCTCGCTGATGAAGGTGGCCGTCGTCAATATCCCGCCGCTATGTTGACGACACGTAAATGTTCATGATTGCGTGAGAAAGACAAAGTGATGAAGATATTGAGCTGCTAATGCTCACTTGTCCTCTTTCCTTTTCTTTTTATGTCCTTGCTGCCAATAAACAAGAAATCTCTCCGACTATACTCAGACCTTATGTGTGTGTGTGTTTGTTGGGGTGGGGAGGGGCAGGCATACTTATGGACAATATGCACATAAGGATGAGCCATGAAGAAATGTGTGTGCCAGATATAGCAAAATCATTGTTTTTCAAATTGACAAAATGTTTTATTCAGAATGCAATCAATATAGTCTGTCTTTGCAACAGTTCTTAATATATAAAAGATAAAACATAATAGCGGATTATTCTGTCATTTTTTTTTAAATTTTATTTTATTATAAATATCCATAAAAGATAAAACATAATAGCGGATTATTCTGTCAATTTTTTTTATTTTATTTCATTATAAATCCTTTTACCATACAAAAACAGGACGCGAAGCATAAATGATTCCGTTTCTGGTTTGGTGTGGAGGGGTCTGCACTACACTGCGCACAAGTTGTAATGCAAGAACTGCGAGTGCTTTTTTGGGGTGATCGGCAATGTAAGGCATTGAACGACATATGCTGATCACATCAGAAAATCGGCCTATCGGTCGGAGAGCTACCCACATTAGCCTGTGATCAAATTGTTGGCTAATGCGTCACCAAGGACGGACCACGTGGGACTTAAAGTCCTAGAATGTTAACCTTTACCGTGATTACCAATTTGCGTACTTTGGATAACGTTATTGCGTCAAAAGGGAGTTCGCGAGTTTTTTAAAAAGCTACAAAGTCAGTTACATTGACCTTTACCATGGTTACTAATTTGCATACTTTAAAGTGATTCTGTGAAAAGCGAGTTCTTGTGACTTTCAGCCCTGCTTAGAAAAGGCTACAAAATCCTAGTATGTTAACCTTTACTATGGTTACTAATTTGCGTACTTTGTATGACGTTCTTGTCAAAAGCCAGTTCACGTCAATTACTGTAGTAATGCACGGTGTCACAGCTGCCTCGAGGATTAGAGACTAGTGTGCCGCACAGCAGTGTCTATGGCTACCGTGCCGACGGTGTTGTTAGTTGGTTTAGCAGCGGGCATTTCCCCTTTAACAATAAAAGTCAAAGTAATAATGACTGACGAAACATTTGTGGCACTTGTTTTTCGTTTTGGAATCGTGCGAGGGTGTCACGTGACTGAAAGCGCAGTATTACTTCCGGTGTGGAGTCGAGTTTCAAGCACGCCCGTGACTTCAAGTCCCGCCTTCGACAGCTAAACCGAAGTGACGCTTGTCGCGCCTTCTGTCTTGTTTGGTGACACACGCCGAGATGCTCCAACCGCTGGCGTGCTTGCTGCTGCTCATTCTCGCGCTCGTCCATATCGGACGCCGCCGGCGGAAAAGGTTGGTGACGCTAAAACGCATCCTCGTGACGTCACAGCATACTTTGGCGTTATCCCGCTCGCTGGTCGAGTCAAGTCGTTTGCGTGGCCCGTGGACGTCAAACTAGCGAACTTTGTCATTGCAATCGATTCCTAAATTAATCATTGATCAAGTGATAAGAAGTTTGAGCGTCGACGTCACACATCCATTTTGTGGATCTTGAAACGTCGGGCAAAATGGGGGGGGGGACAGCCTGGACTAATCGCCAATGTTGAGCAAGTTACTGTACTGCCAAACTTACTGTAATATGTTTCTTCACAATCGTCGAGTAATAAGTTACACATAACTTTTTATTTCTCAGTTAACTGTAATTCCCCATATTGTGGTTGGTTTTGGGGTGTACAAAACTTGAAAGTGGATTGAAGTCTATATTGCATCTGAATTAGAGATAAGGGCTAAGAAAACCTTTCCTTGTCTATTAGAGTTAGTTTCAGTTCATTTTACTAACATATGATGTCATTTCAGTTCACATTTGTTAGTGCTTTTTTCTTTTGTCTGTTGTAGTCATTTTGTTAGCTTCTGTGAGCTAGAATACAGTAAACTGATGTGGTGTGTGCGTGCGTGCGTGTGTGTGCGTGTGTGCGTGTGTGCGTGTGTGTGTGTGTGTGTGTGTGTGTGTGTGTGTGTGTGTGTGTGTGTGTG
>NW_017805462.1:467031-469537 GCF_001891065.2 Hippocampus comes | reverse complement strand
AGCAGGCGGGCGGCGCCGGCAGCCTTCGGCTACACGCCCGTCACCGAAGGGACCTTTCCGGGCCTCCCTGAGCAGATCGCGCGCGCCTACCGTCTCCTCCACGGGGAGCACCTCTCACCGCTGACGCAGAGCATGATGGGAAACCTGATGATGATCTTCCACCAGGACCACCTGCGCCCAGGCGGCGCATGGCGCACGCGAGGCTTGTATGACTTTTGCGTGGAGGTCACGTTGGAGGCCACCTTCCTGACCTTGTACGGACGGCCGGCCAAGGGCCTCCGCCACGCCGACGCGGCGCAGCTCAAGGCCTCCTTCATCCGTTTCGACGACGCCTTCCCGCTGCTCATCGCGCAGGTTCCCATCTGGCTACTAGCCGGCGTCGGCGGGATCCGCCGGAAGCTGATGAGCTACTTGACGACGCCCAAGATGTCCGGCTGGGCGGGCGTCTCGCAGTTCATCCGGCGCCGCGCCCAGCTCTTGGAGCGCCACCCCATCCTGGGCGACGCCGACAAAGCGGGTCAGTACAACTTCTTAAACTACTTTTTATTCAGCAGTCACCGCCTTTACGACCACATCAGTTGGTCACCGACAGCAAAGTGAATGAGTCTTTGTAGCGCTGAATTTGCTTTGTTGTCGTTGTCTTTCAGCGCATCACTTGGCCATGCTGTGGGCATCGGTGGCCAACACGGCGCCGGCCGGCTTCTGGGCGGCGTACCACCTCCTGAGGCATCCGGAGGCATTGCGCGCCATCCGCCAGGAGATCCGAGACGTTCTGGAGAGCAGCGGACACAAATTCAGCGCAGGCACGGACCTGGCGCTCAACCCACAGCAGCTGGACAAGATGATTCTTCTGGGTAGGAAACTCGGCGTGACCGAATTCTTGTATCTGTCAAGCCTGACTTCCTGCGGGTCCTCAGAAAGCGCCGTCCATGAGAGCCTGCGCCTGTCCTCTGCGTCGATTAACATCCGCGTAGCTCAGGAGGACCTGACCCTGCGTCTTAACAACGAGCGTGCCATGGCGGTGAGGAAAGGCGACATTGTGGCGTTGTACCCGCGGAGTGTGCACATGGATGCCGCCGTTTACGACCAGCCGCAGGTAGTGTTCACCGCCGCCGGGCGTTCACGTCTTTGCCCGATACTTGTCATTCTTTTTTTTTTTTTTTTTTTTTGTCCCATCAGACATTTTGCTTCGACCGCTTCGCCCGTCAGACGGAATTCTTCAAAAACGGGCAAAAACTTCGCCACTACCTGATGCCGTTCGGCTCGGGAGCATCCATCTGTCCCGGATTAGTGAAAACCTTTGGGCAACTTTCACCAACTCTTTGTCTTCAATGTTTGCTGTACTATCAGTAACTAGCATTAGTCTACTGTATATTCTCAATTGGACTATTCAGTGGATGCCTGAAATGTTGATACGCTGCTGTGGTCCCTTTTTCCATCACATGCGGAAGAGTTGCTGGTTTTTACACTATCTTGGTCATGCCCATGTAGGGGTAAGGCAAACCTTCCAACTGCCGTTTGGCCTCCCGTCTTCTAAAGAGCTCACGGCGGGACACACCCACATGCCTTCAGGGTGGCAGCTTGGAAAACTATTGCAACAGTCCACGTAGCACAGGTGAAGGGTTGACATTTGTGAAAAGCAGGGTGGGCGAATGAGTCAGCATTTGGACTTGAGAGGCACGACGCAGCAAGTTGAGACTTAAAGAAAAGGATCAATAATGTTACCGAGTAGTCGTTGAATTGACTATCGTCAACTTAAGTTCTGTCGCCCCCCTCTGGTGGAAGACTGCATTACAAGAAGATGCCTTGAGTTTGTTTTATTGCAAACGAAAGGGAACGAGCCCGCTAATTGTTAGCCACGTGGTAATTATGTTAACTCAGTCACCGACAGTCGCAGTCGTTACAAAAAAAATCGGAGCGTGTTTGTGAGTGTTTAGTGGACAGACACCGAATCAAATGTTGAAAAATACAGCAAAATGTTGAAGGCTTAACCAGCATTGTATCATCTCCACTAGTCGTGGCTTGAGTTTTAAAACATAAAAATGTTCGAAATTCCAGCTTTAATGTGGACTACAAAAAAAATCTGAAGGGTTTGAAACCCAAGCGTAACGTGCTAACTTGTGTATGAGACAGCAACCGTCAGCATTCGTTAACTTTTTTTGGGCCTCTACATGAATTTGTTTCACACATGCCATGCTAGTAAATGCGGCTCGCTTAGCAAGTTCCGATAACAAAAATGAGCAAACACAGACTGAAACGATGTCAATGTTCCAAATGCACAAAATTCAAACGTTAACAAGACAAAGTGCGACAACAAAGGCGCATCAAACATTTCAATAGGTAAGCTGTGTCGACATATATATTGACTAAAAATCGTAAATGACACTAACATTCATGTTTTTTGACGAAGATGTTTGAAAGTATCTGCTTTTATGTGGACAAGCGTCATCAACATTTTTCACCGATTTTATGAAGGGATGTAATGGGCCAAACCAGGAAATGAATC
>NW_017805462.1:433865-466207 GCF_001891065.2 Hippocampus comes | reverse complement strand
CCCCATTTTTTTTTTTTTTTTTTTTTTTTTTTTTTTTTGTCCCATCAGACATTTTGCTTCGACCGCTTCGCCCGTCAGACGGAATTCTTCAAAAACGGGCAAAAACTTCGCCACTACCTGATGCCGTTCGGCTCGGGAGCATCCATCTGTCCCGGACGTTTCTTCGCTGTCAACGAGATCAAGCAGTTTGTGTGTCTGCTGCTGCTGTACTTTGATTTGCGACTCGAAACGGGACAGCCCGACGCGCGCCCTGACGCCAGCCGCGCGGGCCTCGGCATCCCGCGGCCCGCCCGCGACGTGCGCTTCCAATACCGGATGCGCAGCGCCGCGTGTTAGTGAAAACCTTTGGGCAACTTTCACCAACTCTTTGTCTTCAATGTTTGCTGTACTATCAGTAACTAGCATTAGTCTACTGTATATTCTCAATTGGACTATTCAGTGGATGCCTGAAATGTTGATACGCTGCTGTGGTCCCTTTTTCCATCACATGCGGAAGAGTTGCTGGTTTTTACACTATCTTGGTCATGCCCATGTAGGGGTAAGGCAAACCTTCCAACTGCCGTTTGGCCTCCCGTCTTCTAAAGAGCTCACGGCGGGACACACCCACATGCCTTCAGGGTGGCAGCTTGGAAAACTATTGCAACAGTCCACGTAGCACAGGTGAAGGGTTGACATTTGTGAAAAGCAGGGTGGGCGAATGAGTCAGCATTTGGACTTGAGAGGCACGACGCAGCAAGTTGAGACTTAAAGAAAAGGATCAATAATGTTACCGAGTAGTCGTTGAATTGACTATCGTCAACTTAAGTTCTGTCGCCCCCCTCTGGTGGAAGACTGCATTACAAGAAGATGCCTTGAGTTTGTTTTATTGCAAACGAAAGGGAACGAGCCCGCTAATTGTTAGCCACGTGGTAATTATGTTAACTCAGTCACCGACAGTTGCAGTCGTTACAAAAAAATCGGAGCGTGTTTGTGAGTGTTTAGTGGACAGACACCGAATCTAATGTTGAAAAATACAGCAAAATGTTGAAGGCTTAACCAGCATTGTATCATCTCCACTAGTAGTGGCTTGAGTTTTAAAACATAAAAATGTTCGAAATTCCAGCTTTAATGTGGACTACAAAAAAAATCAGAAGGGTTTGAAACCCAAGCGTAACGTGCTAACTTGTGTATGAGACAGCAACCGTCAGCATTCGTTAACTTTTTTTGGGCCTCTACATGAATTTGTTTCACACATGCTAGTAAATGCGGCTCGATTAGCAAGTTCCGATAACAAAAATGAGCAAACACAGACTGAAACGATGTCAATGTTCCAAATGCACAAAATTCAAACGTTAACAAGACAAAGTGCGACAACAAAGGCGCATCAAACATTTCAATAGGTAAGCTGTGTCGACATATATATTGACTAAAAATCGTAAATGACACTAACATTCATGTTTATGCATAGCATGATTACGTCTTTTTTGACGAAGATGTTTGAAAGTATCTGCTTTTATGTGGACAAGCGTCATCAACATTTTTCACCGATTTTATGAAGGGATGTAATGGGCCAAACCAGGAAATGAATCGTCAACTTCTGTTCGCAATTTATCTTCTGCACTGTGAATTTGAAATCATGTCCTGTTTTAGGAAACAAGGGATGGATTTGTATTTTTTAGTCAAAGCAATCATCGACAGATTATTAAATATAGTCGTTAGTTGCAGCCTGAATGGTTATTATGTCATGAAAGCAAATATCTGTGAAACGTCAAAGTGTAACACTCGTAACTTTTGTGTGTGTTATTTTTTTATTAAAGATGTTTTCCAGACAGGAACGTTTGTTTTATCTTTTGGACAAAACGAGCTGCTGGTGAGCATCGTGAAGATGTAAAAGCAAGTCATTTTGCGGCACGTGCAAGCCGACCCATGCGAATTGCGGGAAAGACAGACGTCAGGCAACCCACACAGCCTGCACTTGCTTGTCGTGCAAGAAACGAACACCCACAAAGGCCCGCTCAACTACTTCATCAAAGTTAGACCATATCCAGCAGGAGTGACAACGGCGCTCGACAGGAAGTGATGCGGGTTCAACTTCCCAGCAGGATTGTGGAGAAGAACGATTCAGGCAAGACGCTGATGTTGGCGCCGGTGGCGTTGTCCACGTAGACGGACGCGTACTCGCCAGCCTAAGCCACAAACAAAATGGAGTCACTCTCCAACTCTCTCCTGCCCTCTTGCCTTGGTTCTACCTGATTTGAAGTTGTTGAAGTTGACAACTTTATGGAGTCACTCTCCAACTCTCTCCTGCCCTCTTGCCGTGGTTCTACCTGATTTCCATAAAACTTCCAACCAATGCGCATGCTCATTAGCATACGTTAGCCTTAGCATGAAGCTAAACGACCTGTAAGAAGAGTGTTCCGGTCAGAGTGATGCTGAAGTCGGCTCCCACACTGGCCACGCCCACCACTGACTCAATGGAGCTGGAACACACACATGCCCGTGCACTCAGAGACCACCGTGACGACGAGGCACACGGACACAACGTACTCACAGTTTAGTGTGACAGAGTGACTCGACGCAGATGGCCGCCTTCACGCTCTCGTGCAGTCGCACCTGAACGCGCTCACTTGACTCTTCACACACACACACACACACACAAATGTAATTACAAACACACGTACAAAGACACAAAAATGTACAGGTATGCGCGGACGCAAACATGCGCACACTTGCGCAGACACGAACGCACATGAACATAAACACGCACAAACACATGCACACAGTCAGGTAAATTTACACACATATGTACAGACACAAGCCCACTCAAACATTGGTCAGGTGTGTGCATGATGATGAAGAATATGATGATGTCACACGTGACTAACTCAGGCGGAGGCGGGCACTCAGCAGGTAAAATCCAGTTATCGTGGCAGTGTAGCGTCCGTGGGTATTGTTGACGCTGCGACCTCGTTGAAAAGCACATACGGAGGGCGGGGCCTGTGGGGTCAGAGGTCACAGGCGTCACCTATCTGTCCAGCGGGTCGTTTTGGAATGACGTCACCTGACTGAAGGGGTGAAGCTCCATCAGGCTGCGACGAGCCACTCGCACCACTTGGGGGAGGCGGCCAAAGAAGGAGGCGGAGATTCGAGGGGGGCACTTGCACAACTCGCAAAACACTTTGGAAGACACGCCTGCAACACGCGAGGCATTGACAAGGAATGCAGGCCGCTGATGAGAAGAAATGTTTGCACACACACACACACACACACACACACACAAATCCACATTTGCACTCACAAACACATGCGCACTTGCATACGCTGCTTCAAACACACACAGACACGCCCACATCCATGTACATGCCGACTCACGGACACACTGTGCTAGCTTAGCATAATTGGTTGGCTGTGACCCTACCGGTGAGCGGGCCGTGCAAGTCGTCGATGAGCTGTTTTGAATGCAGTCGGGGCGCCGAAGGGCCACGAGGTCTTGGAGGTCTCTGGAGGACATGCTGCACACATCATGACATCGCCACCATGATGATGACGTCAGCACTACCATCACGTCGTAGGCTGAAAGTTTGTCAACAAAAGGCCTCCACCATCGTGTGTGTGTTGTGAAATTGAGTGGGTGTGGAAGAAAGTGCGGGTGAGAGTGCATGCATGAGTGGAAGCCCATTTGTGTCAGTCTGATGATGATTGTCAGCTTGCAAGTCACCTTATCCAGTTTTCGGGAGCTTTTGCGCATGTCGGAGTTGTTGATGAACATGAGCCAGGAAGTCCGAGGCGAAGGTGGCGAAGGTGGTAAAGGTGGCGGAACTGGAGAGTTGCCCAAGGGCGGCCAATCCTGGAGGAAGGAAAGCTATCAGAGTAAGTCACTTGCAGCTGCTTACCAACTACTTTTTTGATTAACACTTGATGCAGCCAGAATCCATCTGCATACAAGTTGTGTTTGAGAGGCCTGCCTCCAGATCAGTTAAATTTTTTACTTGCCCACACTCCGAACTCAAAAGATGCCAAATCATCTTCCTCTGTTGAACTGAATGCAAATCAACTTTCAAGGCCCAAAAACTAATTGTGTCTGTTCACGAGCAAACATACAGTCGTCTTGAATTCTCAGTACGGCAGCCATTTTGGTTGCTCTTGGCAGCAGATAAAGAATATATGTCTGTGATTACTGTAATACAAACAATAGTGCCACAGAGGTGGTAATTGTTAGCCCGTGTGTGCCTGTGGTTTTATTAAGCATTGAAGTAGCTAGTTTAGGTTAATGTGATTGTGTGTGTGTGTGTGTGTGTGTGTGTGTGTGTGTGTGTGTGTGTGTGTGTGTGTGTGTGTGTGTGTGTGCTTTTTACCTGGACCACCTGATCATCCTTGAGCACCGCATCCTCCTGACTGCTGCTCACGATCATGGTCACCATCGTGATCGTCATCATCATCGTGCGACATCCAACAGGGAACGGCCATCTCTTCATGTTTGGACCACTCGCTCCGTGGGAAGAAAGGTGGAAAGGCTCACTTTCTCCTCTGCTCTTCATCATCATGGCACAACTGTCGCTTCCTTCTTTTATCTGCCAGACGCTCAATACACACGCATTTATACACCCAAGCGCGCACAAATGCTGGAGATAAGGGGGAGGGGTGGAGGGGCCAGTCTGATGAAATGTTCCCTCAAAGACCCTCATAGGCGTGCCACACACTTATTATTGCATCACCCACATGTCATCATCTTCTGCTGGACCAACATGACATCATCTTTTGATTGTTGTAATGCTTTTTTTAAATTTTTTATTTTTGTTATTTTCTCAACTCAACTCAACTCAACCGTATTTATAGAGCACTTTAAAACCACCATCACTGTATAAGTGTTGTACATGGAGCAAATATCATATATACAACAATAAAACAACAAATTAATAACAAAACCGGTCGAAAGCACCAAACAGTAAGACTAAGATATTGATGAAGAATCAACATGAGGCTCTGTATCATTTATAATATTTATTTAATTGCGGAAAGAGCAGAAGCAGAAGCATATATATATATATATATATATATATATATATATTTTTTTTCAGTATGTAAAGAAAAATAGAATCACTGATTTATAGCGCATTTCATACAAAAAGTAATTCAATTTGCTTCAAATACTGTAATTCAAAGCACATTTGAAAGCAGATTTAAAGGCAAAGTAAAGAAATCAAAATTATCTTACTAAAATGACTAAAAGTGTGCAAGAACAAGATTTTAGAAAACTTCGCCACCTTCACCAAGTCATGGAGGAGGCGGGGCAAGTGACGTCTAGCCAGGTGACTTGTTCAGTCGCTCAAGTGACGTCACAAACTGCAACCCGAGCAATTTGCTCGTCAATTTGTGCCGCGAAGTCCCGACGGGCCACCTGGGTGACCGGTGTTGTGACGTCACCACAGGCGACTGCTGGTGCGACTTGTCCGACCACCTGTAGCGCGACAAGGCGGAAGGCAAACGGGTTTCAGCGACGGGCAGCGTGGGCTCTATCCTGACCGTGTTGTCCCCGTACAGTCGCCTCTCATAGCTAAGCAGCTGCTCCCAGAATCCGATGTTAATGCTGACGCAGGGTCGGCTGTTGCGCACCCACAGGTGGGCCTGGCGCAGGGTGACCCCGCGGTACCTCATGAGGTAGGCCATGATCAGGGCGGGAGAGCGGCTCCTGCCCGCAGCACAGTACACCAGGGTGCCTCCCGTGCGGTTGCTGTGGATACGCCGGCCCACCGGATCAAAGTGGTCCCCCAGGCGAGCGTCTGGCAGGTCGCGGACCGGCACCCGCAGGAATTGCACGCCCGGGTAGACGGGGCAAGGGTGGTTTAGCGTGGCGTTGACCATCAGGGTGATGCCTTTTCGTGTCACCATGGCACCATTCAGGGCGGCGTCCGCCCCGCCCAGGAACAGGGTGGGCGTGATCTCGCACAAGGACATGCCGCTGACAAAGCAAAACACACGTCACGCTCATGGCACGCCGTAAGCCCCTTCGAGGACTGTATCATGTGTACACCACAATAAAAACATGTTTTCATCATGCTATTAGCATTAAAACCCGATCACATTGTAACATGGCGATAAAATACTACAATCATGGTTAATCGCATGACCGTAGCACGTACGGTCACGTTTGATCACTTTTTAATCATTATGGAATAATGGCATTAATGCGTGTTCATTGCATAACAATAGGATGATAACATGTTTACTGTAGGATAAAAAGTTTTGTAATAACAATGATACGTTTGACAACTTTGGTACTGAGCCACGACGCACGCGCGCGAGGCGCGCACATTGAGTTTCAACAAAAATCAGCGAACCAACAAACAAATGGGCGCCTTAACTTCTTTTAAGGACAAGGCTGGAACTAGTGGGCGCTGTAGCTCCGTCAAAAATGTGTTTGGCTGCAGATCAGCCCCTTCAGCATTTTATTTGACGATCCAAAATATATCCATAACTTATTTTCTTAATCACCCTTTACACCTAAATCTAAAAATGCCTGTTTAACAACATAGCGTAATTGTAACATATCCATATTCATGTTGTGTGTGCGTGCAGTACCTGCTGGACTTCGTCGTCTCTTGCTCTTGCTGTCTCTCAATCGCAGGCAAAGACAGAGTGTGACGGCGGGGGAAATTTAGACGAACAGCTGAGCCTGAACTACACACGTGACGTCACAGACTAACATTCATGAAATAAAGTGCAAAGATATTCCGAAACTTGCTCATCACACTCATAACAAAGAAAGAGGAAGCCTAAAGTTAAAAAGGCACGTTTTGGGGCGCTTCAATTGATATATAAGGCACTTTTCTTTTGTGTACTCTTTCACAGTCGACTTCTAACTAACTGATTTGCTTTTGCTTGCTAACAGCCAGGTACTCACTCTCACTTGATTATTTTCTGTATCGCCGCTAGACGGCGGTAAATTGTGGTAGAAGCTGGTAGGAGAAACCTTGAAATGCAGAAGAGCAGAATAAGGTTGGCCAGGAAAGTGTATTCCGATCCGAGGCTCTCTTTACGCACCCGTCTCCATTGGAAACGAAGGCCGGATCTGAAGCCCGCGGGAATTTGAGCGATGCGAACACGACGTTACGTCATTTAGCCGAGAAATTGGGCCTTTGGAGGACACAGTCTACGAATTTAAACTATTCAAACATACTCGAAGAGACTTCTGTTTAGTCACCAACTCAAGTTGTTTGGGGTTTTTTTAGATTGAGGGACTGAAACCATCATAGTATATCGTCACCTTCTTATAATAACCCCCCCCCAAACAAAAAAAACAAAAAAATAAACAATGAAATATCTCGGGACATTCACTACCTCTGCAAAAAGGGGCTAAATCCGATAGTTAGACGGATCATTCAATCATACACCTGAAATTAAATTATTTATAAATATATTAGAATCAATATTTGGTTTGTATTTTCAGGGAAAAGGTGAGTTGGGCGATTATTTTTGGATGGTGACGATATCAAATATGAGATTGGAGAAGTTTGGGGTTTTATCGTGTCGCGTTCTTTCATCCTGCAGGGGTCGCTACATCACCGACAGAGCCCGCGAAGAAGAAATGAGCGAGGAGACGCAAGCGGAAAACATCTTGCATTGTAATTAGCATAGTAGTAGCAGCGTTCGGACTCTGAGCGTTGTCGTTATGGCAGAGTTGAACCGGCAGCTTCAGGAGTATTTGTCACAGTCCAGAGGCAAGACCGCCCCCGCATCGTCGCATTCTGGATCCAGCACCGCGGTGGAGCTCGGCGACCCCGAGCCCGTTCCTGGGAGTTGGTTCGGACGCTGGTCCAGCCCGTGGTCCGGGGGAGGCGGTTCCTCGACCTCGGCGGCTCCGAGCTCCGGCGGGAGTTGGCCGTGGTCGTCCGACCCGGACCCGTGCCTGCCGGGTGTGAGTCGTCGCCAGCGGCTAGCAATCTCCGGGATGTTTGCCGCCCTGTCAGCGCTGTGCTTCGGCCTGTCGGCTTTATATGCACCGCTGCTGCTGCTCTACGCCCGCAAGTTCGCGCTACTCTGGTCGCTTGGCTCGGCCTTCGCCATTGCGGCCGTGGCTGTTCTGCGGGGACCCGGGAGACTCGCCGCCAGCCTGCCCGGCTCGCCCGGGGCCGCCGTGTACCTTTGCGCCCTCATAGGGACGCTGTACGCCGCGATGAGCCTTCACAGCACCGTGCTGACGGCTCTCGGGGCTGCCGCGCAGGTCGTCATCCTGGTTGGCTACGTGGTGTCGCTGCTCCCTGGAGGCACCGCGGGGATCCGATTCGTGGGCAGCGTGGCCGCGTCCACCATCAAAAGGACCGTGACTGGGAAAAGCATGGTGATCTGAGCGGAACCCATCGGACCGGTAACCGACGACGTCACGACGTGCCAAGTGCCTTTTGCGGGGACAAAGCCAACTTGGACAAAAGGGACCCTTCACACTTCGCTTCATACTGGCGGCCCGGACAGTGACTTGGCCATTAAGGGACGAGATTGAATCACTGAAATAAATACAATTAACCGCGTTCAAATGAAGCTCGGAGTCATTAAACGACTATTTAAGACTCTTGCTGTAAATGACCATATAGTTTTTGACTTTACATGTACAGTAGTGCAGTTCAGCATTGTTTAACTTCAGTACAGTATGTTTTTTAGGACCAAAAACCTCAGCCTATCTATTTTTGGATTTGAATGTTTTCAGCTGAATAATTGATTCCCATTATAATTGCCATGGAAAAAGAAAACTGTCAACTGTGTTATTTGGCGGGGGCAGATTTTCACAAGCCCAATTCACCTGAAATAACACAATCAAGTCATTGAGCAAGATTCAAAGCTTCCACGTCGGTGTTTATTGTCCAGTCAGTGAAAAGACAAAACATAGAAATTTCTTACAAAAAGAAAACAAAAACGACAAGAAAAAATTGGCAGCCGATGAAGTCCCATGATCATGTCGTCTAGCGGCCGCGGCCCCTTGGCGCGCTGCGCATGGGGGGCCCTCCTCTTCTGAGACTGGGCCCCCAGCCGCCCCGCGCTCCCCGCACAGGCGGGCCGTAGCCATCGTCCCGCTGAGGTCGACCTGTGGGCCGGCGGACACGCAGGCCTTGTTATTCTTTAAAACCTTATGACCCTTGATTTCAATTCAAGCGTTAGTCAAGCAAACGTCAATCAAAAGTGACCTGCGTCTAAGCCCGGTCCATCTCGTTCTCTGAGGTCAGCCGTTCCTGGGCCGTCCTGCCAGGGTCTTTTCCGTGGTGGCAGCGACGCCATGTCCATCCCCTGCAGAGACATCGACCGCTCACGGCCTGCCGCGGACGCGCCATCGTGTATTGGGGGTCCATCACGGTAGCCGTCATGACCTCAACACATCCCACAGCACAGTAAGCACACAAAGTCGGCAGGGACCCCGATAACCAAATCAAAAGTGTGACCGTACTTCCTCGAGGTGGGGGCCCACCTCTGGGCCAGCCCCTCAGGTCTTCGGGGGCGTCAAAGCCCTCCTCCTGGGCTCCATACTCTTCAGGGTAGACTCGACCTCCGGGCCGTCCCGGACCTCCCCTGAACCTGAATCATTGACTTTTTCAGCGCTTTGGGTTCCAATCTGTAACGGAAAATTAGTGTGGCTCACCTGTCATCTCGCCGGCCTCTGAAGTCTCCCGTGTCTCGGGGGGGCCGGTCATCGGGACCCCAGTTGGCCGCCACCACCACGCCTCCTCGGGGACCCGCCCCGACTCGATGACCCGCCGCCCCCGGAAAGACAGGTCCAGGTCTCCAGGCCTCCTCCCCTCGGCCGTGGAAGTCCTGGCCCCCGTCAAAGTCCTGCGGTTTATGCTGTCCATCCCCCCAGAAGTGCTCGTGCCCTACTGCACCTTGGCGATCCGAAGGTCCCATGTGGTGGTTGGGGGCCGGCCCCCGGGGGTCTGAGGAAGAGCAAGATGCAACTTTAGCATCGTCACTCAGTATGCTTGATTACAAAAAAAAAAGCATGCAAGGTTTAAACTTGAGAGACATATTTTGATGGAGCGTGAAAAAGAATACGCAGCGACACCGCCGACGAGTCGCTGCATTCAACCACCGACGACACCGGTTTGCGAGAGAGTCAAGTTAAGCCAGCAATCTCTCGCTTGCTCACACTGTGATGTCGCGATGCCAACTTCAAAATAAAACATTGCCAAGTAACACTGGACATGGACGCCTTCACTGGTCTTTTATTCTGAAGTTAACCCTAACAAGCAATCAAGGCTGCTGAATTCCCTTTGACTTGACTTGAAGTGGACTCACAGCCCTGCCTACTATTACTGGACTGCAAAACGTTTGAAAGACAAATGCACATGGGATTAATCGAATCTGGTACACACAGGACTATTTTCACTACATCTGTGCACCTCTTGCAGGCACCCCCGATTATAATGGACGTATCAACGCATTTCAATGTGAAAAGTTGCTATTTCCTGATCCAAGTGTCAGCAAGGATCAGGTTTTATCCTCTCTCTGCTTCTTTTCATTCCAGGCGGGCATATTAATGAAAACAAATGCCTGGCTTTTCTTCTATGGAATCAAATACATTTAACAAATAAAGTAAATGACAATACATTGATTGAAAACAAACGAACACAGATAAAGCCATTTTGCGCATGTCATGGATCTGAAAATTCAAAAATCCATATTTTTTTTTTTAAGTTTTGCAAGCCTCGACGAGCCCAAAGCACACGGCTCACCTTTGTTGTTGGGGCCCTGCTGACCCCTCCCGTGCATGGGGGGCCCCGAAGTCGGAGCCTGTAAGCACCAAAGAGCACGGGGTCAGGTGGAACACGCCAGAGCAACACATCTCACGCGTGGCGACACGATGTGCCACTCGCTCACCTGGTGCTGCATGTAGGGGGGCGCCTGCATGTTACTTGGCAGAGGTCCGTGCATCCCCCCCATCCCAAAGTTATTATGTGTCCTGGATGGGTGTCCCATCATCCCCCCCTGAGGTCCCATCATGTTTCCTTGAGATGGCGGCTGCATCATGCCTCCCTGAGGCAGAGGGCCCTGCAGGTCCCGTGGCCCCATCCCTCTAGCGGGGGGCCCCATCATGCCCCCGTGAGGGCCTGGCATTCCTCTGGCTCCGGGCCCCATGTTGTGAGGTCCTTGAGTGCTCATGTTCCTGGAAGTGGCGGGGTGTCTCTGCATGTCCGGCGGGCCCATCATGCCCTGCCCGTGCCCAGACGAAGCACCCATCTGAGCGGGAGACATGAAAGAGGGCCCTAAAGGTGGGGGGCCCATGTTGTTGGACTGCGGAGGAGCAAAGTTCTGCTGCCCGGCGGGGCCTGAGAAGGGGGGCATGGGGCACGGTCCCTGCTGGGGGCCGTCCGAGCTCTTCTGGTTAATGCGCTCCATCTTCATCTGCTGCAGAAAGACAGGGGCCAATCAGTACATGGCACATGCACGTGCGCCCCGCCACCCACGTCACTCACCTCCAGCAGCTTGGGGTTAGTATACTGCAGCGCCGCCATTTCTTGCTCCAGCTCCACCTGACTTTTCTTCTTGCCGTCCACTTTGGGCTCCACCTTGCGTTCTTTGGGGCCGTCCCCAGAAGGGGGCATGGAAGGAACTTTATTTTCCGCCCAGGCCTGAGGAAAAGGGGCCGAGGTTTCCAGATTCAGAATATGGCAACGTTTAAGTTGCGACCGACTGACTGGTGTGAACGAAATGTGCGATTGAGACAAGCACAAGCTGACCTGCTGGAACTGTGCTGGGATGGGTTTGGCGTAGGGGACTTTCTTCTGCGGGACCCTTTTGTTGTCCTTGCCCATCACCTCCTCCATACCCCAGTCAAGTCCGGGGATGGACATTTCCTCCGGCCCCGCCTCCTTGTCTGGACACAATGCGGCGCGTTTGCTTTCTTAAATTTTTTGCTTTGCTTTGTTGAATACAAACACTTGACATATTCCACAAAGAGAACTTACGACTCTGCTCCTGCTCCATGGCGATCTTCAGCTGCTCGGGAATTCCCATTCCAGGGATGGCGGCCATGCTGTTTGGCTCCATGTCATCTGTCATCACCACACAGACACGCACATATGAGACCACAGCTACACCACCGCTAACTACTCATTTTTACAGCTCCGACTCATGATTATTTGAATAAACGATTATTCTTTCAATGTGGGGATAGTGCTAATCCACATACTACATTAGCCACGTTAGCCAGAATGCTAACAAGTGGTAGCCAGACCAGCAAACATGCTAAGAAACGTTTCCCCTCCCCCATCCATGCCGAGAAACAAGCAGCTTAGTCACATTGGTGAACAACGTTCTTCTTTGTCCGAGTTAACAAACAAGCGACTGGTTCCGTGTGTGCACGTGTGTCATCCACTTGGTGACGCTACATTACTGACCGTACTCCACACCGTCCTCCGACATGCCAGGTAGAAGATTGAGGTTGTAGCGGTCCCTCATTTTGTCGCCAGGACGATTCCTGGTCCAGAATTTGCTAACAAACACGGAGCATAGAGTCACTTTCGGCCTGTGGTTGCACACGTGCAGTCAGCATGTTCGTTGTGGGTATGTTATGTTGTAGTCATGTGACACTAGTGTCGAAGATTTCGGCCAGGTTGCACACATGAAACGAGTGGCGAATTATATACATTACGGACGATCAAAGAAATGTGCACAAAATGCAAAATATCAGAAAAGTCTACATATCACTACATGTGTAGTTTTTGAGCAACCATGTTCCACCCATGTAGTTTGTGTGTTGCAGCCATATAGTAAGTGCTACCTGGTGTGGTCATTGGATCCCGAACAGAGGATGTGACCGAGTGGGTGCCAGGCCAAACTCCAAATCATCCCCTCGTGCGCCATCTCCATGCCTCCCACTTCCTTCTCCACCCTGAAACACGCACGCACAAAATGCACGTTGAAACTTTCACAATAAAAGCTGGCTGGGAATCCCTGGCATGTTCCCTACCCCGCGTTCCAGAAAAGCAAAGAACCATCGGAACCTCCGCTGGCAAACAGCCCTTCGTGGATGGGATGCCAGGCCACGGCTGAGGACGCGCAAGAAAAAGGAAAGCGTCAGTCTGCTTCATTGGCATTGTGATTGCGATTCTGTTAGGATGACGAGGCGGACTTTGGGAAAAGGTTTAGGACAGGTGATCTGTGCGTTGGCTCACCGGTGGCTTCCTTCTTATGTCCTCGGAACACCTGCAGCTCGTCCTTCAGGTTGCGGATGTCAAATAGTTTGCAGAGGTGGTCGCGCGACGCCGTCAGCAACCAGTTGCCGTTACTGTTCCACTTCACCTCCATCACCGTGTTCTTGTGGGCGTGGCTGAGGGGGTTGAAGGTCACGCATTGCTCAATCACTCCAATAATGATTATGTACTACAAATAAAGCGTCTCTGTTCATCTATGTATGCCAGCGACCAGACTAAGAACCTTTGGAGAAAAACTCATTTGGGATGAGGTCATCAGTATTTCTTTTTTTCCGCCCACCTTGTAACGACTTCAGATACAAAAAAAAAAAAAAAAAAGTCAAGTGAACACATAGAGGGATAGCCTCGTGGGCTTCTGTCAAGACAGCACTTCGAGAGATTCTTTCAGTCTTGTGCGCAGGATTGGTCAATATTACACACTAAACATGGTGAGTTCAGGAAAAAAAAAACACCAATCATAGCAAAATAAACCATAACAGAACAAACTTGCGTAGTGTGCCGAACAGGAAGGCCCAGTTTTCACTCACAGGGTTGCCAGACTCTGTCCGGTCTTTGGGTCCCAGAATTTGATTGGCTGCTGACTGTCTTTACTGCCGGACACCACCAGACCTTTAGTGGGGTGCCAGTCCACGCACTTCACATCAGCACCGTGACCTGCACACACACACAAAAAACAAAACAAAAATATTTCAATTTCATTCTTTGTGTTACGAGCAACATAAGTCTCTCCCATCCTGGTGGAGTTTTGTGCAATTTCAGTTGACTTTTTGGGACAGGACAAGTTGAGTTGGAAGCCCTTGCAAAGTTTGGTCCGTATGAGCCTACTGGTGGTGAATTTGAATTGAAACTTGTCAGACAATCGCAGGGGGGCTTCCCCGAGTAGCAGAGACCAAGCAAACAAAATTGAAATAAATAACGGGGTTTTTTTTTAAGTCCAATTTGTTAAACTTTACTCTCATTTGAAGCCAATTTTTGGGACAAATTTATCTATTGGCGATATAACCCCCCAAAAAATGGACCCTCCCACCACAGACACAGACACACTTCGCCATATTTACAGTACCCATCAATTGATTTCACAATTTCTGCGACATAGCACAGTAAAACCAAAAATGTCATTGGCTTTTTCCATAAGTGGAAGAAACTAGCTAGCGGGTCGAAGCATCACACAGGGTAAAAGGTAATAATTAAATAGAACCGAAAGCAAGGTGCATGGGGATTGGGGGTAGGGGGGTCTACTACCTCGAAGGATACGCTCCTCATGGCATCGCTGGAAGTCCCAAATCCTAACGGTGCCATCGTCCGAGCAGGTGGCAAACTTACTATCAGTAGGCGAGAAACTAGAGAGGACACACAGGAAGTGACATGTCACACACAGGAAGTGACAGGTCGCGGCGCGAGAGGACACCGGCTTCCACCACCGGGGTTGATGAATCGAGGACTGCTTGAGGGTTCAGAGTAACATGGCAGCATAACATTGGTTTCCATGGTGACCACCACACGTCCACATGACAACACAACTCCAAATGTTAATTCGACTTTTATTGGCTTCAAATTCATCACTGCATTTTCACGGGAAACTTTATTTTGGACTTTGAAATACTTTTGACAGTGTTGTGAGGAAGCTGTCACTCAAAAGGTCCTAGATAATCTTGGGCATGCTGGCCTAGACTCAATGTCTCCCCCTGCTGGACGCCAACTTTAAAAACACGTCCGCGCGGTGTCGGCACGTCTTTGAACAGTGGGGGTGGGGGGAGGGGGGCGCAGGTCAATCAATCATCACTCCAAAGTACAGAAGACCTCCACCAAGGCCTAACTATACACACGTAAGAAATGTGTAGAAGAAATGTTTCGCAATTTTCTCATCAGCTGCTTCTTGCGCAAACTTACAAAGACAACAACACATATGTCAAGTCATCCTCAAGTCCTGCCCAGCTTTCCCACACTCACAACCTGTCTGTCACATTTTACACCTTCAGGAATAGCTCAAAGGTCAAGTCCAAGTTTAGTAGATCGTGCACATCTTTCTATTTCTGTGCTGCTCACAAAGCATGATTTCAATCATCCGTTAATACGTCCATTATTTTGAGTGCTTAATGAATCCGATTCTTTTTTCCTATCCAAAGTAGCATTCCTTTTATTAGACAAAATCAAGACATGATTTGAAACTGACAGAGCAGAAAATGTACAGACATACGATTCATTTAGTGGCTTGTGTGCCGTGTTAAGTGAAGGGGGCGCTACACTGCACACAGGTTGGCCCCGTGTTGGCTGCAGGCTACAAAGCACCAGCGGCGGGTGATTGCTTTTTGTGGTCTGCAATGAAAGACATTCATCGACAAATGCAGATCACGGAGTTTTCCGCGGAAATCGGCCAATCATGATCGGTGGCCGATCAACCGGAGCACCACTTGTGTCTAGGTTGAGTACTGAGTTCACTTCTGGGTTGACGGATCAGGTCTGATATCAAAGTTCAGGTCTGTGTTCGGGAATGAAATCAGGTCTAGGACTGAGTTCAAAGTTTAAGTCTCCATTAAAGGTTTGGGACTGAGATCAAGTTTCCGGCCCAAGTTCAGGTCTAGGTTGAGGACTGTTTTATGTAACAACTGAAACCAGGATTGTCCAATTTCTGCGTTTGTGTCTATGGTAGGGTTTGAGGACTGAGATCAGGATTAGGGCCGGAGTTCAAGACTAAGGACTCAGTTCAGGTCTGGGTTTAGAACTGTATTGGAGCACTGAAATGTGGAACAGGATGTAGGAATAAGTGAGTGACTTTGGCGTGGACTAGCCGGCTGGGAGAAAGTGCACGCCCTTGCAGCTAGGTGGCGGTCATACACAGGAAGTGTCAAATGTGATAAACTTTATTGATCGCTGACAGAGTGCCAGTCTGGCCTTTATTGACGCCACTTTATTAGCACACACATCAACAAGACATGAGAGAAGGTCAAGTAGGGAAAAGTGGAGATTGGGTGTAAACCTGGCTTCTCTCACGGCCTCCTTGTGCGCCTGGAACATCTTAACGTTGTTCATGTTGGACTGCCAGTACTTGACGTAGCCGCCGTGGTCCGCCGTTAGCATCCACATGTCGTTGTGGGACCACGTCATGGCGCGCACCGGACTGTCGTGGGCCTGAGGTCACAAAACGCCAAGACCCGCAATGAGCCGACATGACGACAACTCAACTATTTGCGATTAAAAAAAAAAAAAAAAAATGGATCTACAGTGAACCCCCACGTGCTGGCAAATTCACAGATACCTCTCTTAATCATCAATTAAGTTAGTTAGTTAGTTGAAGTTGGCACTTTGAGATGCACATGAAGACCCGACTTGCTGGTGTCTTGATAAGTGCCCCCTTGACAGCTTTTTTTGTTTTTTTGCTTTTACTTGCAAGTTTAAACATGAGCTGCGGGCGTTCCGTGGTGGCACTTTTCTCAACTCACTTCACAAATGTTCGTAGAACACATGAAGACCGACCACTGAACAGTACTTGCTGGCATATATTCTTTATCCTCTGCAAAGAGTGAATATCAGTGTCGGTTGGAGAAACTAAGAGAGAAGCCAAGCCTCCAGTACACTCTACATATGTTACGTATGTCGGTATGTATATACTGAAAATGTCTCTTATATTGCCCCCTGGTGGCCACGGTGTGCACACAAAAATGAGCAGCACAACGTTCATTCGAAACAAAAGTGTGGTTAACCGTTGGGATCTTTTTAAATTCTATTGAATGATGTTATTACAGTATGTTTTTCTAAAGTGACATATTAGGGAGTGCCATTTTTTTAGAACTTTTTTGGGGGGGGGGGGCTGGAACAGATGAATGGTATTTCAACTTTTGGGGGGGTTTGTTGTAGTTTCGTCATTCGACGAGCGCTGACGTGTGTTCACCTGGAGAATGGTCTCAAAGTTGAACGTCAGTCCGTTCCACAACGTGAACTCCCCACTGGACGCTCCCGTCACCAGCCGACGCCCCTCAGGAGTCCACTGCATGTATCCGCGCACACAAAACAAATCCATGTAAAAATCCCCCCTCGTCTGTCGAGCGCCAATCTGACAGGCCGCACAAGAAGTAGCCAAGCACGTGTCACAAACTCACCCGGATGACAAAGACGGGGCATTTGACTTTGTTGGTGGATGTGCGCACAAATTTGGTGGTGACGGCATTCATGGGATTGTTCAGCATTCCGATAGGGGGGACCAACTGTGGGACACAAACGCACGTCAAGTCACGCTGCTTGAGAGAGGATGAGGAAGGAGACAAGGATGACAGAAGAGGAGGAAAGAGTTTGAGAAGGAGGAGAGGAACCAAGGCTCACGTCATTGTAGCATCCGGCATCGGGTTGGATGGCTCGCAGGTCGCGATGGTCTCGTTGCCACTGACGATTCTGTGCACAAAAACACGAGTTAAATAACGTCAGTTAGTGTAATTACTTTTTTTTGTGAACCCACTTGATGCTATCAACTGTCTTTTCTCAATGATCCTACATGTGAATGTGACAAGTGCACCATGTCTGTCGGATAAAGTATTTTATTTATCATACAGTGTCGAACAAGCATTTTTTTGAGTAGCCCGACCAAGTTGTGGTGGCTCTGCCAGAAACGGCATTGGCCCTGGTTTATAAAAATACTTCACAAAATTCCTAATTATCTACGTAGGCCTGCCTGTGAATGAAATACTGAAGCGTGTTGTCTCAGTGGCCAAAATGAGCGCAAGTACGGGCAATCAAGACAGCAGCTTAAAAAATACCCATACTCTCCACTGTCGTATTACACAATGTGTCAGTGTAGTTCGTGTTTTTTTTAGCATCCTTGTTAAGTGCCAGAGAATGATTTCAGGATGTTGTGGTGTTGATGTTGGTGGCAACAGTTTACGATGGCAATATAAAATTTGAACTGGGAACCCCCAGTCAGCAAAACAAGTCAAGTCAGTCGCTACGCCAACACGCGCTGCCAAGAAGAAATTCAAAATGAAACCATAACTCAGCCACGGATGTGCATGTATTTGGTACAGTGGTGTCATAATACCAAAATTTCGACTTGGGTACTTTACCCACATAAAATACCCCAACAACTTCAATCAATTACCACAATGGATACTTATGATTAAATAAAAAATACATTTAGGACATTTCAGAACAATTGACGAAAACTTTTAACACTACTAACTGTACAAAGTCTTCGGGCAGCAAAATATTTGATTATTATTTCAGCCTTTGGGGAATACAAAATCCCATCGAATTTTCAACATCCCAACCACTAGATCGAAGGATGGAAGCCTTGTGATTTGGCGATGGTAAAGTCACATGATTTTGTTTTAAAGACCTCCTCCTTTCCATCGGGGACTACAAGTACACATCCTTTTCCGAGTGGAAAAAAACAAAAAACCAAAACACCACCAACGCACAAACTACTTCATGAATAGACACGGTACACGCGATGAGACGGAGGTCATCCAACGTGAAGTGGAACTGCAGTATTTTGTTCAAAAATGAAATGCATGCAACGCTTGTCACTTTGCCAGACGAACTGCTGCCGCTATCTCCTGCGCTCAACGCCAAATGTCACAAATACTTGTTCAAGAGCAGTCGAGAGCTCTTACGCCCCCCATGTCACAACAATAGACAAACACAGGCTGCTTGAACTAACACCACACAAATAATATGTTCTCATGTATTTTTCTGAACACACCGTGTAAACATTCACAGTGCATGGTGGACAAAGTAAATGAACCTCTTTTGGCAGCAACAACTTCAACCAAATGTTTCCCGTAGTTGCAGATCAGACCTGCACAACGGTCAGGAGGAATTGTGAACCATTCCGCTTTACGTGTGTTCTTTGGGTCATCTCCCATCTTCTGTTGAGCTTCAATTGGCGGAGAGATGGCCTTAAGTTCTACTGCAAAATGGCTTGGTAAACTAAGGAATTAATTTTTCCTTTGATGATAGCAACCTGTCCAGGCCCTGAGGAAGCAGAGCAGCCCCAAACCATGTTACCCCCTACACCATACTTGACAGGTGGGATGAGGTTTTGATGTTGGTGTACAGCGTCTTTTTTTTCTGCAGTGTTGTGTGTTCCTTCCAAACAACTCGAGTTTGGTTTCATCTGTCCACATAATATTTTGTGATATGGAGCATCCAGGTGATCTTTTTTAAACTTCAAACGTGCAGCAATGGTTTTTTTTTCGACAGCAGTGGCCTCCACCATGGTGTCCTACCATGAACTGCATTTTTGTTCAGTGTTTTTGCATATTGTAGATTCGTCCACAGAGATGTTGGCATGTGCCAGAGATTTTTTAGTCTATTTAGCTGACACACTAGGATTCTTCTTCACCTCTCTGAGCATTCTGCGCTGTACTCTTGCAGTCATCATTACAGGAGGGCCACTCCTAGTTAGATAGAGTAGCAACAGTCCTGAACTTTTTCCATTTATTGACAATTTGTCTCAATGTGGACTGATGGCTTTCAAGGCTTCTAGAGATACTTTTGTAACCCTTCCCAGCTTTATGCATGTCAACAATCCTTAATCGTCTGTCTTCTGAGATCTCCTTTGCGCAGGGCATGGTTCACATCAGACAATATGTCTTGAGAAGAGCAAACTCCAAACTGGTGTTTTTTTAATAGGGCAGGGCAGCTTTGCCCAACACCTTCAATCTCATCTCACTGATTGGACTACAGGTTGCTGACTTCGGACTCCAATTAGCTCATTAGCCTAAGGGTTCACATGCTTTTTCTCGCAGGTGTATGTGAATTGCTACGGCCCCCCTGGCAGAATTTTAGGCCGTTTTAACCAGAGTTTACGGATTCTACATACTTCTCCCATTGACGTATGTGTTCCTGAATTCGTGCTGTTCAAGGTAAACTACCTTGTTTCAAAGTTGAATGAAACTCAGTATTTCAGGGCTGAAAATTACACTGAATTATCCCCCCAGTGTGTCCTGAGCTTCTGAGGCAAATTTCGTGGTTGTCTGGCTACTCTAACACACTGGTTTCGAAGGACAAGTGAAGCGTTTTTGTAAAAATGTTAGCGTCAATTTACAAGTCCATTTACTACTAATTCTGAAAATCCGACACTGCCAGACCACCCAACTTTAAATTGTGTTATCTCTTGAGATGAAACGTCATGGCGCAATTCTTGATACTGTTGTACTGATTGGAAAGCCTAGACCCTTCGCTTTTTGATTATGCCAAAACCACATTTTAAAAATTTGGGTCATTGTAACACGTTATGCTATGGCAGGTCACAAATACTCAGCTTCAAGCATCTGCTGGTTTACATGACACGAGTGGTCAAAGTGTGAATAGCCCACTTTTGATTCACACACACAACAAAAACGTTTCCCCATTTTGAGACAATCATTGCTTGATAATTGGAGACCCAATTCCCCATACTGTTTGACAACAGTAACTGACAGTATTTATCATTCCACATCTGCTCATAGATCAAACAGATATGCACGCAGTCTCCGTTGGCAAAATGCACCAAGGGTGTCAGGCGATGCTTCAGGGAATGGGAGTCAAGTGGTGGTTCCAGACCATCAGGCCACTGTTAATGTTATATAATTTCTAAATTCATCAGCCAAGTAAGCAGGAGTCAGTATTTTTCCCTTCTAAATATCGGGGCTGGCACCAGCCCCCCCAAAAATCCATAACGGACAGGCCCTATGTCCCTAGTCAACAGGTGGTGACACGTGGGCCGTCTGTACCTACCTGCAGGTATCTGATGACAGAGGGGTTATAATCGATGGTCTTGCGGTTGACTGCCTTGCGCATGCGCTTGCCGTCGAAGGTGAGCTGCTGCATAGCCTGCTGCTGAGCGAAGTCGGGCCGCTTGTAGAACACCTGCCGCGGCGCTTGGTGCTGGAAGCGCGGCATGTGGAAGAAGCGCTGCGGCGAGCTCACGTCAGTCGCCATGTTGACACGCCTGACGGACCTGCGTCAAGAGGGAACGTTACCAGACATCCATAAATATTGCATGCAAAACTGTAAAAGACGCCTTTCATCCAGTGTATTTCTGAAGACTGATATGCATGAACTATTCCACTGCCCTTACAAAGTTCCAGTTTTGCGATTGCAGTAGATGGTGTGCAGCAAGCAACTGACAACTTTTCAACATTTGAGATGCCCCTTGGAATTCTGACCTGCACGATCTTATTTTGAACCATTCGAGAAAGAGCTTCCCTGAGAAGCACACCAGGGACATGCACGTACCGATACCGGGTATTGTATCAAACTGGCTTTATTTCAATGTACTGGGTACTCATGAAGACTGTGGATGCCAGCAACTGACACTTTAGGAAAAATTATTTTTAATCAATAAATCCGACTTGGGTTAAGTCATCCTCGACAGAAACTCTGCTGGCGCCCGATATTAACGTCACAACGATCCAAGCGACAGTTGTGAACGTCACGTGGTCAAACAGGGGAAAACAGGTGATCGGAATCCCTATTTGTGCTGCAGGTTGATGACGTAAGGTCCGAAGAATATTTAGCAAGATCAGATTCAAACCACCACCAGAGGATATGGAAAATGTCCAAAACGACATCAACTCAACACAATCAATCGTTTAACAAATCGTGGTTGTCAATTAAATTGATGATTGATTAGTTGTGAAGTGATTGCACTTCTACGTCAAACACACTTGTAAACAGAGAAAACAGTGCATAAACGTCAGGATTCGCTTCACCGGTGACGCTTACATTCAACACGTTTAAGTAAAAGGACGATCAATTAAATGAATAAAATCCCACTTACATGCGTTGATGTTGCTACAATTTGTTCGTGAGCCTCAATGATAGCATTGCGTCTCACCAGCTAGCTAGTAGCTAAAGCGGTTAGCATGAGCGGCTCACTCGTGAAAACAAGCTCAGTGTGAGTAAAAGCGAACCGCTGCCGTCCAAAAGAGTGAAAGGCGTGTTGTGAACGTTTAGCACCTGCTTCGGCTCCGACAGAATGAGAGCGAGTGCGTGTTTTCTCTGGCTTGTTTTGTCCCGTTTGCTAGCAGCGTGGCTAACGGCGGCCCGCCGCCTCGAAGGCTACTCGTCACTCACCCAAAGTCTCCGCGGCAAGCTGAGCTCGCAGGCAAGCGAGCGGGCACCAGCTGCGGGCTACTCCCGCCGAGCTTCTCTCGCAACTCAACACCACAGATCCGAATCGAATGAGCCCACTCGGGGTCCACTTACTGCCGCTTTAGCCGGCAGCTAACACGAGCGGCAACGGCGGCGGCGCAAACATGGAGCGTGACGTCGTCGCGTCCATGCGTATGCCCCGCCCCCAGCCGAGCGCGCTACGTCCTTACGCACGATGTCGTCATCACGTCATGAAACCGCTTGACGCAGACTGAGTGAAATCTGTCTTTGTCAGTTAAAAAAAATTATCAATAATATCAATAATAATAATATTAATGATAAGAAAGGTTTGTCACAAAACTCTTAAACAGAACCTGAATGTGTGACTCATTTATTTTATTTCAGATTTGGAAAATACTTATAAAAAGATACGCCGTCCTGTGGAAAACAACATCAGAACATCGTCACTCATTTGGAATCCATCCATCCATCCATCCATCCATCCATTTTCTAATCCGCTTATCCTCTCAAGGGCCGCAGGTGTGCTGGAGCCTATCCCACCTGTCTTCGGGCGGGTTGAATTGAAGCAGATTATCATTTTAAATCTCGTAAATTAATCACATATTAAAACGTGAAGCTTTGATGAATATTCATTCAGAGGTATACAAACACTTTTCAGTGGATTTACGACCTGTGGGAGGAGCAAAGAGATCGGGTGCACATTGAGCTAGGGGGCGGCCAAAGGCAGGGACCTTGATGGTCCTGAAGTTGCCTCCGGGGATGTAGACACGACCTGGATGCCTCCCTACCATGCTGAGGTGTTCAGGGCAGGTTCCACCCGGGAGGAGGCCCCGAGGACAACTCAATTGCACAGTTATTCCCCGGGAAAAGTTGGATGAAGCGGCTACGGAAAAGGCAGTCTGGGCTTCCCTGCCCCCGTAATTCGTAATTCGACCTCGCATAGGTGTGGAAAATATATGGGTGGAGGTTTTCAAACAATAACTCGGTCAACTCCAAATTTGACTCAGACCATGTGTCCATAAATGTATTTACACTGATGCTTACTTTTTTTTTCTAATACAGCATGTTTTTGCGAGAGTTTCAGTTTTTTATTTGGAAGTTTAACCTATAAAATCGTATGAAGCACAGATTTTACCATGCATTGTAATTCATACCTATGACGTTGAGGGGGGAAAAAATCCACCTGTTCCCTGTTTCTGAACCTAGCACTATATAACATAACAAAACAATTACCACATTACATAAATTATAATGGTTGTTGTTGTTGTTATTATTATTATTATTATTAGTAGTAGTAGTAGTAGTAGTTGTGATATCAAAACCTGATATGCTCGAGGAGAAATGTGGGTAGCTCGGAATCGGGGGAAAAAAATAAATCGAGAAAAAAATGACTTGCATCGGTGATTAAAAAAAATGTCGTAAAAAGTTGTTGAGCAGTGTAATTGTCAAGGAAATTAATGTAGCCTGTCGCTCTTTTTTCCATTTTTCTTCTTTTCCTCCTTTGTTACTGTTAAAAATTCAAGATTCATGGTTTTGCCTAAACAACCTGGAATGAACAAGTGTAAATAAGACATACAAAACATAATGCATTACATAACATGTTACAGAATGTACTGTAAGAGATATAACACAAGTACTTGTACTTGTGTTATATGTGCAAGTACACAAGTATACACTAAACATACCATAAAACATTATGGTATGGTATAACATTGCGTATAAAAGACCGTGAAAGACATGTAAGACATGGCAGAATGCAGTCCATGTATCACAAGTACACATGGACCTCATGCAACTCATGGCATATGAGTGTAACACATGTGTGCGCACACATGTGAGTGTAAACATGAGGACGTCGTCACCTTGTGTCATCAGTAAGTGGGTTTAAGGATTTGGCCACACAGTCATGACAGAAACAGAATGTGGAAAGGAAGACACGTTGACTGAGAAAAAAGTCTCGGCAGACAAAATTATCCTCAAATGCACATAGAGTGAAATAACATTATCGTAATTTTATCTCATTATATACGGAGTGTTAAATGTGCCCCTGTGTAACTTTTCCGGTATGAATGGCAACAAGTTGATTGACCCGAGCGCTGTGTGATGGAAAAGCATTTCCATGTTTTTGCCTGTTACTATACGTCGCTGGTATGAATAGGAGAACAAAGATAAAACAGGTATAGTGAGCTACAGCTCAGACCAATTAAGTGAAATTGCATATTTGTTGGATCCCCCGAATTACCACTCAATTCCTTAACTTAAAGTGAACACACACAAGCTGAGAGGAGCCGTGTCCTGTCCTGTTTGTTTTATTTCTTCAGTCTTCAGCTGGAGAGCGGGCGTTTCCTCACGAGCCGCACTTGACACGGAATTGGTCTTGTAACCTACTGCCTTTAAAACGCCACACCATGCACACTTCTTCTGTTGGAAAATTTGTCTTGCTCATGACTTGGTATCCAAGGGCTTGAATTCTATAGGTGCTTAATGTTTATCATGCCTTGTAGTTTCTCGCCTCGTATTTTCTTTGTTCTGTGTGAGTAATGTTTTGGTTGATAATTATAGTCTTGGTTTGTGTTCTACGTGCTTTGAGTTTTCTTTTCCTTTTATGACAAGTACATTTTATTTGTCCTTCACTTTGCATGCGTTTTTAGTTCATCGTGTGATTTCCCAGTTTATTGTAACCGACATCCTTTGTTGGACTTTGTCGTTCTTGCACTTTTTTATATGAATAAAACCTTTTGGTCAATCCTTACCCGAGTCTACGTTTGAAGAATCCAATTCTGTCTGGAGAACCCTGGACTACATTGACAACGGGGCCTCATCGGTCAAGAAAAGAACAAATCCCCGTTGGAAGCCTATCCAGTTCATATCCAGCCAGCCAGTTGTCACTTGATGCTACCTGCCCTGTTGTCAATAATAATGGTCATTTTCACCCGTGACCATGAGACCCACTTACATTTTTCGATAAATGTAACAATATTGGATTAGTTGACATTCATTTGGATGACGTTCGCTCATGCGTGTGATCGCCAAGGAAATCATGTCAATTTGAACTGGGTTCTGTAGCCGACTAAATGTATCACATATAAATGGTGTGTGTGTGTGTGTGTGTGTGTGTGTGTGTGTGTGTGTGTGTGTGTGTGTTTTGACAGTATGCTGCAGTGTAAAGAGGGCAATGGGAGATGCGGACTCCAGGAAGACTATAACGATGGCGTCAACCAAAGCTAATGGGGATCCGAATCAAGTGAATAAAATGAAAATCCATTGAATATGATTTACTTTTGGATGTTGTGACATGGTGTTCCTAATGAAGTGACTGCTTAGTATTTCATATGTTGCACAATTTCCTATTGATATGTATCACTACATGTCGTTTGGAGATGAAAAACAAAAAGTTTTTACCCAGCAATTTTGTCACAAAGCTAAGGTGACATATAAAGAGTGACGTCAGCGGCGATGGGGGGCCAATGGGCGAGCGGCTCTTTGATCGGGCGGCGGTTGGAGGGTCAGCCGTTGGACGCTCGGCGGCGGCGGCGGACGGACCGGCAACGTCAGTTGCAGTTTTGAGCTTCCACGTTGCGTAATGCCACTGCGATCGCTCGGAGCGGCTAACGAAAGCTTAGCTTAGATCGTTTGCGCAAAACTTAGCTTAGCTTATTTTAGCTTAGCCTCCCGACTTTCAGGTGAGTTCAATCATCAAACATCCCTACGTCACTTCCTTGTAATGGCTCTCGGCAATCAATTTCTTTGAACACTTTCACAGGATGCAAATCAGTTGTCATCTTTTTTTCCATCCAAAGTCTGTTCTGCCTGTGATTATTAGCACACTTTTACTGTCAAAAGTTCATCTGTGTGAAATATGTCTTTTATTATTTGCCTTTAATTGGGGCAGGTAAGGCTGTCTAATATGACAGTACTGCTTTTGCGCCACCTTGGTGCCAAGGAACTATGTTAAAGCAAGGAGAGGAGCTTCATTTACACATGCCATGCTTTGCGCCATCTTGTGGCATTCGAAAGCAACCAAAAAGCCTTTTTTTAGGGGCCCAGTTGCCGATCACTAAATAAATGAAGCTTCTCAACAAAAAATGAGCAGATGTGGCTTCCTTGGCACCAAGATGCCGCGACATGAATGATGAATGACAAACAGAAGACATCTGTGTGTCGGCATTGACATGGAAGGCAAGCCTGTTGATGTCCTTCTACTTTTTTCGAACATGTTCATCTTGTTTGTGTTTTTATATGGGTTGCAGGCAGGCGTGGTTGGAACATTGCCACCAGCCGTGCGATGAGCAGCCGAAGCCACAGATCCGGGTCAGACGTCACACATACACACACACACAAGCACACACACACACGCCACATAAATTAAATGGGCCCTAAAACAAAATGTACACCCAAACAATGACAATGTTGTCTTGGTGTAGTCCCAAATGGACTCAGTGTGAAATTTGGCTTTTGTGTTTAGTTTGAGATGTTGCCGTTATTGTCGCATGAATGGCAACAGAAAATTCAGCCATCTCGTTCGTGGAAGAGCATTTCATTGTCCCGCCTGCCTGTCATGATACATGGCTGGCATAAATAGATGAACAAAGACACATTTTTTGGTCATAATTAAGTGTTGTGTTTTGTCGTGTTGTGTTGCCGTGTGTCAGCGCCAAGCGTTGTTGCTGCTGCTCGCCGGTCAAAGATGAGCGCGGACGATTTTCCAGAGTGGCTCAAGTCAAGTCGCAATGGGTAAAAGAGGAGGAGGCAAGTATGCTCACTCGTTTACTTCGCAATGACGATAAGGCCTACTGACAGTTGCGATTTCTGTTGCGTGAATGCCGAAGAGCTGTCGCCTAACCGAAATGCTGGAGAATGACTTGAAATGGGACAAATGTTTATGGTGTGACTGAGGAGGAACAAAAACTGATTTGAAATTATTGTGATACGTTTGTAAAATGCATCCCAAATTTTTGGACCACAATCAAGAATTTGAGGAAGGTGACAAATAAGGTGCCAAAGATTTTGAATTTGGAATGAATTGGTCAAGAAATGGCAAAGAGGGGTGAAATACATTGAAGCTCTTGAATTTGGGAATATAATTGGGAAAATGTGGCAATGTTGTGATACTTCTGTGTCCAGGAGATCTAAAAAGTAGATGGAGCCCTGTTCAAAAGGTAACATTTTGTGATGTGAAAACCGAGGCAAGATCAATCAATTGGAACCGACCACTTGGACAGACGGACCTTATTTGGGCTAAATTCTATCAGAGGCACTTGAAAGGTTGGCAGATGTTCGCAGGTGGACGTGAGCTTCACTGTGATTGGCAGCTAGATCCCCACTTGTGGGCGTGTATAATTGTGCAACCACCCGTCCTGAAAATAGTTTTATTTTCTCGGTCGAGTTGCACATTTTATAGATCAGGTGGCTCAATTTTGATATCACAGAACTCTGGCATTTGACCAGGGTTGTGTGGAGTTTTATCTTTTTTTTTTTTTTAAATAAAACTGGAAAATAAAATCACTCTTTTGTGAATCCTTTGCAATGTAGTGGATCAAAGAAATTCCACACACAACATTTTTTTTTGACCACGCAAAAATCTGTCGCGGACCAGGGGGTGTGTAGAGTTTTTCTATCCACCACATGTCCGGAACGAGCTCTTCAGCATTCGCTCAACGATCAAAACTCTTTCGAACGACGATAATAACGCAGACTTGGACGTGGTCAGGGCGAGGGCTCGGTGGCCGAGTGGGCGCAGGAGAAGTGCGTGGAGCCGGTGAAAGGCCCGTGGACGCTGGAGGAGGACGAGCGGGTGAGTGTGCGCCTTGCGGCCGGCTGGGCTGGCCGGCCGGCCGGCTGGCTGGGCGGGCCAGGCCTCTGCGTGATGGTGACGTGTGGCAGGTGGTGGAGTTGGTGCGCAAGTTCGGCAAGAAGCATTGGTCGCTGATCGCCAAGCACATGCGCAGCCGCAACGGCAAGCAGTGCCGCGAGCGCTGGCTGAACCACCTCAACCCAAAAGTCATCAAGAGCCGCTGGACGCCTGAGGAGGACCGCATCATCTGCCAGGCGCAGCGTGTGCTGGGCAACCGCTGGGCCAACATTTCCAAGCTGTTGCCCGGGAGGTAGGTGGCCCGGTGCGGTGTGGCCCGGCCTGGCCCCGCCCCGGCCCGGGCCGCTGCCCGACCTACCACCGCCTGCCGTGTGCGTCTCCCCAGGCCCGACAACGCCATCAAGAACCGCTGGAACTCCACCCTGAAGAGAAAAGTGCAGAAGGAGGGACCTCGCCAGATCCTCCGGCGGCACCCCGACTCAGGCCTGCACCGCACCACCTCGTCCAGCTCCTCGTCATCCAGCTCCTCCGACTCCGCCTCCTCCTCCTCCTCCTCCTCCTCGTCTTCCTCCGCCGGACAGGTGGCCTTCAAGGCGGACGCGGCGGCCAAGGTGTACACGCCACACTCAGGGAATGATGAATGGCTAACCAAGCCAATTCAGAAAACATTTCCAATGACGGATTATTTGGCCGATTCATCAGGAAAATATATGATGAATGAAATCACTTCTTTTTTTTCCGCTTTTGATGCTTACAGCAATGAAAATATGAATTTAGGGCAAAACCTTTGACTCTTTGACTCTAGTTTAAAAAATTGAGGGTGGCATGGAGAAGTGGCAGGACCCTGTGATGATGTCACGTTTGCACTCCAGGAACACCTGATGAGCAGCGAGATCCTCAATATACTGACGGACTGGAGCCCCGCCCACAGCGGCGAGCACAAGGACCGAGCCGCCATATTGTCTCGCTCGGAGGTAAGCTCTTATCGGCGCCGCCGCGCATTCTTCATGCCGCGTGTGAATTGTCATTTCTCATAAACGCGGACCGATGTACTGCCCGTCTTTTGAGAAGAATCCACTTGGTCCAAACGTTATTTCTTGACCCGTTGGTTTGCACAGTTTGCTCGTGGCGGAGAGTGCTTGTGGTCGTGTTGAGACCTGGCCGGCCCGACCGAGTACCGTGATGTGTTTTGCCTTTCAGGATCATCCGATGAGCAGCGATATTCTCAACATGCTGAGCGAGTGGAGCCCCTCCCACAGCGCCGAACATAAGGACCGAGCAGCCCTGATGTCTCGCTCCGAGGTGAACCATCGTATCGTCTATGGCGATTGAGCCTAAAATGAACAATATAAAACGTGGACAATAATACAATTATAGCAACTGTTCCTTTGCGTCCAGCTGTTGAGTCTTGGCGGTGCGGACACTTCCTTTGAGGAAGAATGTCTGGTGGGCGGCGCGAATCAGGCGGGGGCGCCCCGGTTCTCGCAAGGCCGCGCGGCTGCGATGGCCGCGGATGACGGCGAGTTCCTGTGCTTCCCGCTGGTGGGACAGGAAGTGTGGTGGTGCCTGCAGCCTGTGGATGGCACCGACGTCGGCGAAACACTGAGGATCAAAAGCGAACCCTTTGAGGTGAACACCGTGCGCACCCACAAAAACACAAAACGGGGGGAACCTCACAGCCGGATTTGAAATAAAACAAGACGGGACTTCAGCTGGTGGAATTGGGAAAACCGTGAAAAGATGGTGGGGATTGCCAAGCGAGCCGCCGTAGAAATGGACCCAATTGTTCTTTGTCCTCATATGATTTTATGCGGGGCTCAAGACTGCCCCTAAATGGTGGCCTTTTGCTCCTTAAATTTGAGACAGTGTCAGTCTTTTTTTTTTTCTACTTGAACCGATGTGACCAGTAAATTTGCTGATTTAAAAAAAAAAAAAAAAATCTTGAATGTATTTCTCCTCCACACCTCACCCCATTTCCCAGTAATACCGTATACTGAAAATGAGTGGAGCGGTTTCCCTAAAATGTTACATTTGGGGCCACTGTTTTTCTAGTAAAAAAAATAAAATAAAATAAAAAAAATCAGAATCACCTTTATTGTCATTGTATTACATACAACGAAATTTGGGTGCCACTCCTTAGTGCATTTAGTAAAAAAAAAAAAAAAAAAAAAAGTTACATCTGGACCCTGCTTAGTTACTCGATCCACGGTGGGAATTTCGAGTCATGGGATTGGGGGGGGACAGAAGAATGGAAGCTGCCTCCATAACATGACAAAGCACCGTCAGTGCTTTCTACCGTCTTTGTTCCCGATTTGTTGCTTTACTGTTGTATATGTTAGTTGCTCCATGTACAGCACTTTGTATGCAGCGATGGCTGTCTGAAAGTGCTCAATAAATACAGTTGAGTTGAGTCCATCCTAAGACATTGAATTCATCACCGGAAAAATAACTCTGGGAGGTTTACGAATGATAACAAGTGCAGCCCGATGCTCAGCTGTTGAAAAAATAAATAAAATCTGGCTTCCAAACGATTATAAACGGCAGCCCAGCTCACACTGCCAACATAAAACAAAGAACAACAACAAAAAAGGAAATTTGCTGATTTAAAAAAAAAAAAAAAAATCTTGAATGTATTTCTCCTCCACACCTCACCCCATTTCCCAGTAATACCGTATACTGAAAATGAGTGGAGCGGTTTCCCTAAAATGTTACATTTGGGGCCACTGTTTTTCTAGTAAAAAAAATAAAATAAAATAAAAAAAATCAGAATCACCTTTATTGTCATTGTATTACATACAACGAAATTTGGGTGCCACTCCTTAGCGCATTTAGTAAAAAAAAAAAAAAAAAAAAAAGTTACATCTGGACCCTGCTTAGTTACTCGATCCACGGTGGGAATTTCGAGTCATGGGATTGGGGGGGGACAGAAGAATGGAAGCTGCCTCCATAACATGACAAAGCACCGTCAGTGCTTTCTACCGTCTTTGTTCCCGATTTGTTGCTTTACTGTTGTATATGTTAGTTGCTCCATGTACAGCACTTTGTATGCAGCGATGGCTGTCTGAAAGTGCTCAATAAATACAGTTGAGTTGAGTCCATCCTAAGACATTGAATTCATCACCGGAAAAATAACTCTGGGAGGTTTACGAATGATAACAAGTGCAGCCCGATGCTCAGCTGTTGAAAAAATAAATAAAATCTGGCTTCCAAACGATTATAAACGGCAGCCCAGCTCACACTGCCAACATAAAACAAAGAACAACAACAAAAAAATGATGGCTCTATGACAACAGGAACTTTTTTTCCCCTTTGCATCACACAAAGACAAAAGATCAAAGCTGCAAACGATAAAACAATGGCGGGACCCTTTTTGTGACTGGAGCTCAAATCAACTTTGTCCTGAATTCAAGAAGCATCAAAAACAAGATGATTTCTCAATGGGTTGGTGATTCTTTTTGCTTTCTTGTTTGCAGAGAAATGCAATGGGTGAAGCCTGTGAATCAACATGAAGCTTCGTAATCACATCGACTTGTCATCATTTACAAATTTAGTCCCATCTGGATTTGAGCGGGTGCATAAGTAGGAATTTATGTATGTACGTATATATATATATATATATATGTGCTTGTCCTGAACTGTGGTTTTATCTGAAAAGGAAAAGTGGAATGTTCATTGCGTGTTTTATCTGATTGATTGATTTCTTGGGCAGGAACATCACAACTTCGATTTGAATTCACACACGTCACTTTGAATATATTTTAATCTGCTTTTAACGATGAATATGAAGGACATTGATTGTATTTCAACACTTTAAACTTGAAATTGATTTCAAATGAAGCCGCACGTCCTTTTAACGTCAAGATTTTATTGAGTAAGGTGACCTCATCACAAGCTGATTTGACTGAGATTTATTGATTCATGAACCTCAAACAGAAGGAAGTTTATTGCTTTGACATATTTTCCTGCTGTTGATTGGTTTCTTCATTCTTCTTTTTTTTCTCCTTTGAACTACTTGAGCATTTTCAGAAGCGCACAAATACGATCCCGTCACCTGATGAAATTTTTGGGAATGGGGTACTTGCTGATTCATGAATGTGAATGAGAACAAACTGATTGATGTATTGTTTATTATTTCCCTTCTTATTCCCTCTTATTTCACTTTAAAGTGCACTTATAAGGATTTAATGAAAAAGTCAAAACTTGTTTTGTATCAAAAATTTCCTAATAAAAAGACCCCCGTGCTCCTCAAAAAAAAAAAAAAAAAAAAA